>NC_142888.1:54494453-54802812 GCF_051225735.1 Oryctolagus cuniculus
TTTAGTCAAACAGCACCAACAGTACTGACTATAAATTAAGTGTAATTAAAAGTCTTTTAACCAGCTTGAAAGGTAAGTAGCTTTATGGTTGTTTCTGTTGAATAATTATTTCCATCCTTGCTTTTAATAAATTGTTTGAATAAACACATTCCAAGCCAACTGTCCATAGCTGGAAAGTATTTATTTATTTTGTCACTATTCCATTCCTGATGCAGATACCAAACTTTGTGTTACAACATTTATCAAAAATAATTGCTATTTAATATCATCAACATTATTTAAAGTGTCTTTGGGGTGTTTGGCACTTTTTTTTAAAGATTTTATTTTATTTGAAAGACAGAGTTACAGAGAGAGGTAGAGACTGAGAGGTCTTCCACCCGCTGGTTCACTCCCTAGGTGGCTGCAACGGCCGGAGCTGCGCAGATCTGAAGCCAGGAGCAAGGAGCTTCTTCTGGGTCTCCCACATGGGTGCAGGGGCCCAAGGACTTGGGCCATCTTCTACTGCTTTCCCAGGACACAGCAGAGAGCTGGATCAGAAGAGGAGCAGCCAGGACTAGAACCGGTGCCCATATGGGATGCTGGCACTTCATGCCAGGGTTTTGACCCGCTACACTCCAGCGCTGGCCCCTTGGCACTGTTTTAATGCATAGAGGGTTTTCACAGTAATGTATTATTTTGCCTACAAGGACATTTGAATTTAGATATTGAGAGGATATTATATTGGGGTTTCAGGATAAGTAGACACGTTTGGATGTTTGACACCAGAACCCATAACACACAACGTACCCAAAATAAGTATAAACAGAAACGATCAAAGAAGAATCAGGGGATGACAAGGATGATTGAACAAGTAATGCTTTCTTCCCCCCTAACTCTTCGTGAAATTGCCTCTTGGCATAGTGTGTTTCTCCTCACTTTCTTTAGCATATACCAAATATGAGTGGTACAAGCATAGCATTGTAGACTGAGTATGCAATTTGGAAATGAAAGAATTAGGTTCAAGTCACAGCTTTGCATGACCTTGGACCAATTGCTTCACCTCTTTGAGTCAGTTGCCTCATCTATAAACAAAGCAGATGATTTTGAAAGCATTTTCTAGGGCTGGTGCTGTGGCATAGTGGGTTGAGTTGCAGCCTGGGGTGCTAGCATTCCATAAGGTGCTGGTTTGAGACCCAGCTACTCCACTTCCCATCCAGCTCCCTGCTAATATGCCCTGGGAAAGCAGAGGAGGAGGGCCCAAGTACTTGGGCCTCTGCATCCACATGGGACATCTGGAGGAACCTCCTGACTCCTGGCTTCAGCCCAGCCCAGCCCCGGCCATTGCTGCCATTTGTGGAGTGAACCAACAGATGGAAGGATCTCTCTCTTTTAAAAAAAAAGTCTTTTCTAGCCCCAACAATTTTTACCTTATGATATTGTACTTTTCCTATTAAATGATGTTTATGTTGTACTTGAGAATCGATAGCCTGGAAGAATGGAAATGTGTCCAAGACATCTCAAATAAATTGCCTCATTTTGGTAGGTATGGAGTGGGAGTACACTAAATGAATATTGTCTAATAATGTGCTGTAATGAGAGCTACAGTGCTGATTTGACTCATTGGATAACATGGGTATGAATATGCATTTGGATTTTTTTTACTGTTTTTTTAAGCTTTTATTTAATGAATATAGATTTCCAAAGTACAGCTTATGGATTACAATGGCTTCCCCCCCCCATAACGTCCCTCCCACCCGCAACCCTCCCCTTTCCCACTCCCTCTCCCCTTCCATTCACATCAACATTCATTTTCATTTCTCTTTATGTACAGAAGATCAGTTTAGCATACGTTAAGTAAAGATTTCAACAGTTTGCTCCCACACAGAAACATAAAGTGAAAAATACTGTTTGAGTACTAGTTATAGCATTAAATCTCAATGTACAGCACACTAAGGACAAAGATCCTACATGAGGAGTAAGTGCACAGTGACTCCTGTTGTTGACTTAACAAATTGACACTCTTGTTTATGGCATCAGTAATCACCCTAGGCTCTTGTCATGAGCTGCCAAGGCTATGGAAGCCCCCTGAGTTCACTGACTCTGATAATTTTTAGACAAGGCTGTGGTCAAAGTGGAAGTTCTCTCCTCCCTTCAGAGAAAGGTACCTCCTTCTTTGATGACCCATTCTTTCCACTGGGATCTCACTCGTGGAGATCTTTCATTTAGTTTTTTTTTTTCCAGAGTGTCTTGGCTTTCCATGCCTGAAATACTCTCATGGGCTTTTCAGCCGGATCCACATGCCTTAAGGGCTGATTATGAGGCCAGAGTGCTGTTTAGGACATCTGCCATTCTATGGGTCTGCTGTGTATCTCACTTCCCATGTTGGATCATTCTCTCCCTTTTTTATTCTATCAGCTAGTATTAGCAGACAATATTCTTGTTTATGTGATCCCTTTGGCTCTTAGTCCTATCATTATGATCAATTGTGAACAGAAATTGATCATTTGCACTAGTGAGATGGCATTGGTACATGCCACCTTGATGGGATTGAATTGGAATCCCCTGGTATGTTTCTAACTCTACCGTTTGAGGTAAGTCAGCTTGAGCATGTCCCGAATTGCACCTCTCTTCCCTCTCTTATTCCCACTCTTATATTTAACAGGGATCACTTTTCAGTTAAGTTTCAGCACTTAAGAAGAATTGTGTATTGATTACAGTATTCCACCAAAAGTATTAAGTAGAACAAACAAAAAAAATACTAAGAGGGAGAACATATCAAGTTGCTCATCAACAGTCAGGGTGAGGGCTGATCAAGTCACCGTTTCTCATAGTGTTCATTTCACTTTAACAGGTTTCCTTTTTGGTGCTCAGTTAGTTGTCACCTATCAAGGAGAACAAGTGGTATTTGTTCCTTTGGGATTGGCTTATTTCACTCAGCATAATGTTTTCCAAATTCCTAACAGGGATCACTTTTCAGTTAAAATTTAAACACCTAAGAATAATTGTGTGTTAATTACAGAGTTCAACCAACGGTACTAGAACAAAAAAAAATACTAAAATGGATAAAGTATTACATTGTATATCAACCGTCAGGACAAGAGCTGATCAAGTCGACGTCGCTTTTTATCCTTTGATGTCGGCTCTTCCTATCTTTTTGAAGCAGAATTCACTAAGCATTTGGATTTTTTAAAATGGCTTTGATTATAGCAGGTATTGATGGCAATCTTCTGGACTTTTAATGTCTCCCAAAGGTTGATATTACAGGCTAGGAGGAATGAAACTGATAACAGATGACTTTATCTGTACGTGTCATTCATTAGAAGCTCAATAGCATCCATCACTAAAATACGTATTCACTGAAGCAAATATGTCATTTAGTAGAAACTGGTTCCAAAAGGTATTTTCCTTTGCCTTTAAACTTCATTGCACGTTTAATAATCAAGTTTACAGAGAAATCATACTGGGTAAACCTAACAGAATATTATAGACAAATCTGGATTATTGTTTTAAGGCAGGTCAGTCTCTTTAAAATATCAGAGAGAAAGAGAATAATAATCAAATGTGTTATCACCTGTCCAGACAAGTTGTTAAGCAGAGAGAAGGCAATTAGGAACTTATTTATATAGCATCATGGAATTATCATTGATTTTGTACTTCTTTTACTCACCAAAATGCCTACAATCACCAAAACCTCTAAGACTTTAGAATTAAGCAGATTGGATATGAACTAGAAATCACAGTACTAGTTTTTGGTATTCTGTCCTTCCAGCTACTTCGTGTGCCGGAAAGGGTTAGTGTAGCAGAACATAGACTACTATATTTAGTAATTTGCAAGGTTGGACTTCGGCATCTGTCTGGGAACTTGGACTTCCAAAGGGCTCCCATCATTCTCTAATAGATAAGGGTGGCTTGTTGTACCTAAACTGCACAATGGGCTGAACATCTACCTCCCTTCTGGAGCTCTGAAATCTTGGTACATGCTATGCAGCCCCAAGTAGAAACCTTTGGCACTGAATCTCTAAAGGGCACCTCACATGTGTTGTCACAATTCAGAACTGGAGGAATTGAGCAATCCTGTATGATTCCATCTGGAGAGGACTCTAAGAAACTTGTGCCTGGTTTTCTCCAGATTTTACCTCATGCACTTTTTCCCTTTGATGATTTTGCTTTAAATCATTTTGTTGCCATAATTACAACCATCTTTTAAGTCCTGTGAGTCCTTCTAGCTAATCACTGAAACTGGGGATGGTTTCACAGACTCCCTACACATGGTGCTATTTTTATATTCTGAAATCCTGGTGTATTTATTAGCATTTAAAAATATGTGAACTTTGAATCATTTATATATTGAGCTGTACCCATCTATTATGTATCCATAATTGAGATAATTATATGCTTTATTAAAATTTTGAATCAAACAGTGAACTGAATTAGAAAGTGTACTGACCATATTTCTCATATTTTAAAAAGCTTTCCAATGTATTTTGTTTTAAATTCCCATTTCCCTGGTTATTAATGATGTTGGAGGTCTTATGTTTATCAAGTACAGAAATAGGAGTACTGGATGGTAGGCAAAGGTATATGCATTCAGGAAAACAGAAGGAGGATGTGGTAAAGAGTTCAGGACAATAGAGAGACCAGAAAAGTTCCCAGGCTTTAAATCCTAGGCTTTATCTTATAACCTCATCACTCTTTTTCCCTCAGACCCAGAATTTCTCTGCTTCCAAGCCTTGTCTTTTGTTAAAAAGGAATGCTAATAGTACTCATCTCATAAGATTTGTGTGAAGTTTAAGTAAACTAGTGTAAAGGGCTCAACATAATGCCTGTAATGCAAGTTCTGTCCATTTCTGATGCCTCTAAGGCTAGGCCCTTATTATCCTTTGTCCGAATTACTGCAATAGCTTCCTTCTGACTTTGACCTCCTTGGTTAATCATTGCCAAAACAATCATGCTCACTTCCTTTCTCCAAAAGCCCAGCAACGTATTTCCTACTACATCAGGTAAAACGCCCTCTGCCTGGGGCAAATATGTTATTTAGTGAAAATAAACCTTGTTTTTCTTCATCAGTGATTTTCTCTCCATTCCTCTGTATCAATGGTTCTAAACTTGACCATGGATCAAAACCACTTGGAGGGTTTGTTGGAAGACAGGATGCTGAGTATCATCCCTGGGGTTTCTGATTCAGCAAGTCTGAGTAGGGCTCAATATATGCATTTCTAATTGCTTATATTGTGAGGTCATATGCTGCAGCTGCTGTTGCTGCTGCTGTTCTGGGGTTACTCTTTAGGACATGCGCCTTATATCTTCCATCCTCTGGTTTACTCCCCAAATGACTACAATGGCTGGAGCTGGACCTATCTGAAGCCAAGATCCAGAAGCTTCTTCTGGGTCTCCCACATGGGTGCAGTGGGTGCAGGGGCCCAAGGACTTGGACCATCTTCCACTGCTTTCCCAGGCGCATTGGCAGAGAGCTGGATTGGAAGTGGAGCATCCAGGACTCAAATTGGCACCCGTATAGGATGCTTGCACTGTAGGTGGTGGCCTTACCCACTATGCCACAGTGCTGGCCCCCTATTGTTTCTCTTTTCAAAAAATATTTATATATAGGCTGGCGCTGTGGCTCACTTGGCTAATCCTCCGCATGCGGCGCCGGCACTCCAGGGTCTAGTCCCAGTTGGGGCGCCACTTCTGTCCCGGTTGCTCCTCTTCCAGTCCAGCTCTCTGCTGTGGCCCGGGAAGGCAGTGGAGGATGGCCCAAGTGCTTGGGCCCTGCACCCCTGCATGGGAGACCAGGAGGAAGCACCTGGCTTTGGATCAGCGCAGTGTGCTGGCCATAGCGGCCATTTGGGGGTGAACCAACGGAAGGAAGACCTTTCTCTCTGTCTCTCTCTCACTGTCTAACTCTGCCTGTCAAAAAAATATTTATATAGTTATTTGAAAGGCAGAGTGACAGAGAGAGGAGATATATATATATAGATATATAGATATATCTTCCATTTGCTAGTTAACTCCCCATGTGACCCTAACAGCCAGGTCTGGGCCAGAGTGAAGCCAGAAGCCAGAAACTTCACCCTGGCCTCCCATATGAGTGGAAGGATACCAAATACTTGGGACATCTGCTGCTGCCTTCCCAGGAGCATTAGCAGGAAGCTGGATTGGAAGCGGAGTAACTGGAACTCAAATCAGGCACACCAATATGGAATGTGGGTGTGTCAAGCAATGGCTTATCCCACTATGTCACAATGCCACCCCTTATATTATCTCTTTATTTGACTTAGTTTTCTGCTTTTTATTTCTGTCAGTCCTGTTAATCCAGTCTTCCTTCTGTTCGTTTATTTTATTTTCCTTTCCTGGAATGTTGTCTCCCCTGTTGGCCCTAAGATCCTATCCAGTCCATTCCAAGAACCCATAAGTATTTCTGTTCTGTGAACTAGTATTGCTGTGTATAAGCTGCAGCACATAATTTATTCCTTTAAAATATGTTATTGGCTTTTATTTCATGCATATGCATTGTGTGTTCAATCATATCAATGTTTTATGGCAGGAATTATATTTTCTCTGCATCTCCCCCACTCAGAGCCTAGCGCAGACTGAACATATATTTTCCTTTTAAGAATTACCTGATAGATTTCTGTGGTCAGTTAATATATTTTGATTGTGAGGTCACATGATTTTTACTGTGTCCATAACTAGGTACTGGTGAAGGTAAGAAATCACAGAAGTCCAACATCTGCTTTTATCCTTACTTACTGAAGCCACACTATAGCTCTTATGCCTACAGAGTGGATATTGCCTGTCATATCTTTCCAAATTTGTGTCTGTCTTAATGCACTCAGAATTATAGGGTAATGATTATTATAGTAGATTCTACATAGAACAACGTGCATGATTGCAGCCTTGTACTTAATGGCAAATGGTAGCTGATTGTTCCATTCTGTCTGAGAGTGAGCAAGTATGCAGTAAAAACAATTTGGTGCTGACTGCTGCTTCTGAAGGTTTCTTATACTTCAAATGCCTCCAACATTTATGACTTCGGTAGGCAGTCAAGAGACATACAACATTTTATTTCACTCCATGTAAAAGGGGATGCAAATTTGTTTCTTCAGACTCTGCTATTACTGAGCAGCACATGTGGCTATCTTCTCAGGTTCAGATAAAAAATATCTTGCCTAATTTTATGGTTGCTTGGGGTTGTGGTTTTCACAAAGCATCATATGATGAAAAATTTTAAAATGGGAGAAATTAATCATGGAGCTCAATTATTTGCTTTCATATTTAACTGTCATAAATGTTATCAAGCTCAACAGTGACTGGAAAAGTTATAAAAAGGCCCCACTCAAGGACAATGATGTGTTTTCAATGATTTCAGGATTGGTTCCCTGTAACACTGTAGTTTCTCTTGATCACAATGAGCAAGGGAAGCAACATCACTTTACTTCATCTTAAATACTGGAAAATTCTGAGTTTAAATGGCATTTGTTTACTTGTTAATTTTCAAAACTTGAGATTATTTTAAAAAGTGTATTGGGGTGCATTTTCACAAACATATAAGTAATTTAAATGTCCTTAAAAACAGCAGCAGCATGAACACAGGAGCCACTGCTGTTTTGTTCTTGTTTCAACCTTGACTTTGTAGTAATGCAAAAGAAGGGTTTTCTTTTTTTTAAAGATTTGTTTATTTACTTGACAGGCAGAGTTATAGACAGAGAGAGGGAAAAGTAGAGAGAGAGATCTTTCATCTGTGGCCCAAATGGCCACAACAGCTGGAGCTGGGCCTCTCTGAAGCCAGGAGCTTCTTCTGGGTCTTCTATGCAGATGCAGGGCCCAAACACTTGTGCCATTTTCCACTGCTCTCCCAGGCCATTAGCAGGGAGCTGGATCAGAAGTACAGCAGCCGAGACTTGAACTGGTGCCCATATGGGATGGTGGCACTGCAGGTGGAGGTTTAACCCCTTATGCCACAGCGCTGGCCCCAAAAAGGTTTTTCTTTTAAGTTATTCCCTAAAGAGCTGAATAACAGCTCAAGGGCCAAAGGATTCAGTGCCAGAACATGAGTAGTTCACAATATTTAGTAAATGTTGATACAATTTTGCCCAGCATATCACTGGAACCTCTGTCCATAAATGCAGCTAGTATTGCTCTGTGGCCACTTATCTGACATTGGGAGACTTGAGAAGAAGTGTTCTCTCACTTTGGAATTACTCTATAAGATTCCAGCCAGTCCCTTAGGTGAGAAAAATCACATTAATTTATTAGTTCCCATATATGTAGCTGTTTGTATTTCTTTAAATACAGCCCTAAGGGGCCGATGTTGTGATTTAGCAGGTAGAGCCGTGGCTTGCAGTGTCGGCATGTCATATGGACGTTGGTTCGAGTCCCAGCTGCTCCACTTCTGATCTAGCTCTCTGCTGTGGCCTAGGAAAACAGTAGAAGATGGCCTAAATCCTTGGGCCCCTGCACTCATGTGGGAGACTCAGTAAAAGCTCCTGGCTCCTGGCTTTGGATAGGCCAAGCTCTAGCCATTGCAGCCATTTGGGGAGTGAACCAGTGGATGGGAGATCTCTCTCACTTTCTCTCTCTCTCTCTAACTCTGCCTTTCAAATAAATAAATGAATCTTAAAAAAAAAACACAAAATATAGTCCTAAAATGTGTTATACAATATAAATGTGATATTGTTTAAGAAATATTAACTCTTATTATATGCTTGTCACTTTACATGTATTTATAAATTTAGTCCTGATAATAAATGTATAGTGTAGGTAGTATTATTAGTCCTTTTTAAAGATGAGGCAACTAAGGTACAGGGAAGTTATTCAGATTTCTTAAGTGAATGTCTTTTAATTGTATACTGGAGACAGTTCAATGGTTCAATATTCCAGTATGTATACTGTATTTCCACTATGTACACAGTGTACATTCTGAAAAGGGTTTAATAGTTCTATTTACTTTGAAAAGCATATTTGAGGGGAAAAAACACACTGCTCTCTTTCCCTAATTTAATCATGTCTAGATGTGGAGACCACATGACTACAAAGAAATTACCAGCATTTACTTGATAAGAGTATATCTTAATTGGAGGCAAAGTGTATGGGAGAAAATTAGCACCTTCCTCAAGTGCCTGCCTTTTCAAACCTGAACACATAAACTGTTAGGATAGCAAAGGAATGAAATGGCAAATGTCGTGATCTATTTCCCACCACCAAGCAAGGGCCTGACCCTGACTTCAGTGGCCACAGATTACAGATTAACAGAGTAAAACTGGGTCTTTTGTAAAGCACAGATTCCCGTTTAATTTAGTCCTTGGAGAATGCCTGTAGGTCCAATAATAATACATATATTTTTAAAGATTTGTTTTATTTATTTGAAAGGCAGAGTTACTGAAAGATGGAGGGAGAGAAAGAGGTCTTCAATCTGCTGGTTCACTCCCCCAAATGGCTGCAACAGCCAGTGCTGGGCCAGGCTGAAGCCATGTGGCTGGCAGGGGTCCAGGGACTTGGGCCATCTTCTACTGCTTTCCCAGGCTATCAGCAGAGAGCTGGATCAGAAGTGGAGCAGCTGGGACTTGAACTGGTGCCCATATGAAATGTCGGCACTGCATATGGTGGCTTAACCATATGTCACAGTGCCAGCCCCCAACAATTTATTTGAGTACCATATGGATTCAAGAATGAAACTAAATTGGGTTCAAATCCCAGTGCCATCACTAACTACCTCTGTATCTTTTGCTGTGCTATTTCACCCAATTAAGCAGCAGTTTCCTCATCTATAAAAATGAGAGCTATAAAGATGGAAAATATGGATGAGTAACAATTATACCTACCACATCAGACTATTGGGAGGATTATTTAAGATATTTTGCATATAAAATGCTTACCCAAGATAAATGTCTGAAAAGTTAGGAAATGGCATTCCACGAAGAATAACATGACATAAATAGGGATCTGTTATTAGGTGTATGAGGACAAGTAACAGCTGATAAGACTGGAACAGATTTAGAATATATCATGGAAGGCCAAGGGTGTCAAGCAAAAGAATTGGGATTTCTTTTCTTTTCTTTTCTTTTCTTTTCAAATCTAACTTTATTTATCTCCTTTTCAATAGTTTAAATCCTCGAGGGGTATAGCATCACATGGATATTGTATCCAATGGCCTTAGCAGGAAGATTGCCTTGGAATTTGACAGAAACTATGCCACTGTTTCCCTGGACATGAGTAACCTTTCCTCAGATTACCCTGGGTTAGTTTGGTTGGTTGCCAGGAGTCACTGTGTTGTTCTTGGCTTTGTACACACAAACATAGGTCTTGTCCAAATCAATTTCCATTTCATAGTTCGCATAAAAACCTTCCATTTTAAGAAGAGCTGTGCACTCTCTTTAGTTCCAGAGTCCCCAGTTTTTTTAGCCAGCAAAATTGATCTTGCACCACAGCCTTCCAGAAACATTGTTTTAAAGATTGATTTATTTATTTGAAAGGTATTGTTACAGAGAGGCAGAGGGAGAGGTAGAGAGAGAGAGAGAGAGAGAGAGAGAGAGAGAGATCCTCCATTTGCTGGTTAACTCCCCAAATGGCTGCAACAGCTAGAGCTGTACTGATCTGAAGCCAGGAGCCATGAGCTTCTTGCAGGTTTCTCACATGGGTGCAGGGGCCCAAGCACCATAAACCATCAAATACAGCTTCAGACAGAAGTGTCAGTCTTAAAATGGAAAAATAAATCTATTTCTTTAGTAATTTGAACTTACAGGGGTGATCATATTATGTTTGCCCAATCCTGTTGTCACTTTTGCTTATGACTAGTAACATAGTCAAGTATTGGTATTATGTAATTATTACTATAATAGTAATTCATACTTAGATTTATGCTTTCTACTGAAACAGAAAGTGTTATCTATCAGATTTATCTGTGAATCTACAATTATGAGAGAGCAGCCATTGTTACTCTGTCCAGAGTTGGACAACACAGAAGAGAGGAATTCAAATAGAAGTTACATTTGGAGAAAAAGTTGATTTGTTAAGGGGGAAGTCAGGAAATGACAGCTCAGTACCTGATCCTGCAGGGCTCAGCAATCCTGAGCCTCACTGGCCAGAGACGATTTGAAGCTCTTCCTGGAGATACTTCTGAGGCCAAAAGAGAGAAGTGCAGAACTAGGGAGTCAACATGGGGAATACTAGGCTAAGAAAGAACAGGAAGTGGGGACAAGAGGTGATAAACCATAAATGGATGACATAGTGGGTTGAAAACCATGGGAACAAACAGGTAAAGAGCTAAACTTGGAGATGAAGCTAAAACATATGCAAGCTTAGAAAACAGATTTTGGGATGGGTACAAAGGCACACCCCAGAAGCTAAGGGCAGAGTTAGGTGTAGTAGTTTTGATTCGGTAGTATGCTGTTGACCAAGGGCTTAATCTATAGTCCTGTCCAAAACATATTGAGGGAGCTGAGAGGCCATTTATAAGCCTCAAATAAACCGTGAAGCTACAGAAATTTAAAGGTATGGCCTCATACTTAAACTGTGGAAACTTGTAGAAGGAAGAATTTTTTTTAAAAAGATCTATTTATGGAGCCGGCACGGTGGCACAGTGGGTTAAAGCCCCAGTCTGCAGCACTGGCGTGCCATATGGGCACTGGTTTGAGTCCCAGCTGCTCCACATCCGATCTAGCTCTTTGCTAATGCCCCTGGGAAAGCAGTGGAAGATAGCCCAAGTCCTTGGGCCCCTGCACCCATATGGGAGATCCACCCATATGGGAGGCCTGGATGAAACTCCTGGCTCCTGGCTTTGGATCGGCCCAGCTCTGGCCATTATGGTCATTTGCAGAGTGAACCCATTGTGGAAGACCTCTCTCTCTCTCTCTCTCTCTCTCCCTCTCCCTCTCTCCCTCTCTCTCTCTCCCTCTCTCCCTCTCTCTGTAACTCTATCAAATACATAAAATAAATCTTTAAACAAAGAGATTTATTTTTTCATTTGGAAGTCAGAGTTATGGAGAGAGATGTAGAAACAGAGGGAGCTGGACTGGTCTGAAGCCAGAAGCTTCTTCCAGATCTCCCACATGGGTGGCAGGGGCCCAAGCACTTGGGCCATCTTCCGTTGCTTTCCCAGGCACATTAGCAGGGAGTTGGATCAGAAGTGGAGCAGCTGGGAATTGAAGTGGAGCCCACAGGGGATGCTGGCATCGCAATTGGCAGCTTTACCTGCCATGCCACAGTGCCAGCCCTGAGAAGGAAGGATTTTAACTCATAGGCAGTGATTGAGTGGAAACAGAACCGTGACTATTCTGATTTTGATAATGTGAAAGGATTTGGAGACTATTAAGTCCAAATCATTCAGAACTGCATTCTCCCTCATTCTCACCACTGTCCTCAGGAGACAATGAGGGGACAATGAGGAATTCTTATTGATGGTTTTTGAAAACAGTATTTAGGAAATAGGAAAATGGCTAAGGAAATGATGGTACATCAACCTGAAGGAATTCCATAGAACTCGGAAAAGGATATATGTGAAAACTGTGAATTAAAATGAAAAACAAGGGTCCAGGTGCTTGACACAGCAGTTAAGTTGCCACTTGGGATGCTGGCATCTCTTATCAAAGTGCCTGATTTGAATGCCAGCTACTCTGTTTATGATCCAGCTTCTGGATAATACACACCCTGGAAGGTAGCAGATTATGGTTCAAGTATTTGAGTCCATGCCACCCCATGTGGCAGATCCAGATGGAGTTCCAACCTCCTGCCTTCGGCCTGGCCCAGCCCTGGCCATTGTGGGTATTTGAAGAGTGAACCAGCAGATGGAAGATCTCTCTCTCTCTCTCTCTCTCTATATATATATATATATCCATATATATGTTTATATATATATTTTATGTTTTATATATAACATATATAAAACATAAATTAAATAGGTGCCAGCATGTGGCATAGTGGGTTAATGGGTTAAGCCATTGCCTGCAATGCTGGCATCTCACATGAATACCGGTTTGAGTCTCAGATGTTCCATTTTTGATCCACCTGCCTTCTAATGTGCCTAGGAAAACAGCAGAAGATGGCCTGAGTGTTTGAGTACCTGTCACCCATGTGGGAGACCAAATGAAGTTCCAGGCTACTGATTTTGGCTTGACCCAGCCCTGGCCATTGTGGCCATTTGAGGAATGAACTAGCAAATGGAAGATCTCTTTCTGTCTCTCCCTCTCTCTGTCACTCTACCTTTCAAATAAATAAATAAATAAATCATTTAAATAAATAAATCTAAAAAAATAAATGGAAGACTAAATTTAATAAAGTACAAAAATTGTATGTGAGCACTGTGTAAGCACATCTTTATATAATATACTGATGGAGACTGGAAAGAAACATAGAGAAGTAAAAATAGTATGTCACAATGGTGAAAACATTGTTTTATAATGTGTTCTTTCGACACAATGCGTTGTCTTCCATTTTCAAGAGTAATTAATGCTTGTGGCAAAAATTTTGAGTAACCAATTATGGAAAGGAGAAAGTAAAATTTCCCTTCATAACTTTTCACTCATATGAATTTTTTAAATTTATTTGACAGATAGACAGTGAGAGAGAGAGAGAGACAGAGAGAAAGGTCTTCCTTCCATTGGTTCACTCCCCCAAAAGGCCGCTACGGCTGGAGCTACGCTGATCGGAAGCCAGGAGCCAGGAGCTTCCTCCTGGTCTCCCATGTGGGTGCGGGGGTCCAAGCACTTGGGCTATCCTCCACTGCCTTCCCGGGCCACAGCAGAGAGCTGGACTAGAAGAGGAGCAGCCGGGACTAGAACCCGGCGCCCATATGGGATGCAGGCGGCACAGGCAGAGAATTAACTGAGTCATGGTGCCGGCCCCACTCATGAATTTATATACTCATATTCCTGTGTATAACAGAAAGATGAGTCCAGGCCCAAGTTTTGGGCAATTATTGAATACTGCATTCTTGGGTCCATTCTTTTCTTAGTTCATTCTCTCCTTCTGGCTGATGTCATATAATGACTTCAGTTATTGACTATATTTGGATGAATCTCAGATATTGACTTCCAGCCTATCTTTCTCTCCTGAGCTTCAGACCTCTGTGCTATCAGCTGACCACAAAACGTTCATTTGGATATATTATAGGATCCTTAAATTCATCATTTCTATCATCTTCCCACCTCCCAAACTTGTTTCTCCTCTTAATTCCCTACTTTGACTAATTGTGGTTCAATTTGTACTGCAGATGAAATTCCTTAGCTCCTTTCTCTTTGTTTCTAGCTACGGTAAGCTAATTTGCCTGTTCCATCCATTCTACTTCCACAGTATCTTGGTAATCTAGTTCCTTTGTTACATCTCTTCTGCCATTGTCCTAGCCCAGACCATCATTATCTCTCACTCTCGCTTTTGCAATAGCTTCTTCCTGCTTCTAGTCTTGTCTGGTACTACAAGCCCCACATTGCTGTCAGAATTATTCTTTTAAAACAGAATTTGAATTACATCATTCTTTTTCTCAAAAACCTACCTACAGATTTAAACCCAAACATGTGAACATAGTTATCTATGATTTGACCTTGCTAGAGTCATCTTATACAATATTTCTCCACTCATCCTAAACTCCTGTAATGTCTTTTTGGAGCTAGGTCACTCCTGGCCTTTGTCTCTTGCAGTTCTTAAGGCCAAAATGTCCCCTACTTGTTCTTTAATTGCTGAAACACTTATCCTTCAGGAACTAACTAAAATATAAGCTTTTTAAAAGCCAATTCTATTTGTCTTACTGGAAAAATAATTATTCCCTCTACAGTAGACTAGTTGGACTTCTTTCATAGCACCTGTTTCAAATTTCCTTGTATCATAATGGTTTGTGATCATGACAGTGAACTTGACTACACTGTAAGTTCCTTGAAGACAGAAGCAGTGTTGTGCTAATTGCTATATCCCTGGAGATAAGACAGTGACTGGAACATTAAAGATACTCTTTTGAATTGAATAAAATTGAATTTGGTGCCCAGAGATGGACCAGGATTCCTGCTTCCATGTTTCTTCCTACAACAACTATGGGTCCCAGAAAAGTTTTGTTGTAAACCAGTCTATACATTGGAGAGTTGTTCTTTTTTTTTTAAGATTTATTTATTTATTTGAAAGGTAGAAATACAAAGAGAAAAAGAGAGAGAGAGAGAGAGAGAGAGAGAGATCTTCTATCCACTGGTTCACTCCCCAAATGGCCATAACAGCTAGGGCTGGGCCAGGCCGAAGCCAGGAGCGAGGAGCTTTTTCTGGGTCTCCCATGTAGGTGTTAAGAGCCCAAAGACTTGGGCCATCTTCCACTGATTTTCCAGGTGCATTAGCAAGGAGCTGGATTGGAAGAGGAACAGCTGGGACTCGAATTGGCACCCATATGGGATGCCGGCACTGCCTGCAGAGACTTAACCTTCTATGGCCACAGTGCCAGCCCCCCAAAGAGTTGTTCTTAACCAGAATGTGTTCTGTTGACTTCTGAGTTGGAGGCAAGAAGCCAAGATGCAGGCCCAAATATCTAAGGGTTCTTTCATTCCTCTAATGAGCCTAGCCTGAGTGCAGGGAGGGCAGAGGAGACAGAAAAAAAATCCTGTCAGAATAGGGACAAATAAGTGATTCATTTATCAACTAGCTAGAGTTTGGAAAGGGATGGAGAAATCCATCTGTCGAAATCTCACCATCCATCAACAGTACGTTGCCCTGGGCAGCCAGCCTGCTGTTAGCTACTTACTAATTTTAGGTTGTTTTGCTCTTCTCACAAAGGTTCTTTGGTAAACTTATGGACTGTATAAAAAAGAACCAGAAGAGCCACCACAAATTGTGGGATTAGCATTGACTCAAGTGTCAGGAAACCTGGGTTCTAATCATGATTCTGCTATTAATTTGCTATGGGATTTTGGGTAACTGATTTCCTCCTTCTGGACTAGTTCCTCTGATCCATAAAAGTCTGATGTTCGACAAAGTTGTATCCAAATCTCTTTCATGCTATGATCTTGTATAGAGTGTGGCTATGCTAATGATGCCAGCAAAGTATTAGGTGTTCAATAAATTCTTATTGAATAAATATGTAAAAATGATTAAGGGCTTTGTGTTTGTGGCATAGGTTGTGAGTGTCAAATAAATTTGGATAAAAGAAAGGTCAGAGAAGCAGAGAGAAAAGGAAAGGTATTTCAAGCAAGGACACCATTTCTATGATTAACTTTATGTAAATTCTTGAGATGGTTCCCAAAGGCCCAGAATATGTGTAATTATTTTATTACTTATTTCTGTGATTTCTATTCTTATTCTTTTCTCCTTGATTAATGAGAGGGGATGAGAAAAGAAAGGAAGAGACACAAGGTAACTTACAATAAGTCTTCTGTATGTTCAGAACTGTATATTTGATACCATATTTAACCCTCACAATAACCACCATAAAAAGACTTTATTATTTCTGTTTTCTTGTAGATGAAAAAGCTAAGCCTCAGAGAGTTTCAGTAAATTTATTGAGTTCACTTTCCTACTAAGGGGCAAATCTAGGATTCAAACTCAGATTTTTTTCTTTTTAAAGATTTTATCTATTTATTTGAGAAATAGAGTTACAGATAGTGAGAGGGAGAAACAGAAAGAAGGGTCTTCTGATTGCTGGTTCACTCCCCAAATGGCCGCAATAGCTGGAGATGAGCCAATCCAAAGCCAAGGGCCAGTATCTTCTTCTGGGTCTCCCATGTGGGTGCAGGGGCCCAAACACTTGAGCCATCTTCTATTGCTTTCCCAGGCCATAACAGAGAGCCGGATTAGAAGAGGAGTAGCTGGGACTCGAAGCAGTGCCCACATGGGGTGCCAGGGCCACAGGCAGAGGATTAACCTACTGCTCCACAGTGCCGGCCCCAAACTCAGATCTTATTAACTCCGAGTCTCACTCCTGGTCAGCGTGATTCCTTAAACATTTTTCTTATACCATTTCAAGGTGAACTAAACCATGGTACTCAGAGTTTTAAAGTTAGGAACTGACTAATTAATTCACATAGACCTTTCACTTAATGGGCTTATTTCAAAACCCTTGGTACCTTGAATATAATTTCTGAACCTTACCTTGAGCTCTGGAGGTCTGATAAAAGGGAGAGAGTTGCTCTCTGATTTCCCAAAATACTATATAACCATGTACAAAAATAAATTTTGAAATATTGGAAACAACCTAAATACTCACACACAGGAGAGTGGTCAAATAAACCATGCCATGTCCAAACAATGAAGTATTTTTTAGTTATATATTGTTCTGCAGTAGTAAATAATAATAAATGATCATAAACACATATTTATTATTTCACAGATCCGGCGGATCAGGACCCCTGGCATATTTTAACTGGGTCTTCTACTTCAGGGTCCCTTATAAGATTGCAATCAAGGGTGTTCGACAAGGCTGGGAATCACTTGAGGCTCAACTGGGGAAGGATGATCTTCCAAACTCATATGGTTGTTGGCAGAATTCAGTACCTTGAAGATTGTTAGACGAAGAGCCTCAGCTACTTGTTGGCTGTCAGCCAGAATTGTTCTCAACAGCTGAAAGCTTCCTGCAGTTCTTTGCCATATGGACCTCTCCATATGTTGGCTTCCTTCATCAAAGCTAGCAGGAGAGGACTCAATATAGAGAGCCTGCTAACAAGACGAAAGTGACAATGTCATGCAACATAATCATGGAAGTGACATTCCATCATATTTTCATGATCTGTTGGTTAGTGGCAATTCACAAGCCACTCCCACACTCAAGGGAATGGAATTGCATAAGGGTGTGGATACTAGGAGGTAGAGATCATGGAGCAACTTTAGAGTCTGTCACATGTTCTATACAGCTGTAAAAAGAACGAAAGAGTGATGAACTGCCTTGATATGATTTCTATGACATACTGTTAGGTGAAGAAAGTAATGTACAAAAGAATAGCACATTACCATTCATGAAAGAAAAAGAAATACAAGAAAACCTATGTGCTCATTTGTGCAAAAGAAATAATAGAAGTATAATCAGGTTTGTTATTTATATAGGGTGGTTCAGTGGAAAGAAGTGTCTATCAAAGAAGGATGTACTTTTCTCTGAAGGGAAGAGAGAATTTCTGCTTTGCTTAGGGCCCTGTCTAAATACTGATGGAGTTTGTGGACTCAAAAGGCTTCCATAGCCTTGGCAGCTCATGACAAGAGCCTTGGGTGATCACTGACGTCATAAGTAAGAGTGCCAGTTGTTAAATCAACAACAGGAGTCACTGTGCACCTGCTCCCCATGTAGGACCTCTGTCCTCAATGAGTTGTACTATGAGAATTAACTGTAAAACTTGTTCTCAAACAGTACTTTATACTTTGTGTATGTGTGTGGGTGCAAACTGCTGAAATCTTTACTTAGTAGGGGGCCGGCACTGTGGCGCAGTGGGTTAAAGTCCTGGCCTGCAGTGCTGGCATCCCATATGGGCACTGGTTCTAGTCCCGGCTGCTTCACTTCTGATCCAGCTCTCTGCTATGGCCTGGGAAAGCAGTAGAAGATGGCCCAAGTCCTTGGACCCCTACACCTGCATGGGAGACCAGGAAGAAGCTCCTGGCTCCTGGCTCCTGGCTTCAGATCAGCGCAGCTCCAGCTGTTGCAGCCAGTTGGAGAGTGAACCATCGGATGGAAGACCTGTATCTCTCTCTCTCTCTCTCTCTCTCTCTCTCTCTGCCTCTCCTCTCTCTGTGTAACTCTGACTTTTGAATACATAAATAAAATCTTTAAAAAAAGAAATCCTGGCCGGCGCCGTGGCTCAATAGGCTAATCCTCCACCTTGCGGCGCCGGCACACCGGGTTCTAGTCCCGGTCGGGGCGCCGGATTCTGTCCCGGTTGCCCCTCTTCCAGGCCAGCTCTCTGCTATGGCCAGGGAGTTCAGTGGAGGATGGCTCAGGTGCTTGGGCCCTGCACCCTATGGGAGACCAGGAAAAGCACCTGGATCCTGGCTCCTGCCATCGGATCAGCACGGTGCGCCGGCTGCAGCGGCGGCCATTGGAGGGTGAACCAACGGCAAAGGAAGACCTTTCTCTCTCTGTCTCTCTCTCTCACTGTCCACTCTGCCTGTCAAAAATAAAAAAAAAATAAATAAAAAAAAAAAAAAGAAATCTTTACTTAGTATAGAGTTGGTCTTCTGTATATAAAGTTAATTTAAAATGAATCTTATTGAAGAATAGGATGGGAGAGGGAGTAGGAGGTGGGATGGGAGTGGGGGTGGGAGGGCAGGTATGGGGGGAAAAACCACTATATTCCTAAAGTTATACCTATGAAAATTGTATTCATTAAATAAAAGCTTTTTTAAAAAATAATAAAGTATATAAATCTTCTAAAAAATTTATATAGGGTGGTTGTGAAAAGGATGAACAGAATGGGAAAATGGGAATAAGGTAGCAAAAGATGAGAGACAAATGACCCCTTTGTACAACTTTGACTCTTTTGAAAAAAGATTTATTTATTTATTTGAAAGTAAGAGTTACACAGAGAGAGGAGAGGCAGAGATAGAGAGAGAGAGAGAGGTCTTCCATCTGCTGATTCACTCCCCAGATGGCCACAACGGCAGGAGCTGTGCTGATCTGAAGCCAGGAGCCAGGAGCTTCTTCCGAGTCTCCCACACAGATGCAGGGGCCCAAGGACTTGGGCATCTTCTACTGGCCCCGGCTGTTGCAGCCATTTGGGGAATGAAGCAGTGGAAGGATGATTTCTCCCCCCCGCCTTTCCCCCCTTCTCTACCATTCAAATAAACCTTTTTTAAAAACCTACAAACACATTGTACAGCTGTACAAAAATATTTCCTTTCTT
Organism: Oryctolagus cuniculus; assembly: GCF_051225735.1. Classification (NCBI taxonomy): domain Eukaryota; kingdom Metazoa; phylum Chordata; class Mammalia; order Lagomorpha; family Leporidae; genus Oryctolagus; species Oryctolagus cuniculus. Next base: position 54,514,217 of record NC_142888.1, read on the forward strand.
TATATCCTTATTCTACAAGCTTTTTTCTTTTTAAAATTTTTTTTAACTTTTAAAACTTTTTGATAAAAACTAAGACAAAAGCACACATGTTTGTCTAGGCCTACACAGGGTCAAGATCCTCATATCACTGTCCACCTCCACATCTTGTTCTGCTGGAAGGTCTTCTGGGGCAATCAAATGCCTGGAACTGACATCTTCTACGGTAACAATGTCTCCTCCTGGGACACTTCTTGAGGGACCTGCTTGGGGCTCTTCTTGAGGAGGTGTTACTTTTTTCAGCAGTATATCCAATGGTGGTTTGCTTGGATTTCTTTCTTCTTCTTTTTTTTTTTTATCATAAATTTGCTTGTCATCAGATAATGCATTGTGAACTTTCCTCTCTATTAATTAAAACATGTTAGTGTTACAGTCCATGTTTCACAATGTTTAAGGAGCTTGTTGAGGTCTGCATAAGCTTCCACTGCACCCTTCACTATGAATTTTTTTGGGAATCTTCTGTTTCTTCTCCTGCAGTTTCCTTTTCTCTTGCCCTCACTTCAGCTATATATTCAAATTTCATTTCCAACAAGTCCTTAAGAAGCACTTCCAGGAGCTCTTCAATGCCATCCTCATCACACCCAGGTTAAAGTTGTTTGCCATCTTAACCACCAGCCTGGTGATTTTTGCGACCTCTTCATTCTTTGGAAATCTTTTGAATTTGGGAACTGTTATTTTTTTTTGACAGAGTTAGACAGTGAGAGAGACACACACAGAGAGAGTTATAGACAGTGAGAGAGAGACAGAGAGAAAGGTCTTCCCTCCGTTGGCCCACTCCCCCAATGCGTTTTTTTAATATTTGTTTATTTATTTATTTGAGAGGCAGATTCACAGACAGAGAGAGGGAGAGACAGAGAGAGGTCTTCCATCCGCTAGTTCACTCCCCAAAACCAGGAGCCAGAAGCGCCCTCCAGGTCTCCCATGTGAGTTCAGGCGCCCAAGCATCTTGGCCATCCTCCACTGCCCTCCTAGACCATCACCAGAGCTGGACTCCAACTGGCACCCACATAGGATGCCGGTGCCACAGGCAGAGACCTAACCTACTATGCCACAGCATCAGCCTGGGAACTAACTTCTTGAGTGTCTTCTTCTAGATGTCATGCATACACTCCAAGCCCAAGCAAGTTTCTTGATGTGTAGATGGTATAATCCTTCCAGAATTGCATCAGTGTCGGTGTCTTCCTCAGTTGCAACAATAACCTGGGCAAAGATCTTCCTCAGGTAGTAGGCCTTAAAATCTGCCAGAACTCCTTGATCCATTGGTTTGATCAAAAAGGAGAAACACAACTTCGATATTGTGATGAAGGTCAATAAAAGGAGGATGTGTGGGAGCATTTGCAACAGTAAAAAAACTCTTGAGAGGTACATTACCTTCCAAACAGCACTTCTCCATTTCACTGGCATAACAATTCAGGAGAGTGCCCTGGATGAGGAGCTGAGCCATTCATGACTTCTGATTGTTCCTGTAGTGTGGGCAGTATGTCCTTACTGATATGCTTGAAGGCCCTTGGGTTCTCACTGTTCCAAGTGTTTTAATTTATAGCTTGCAACGTTGCCCCCAAGCAAGACTGTCATCTTGTTCTTAAAAGCCTTGAAACGGGCCACTGGCTTGGTCTCCTTACGTACAAAAGTCTTTCAAGGCATCCATTTCCATAATAGGGAGGTTTCAACTATAATGAAGATACACTCTTGCAAGCAATTCTCCTCCATAATCAGGTTATCTAGAGTTTCCCAAAATTCTTCAGCTGCCTTCATATCACCCTCACAGACTCATCACTCCCTTTCATATTATGTGATTAATACCACTTCTTGAATTGTTTAAGCCACCCAGAGCTAGCGATAAATTCAACATCCACAGTTGAGTTCAGGCTTTTCTTACAACATTGCCAATAAACTTCTTGATTTGGTCATGATGGTTATAGTGCCAAGAGGAATATGCCTCTGTGTTCTTCTATTCAGGTCATTAGAAGGTTTTCCGTTTGTTTTCATGCCTTCAATGAAGCATATCTGTTAATAGCTTCTGTCATTTTATTTATTTATTGTTACACACAATGTAATTTATTGGGGGGGGGCTTTACAGACAGAAATATGCTCTCTGGTGGCTTTGAGAAAATGGATCCCTGCATCACAAGGCAGTAGAAAAAAATGTATGTACAAAGGTGGGTTATGGCTAATTGAACACACCTGGAGTTTTTCAAGAAATATTAATATTCATAAGAGACATTCTGGACTTCAGATAAGAGACATTCCAAATGTCAGATAAAAGCAGTAGATTATCTTAATGACTTTGTTCACCTGTGAGGACTTGGGATGACCTTAAGAGTTACCTAAAGGGCAAGATGGTGGTTCCATCCAAAATGGCTGCAGTCATGTCAAGCTGAATCTCTATTCCCCATTCCTTTTTTTAAAAAAGATTTATTTATTTATTTGAAAGGCAGAGTTGCTGAGAGAGAGAAAGAGAGAGAGAGAGAGAGGTCTTCTATCCCCTGGCTTACTCCTCAGATAGCTGCAAGGGCCGGAGCTGGGCTGATTCAGAGCCAGGAACCAGGAACTTCTCCCAGGTCTCCCACATGGGTACAGGGGCCCAAGGACTTGGGCCATCCTCTACTGCTTTCCCAGGCCATAGCAGAGAGCTGGATCAGAAGTGGAGCATCCGGAACTCAAATTGGTGCTCATATGGGATGCTGGCACTGCAGGTGGTATCTTTACCTGCTACATCACAGCGCCTGCCCCATTCCTTATAACTAACTTACAATTTCACATGCCTTCTTCTTCTGTGGTATTCCCTGAGCCTGACATGTGTTTTTAACATTGTGTTGGCAGAGTGTTAAGCAGCCATTTGTCCAGCCTGTAGGCAGAATCCACAGCAGCAAGAGGAACATGCACAAAAAGAGAGAAAAGATGATTATGCAAATGATGGCAATCAAAAACAGATTCCAGCAGAAAGAACAGCAAAAACATCATCACTCCACAGTTATGAATGAAAGCATACATGTTTAGTGGAGACTTTTATCGGCAAATCTGCACTATCCAGGAAGATACTGCTAATAGCATCATCTCTGTTTGACAACATGGCAGCAGCAGCTGGGGGCCGGTGCTGTGGGGCAGACCACACACATTGGCCAACAAGGTAGGATCCATCAGTAATTCCTAAAATTAACAGAGAAATGGCATGCCTGACCAATAAGCTGATTTTAGAGTCCTGCAGTATTTTCTTTAGCACACTCAGAGCACAAGTCACACCCATGGATCCAGAGCCCAGCAGGATCAATGGGCATCAATTTAAGTGGGCTAGAGACTCCTTACACTGCAGCAGGAAATATCTGATCCACTCTGGGGCAACAAACCACTTGAGCTTTCATTTAATTGTCCCCTCCCCCTGGACTTAGCATTTGTGATATCTGAAACAACAATGTCTGTGTCTCAACCCAGGCAGTATAGCCGCTGCATGTATAGCTTGGACACAAAGCCAAAGCCAGATCCCACAGGTACTCATAAGTGACAGGATGCCAGCTGTGTGGGTATTTAAATTTATTGACCCTTGGGGCCGGGGCTGTGGCATAGCAGGTAAAGCCGCCACCTGCAATGCTGGCATCCCATATGGGCGCTGTTCGAGTCCCGGCTGCTCCACTTCCTGGTCTAGCTCTCTGCTATAGCCTGGGAAGGCTGTAGAATATGGCACAAGTCCTTGAGCCCCTGCATCCACATGGGAGACCTGGAGGAAGCTCCTGGCTCCTGGCTTTGGATCAGTGCAGCTCTGGCCGTTGCAACCAATTGAGGAGTGAACCAGCGGATGGAAGACCTCTCTCTCTCTCACTCTCGCTCTCGTTCTGCCCCTCCATTCTCCATATAACTATGACTTTCAAATAAATAAATAAATCTTTTGAAAAATAAATAAATTTATTGACTCTTCTCTAGGACTTCAGGTCAGCTGACCAAGGTGGCATTACCTAAGAGAGCCTATACTTGTTGCTTTACCGAGTTGTTTTTTCCTTCTCCACCAATCCCACTGTCTGGGGGTTATATGGCAGATGAAAGCACCATGACACATCAAGTATTTGAACCCAATCTTAGACAGCATGCTTTGTAAAGTGGGTGCCTCATTCATTATCAAAGTTTTCTAGACTTCCAATGGTGACAGTTTAGTTAACTCTCTTGCGAGAAATGCTTTTATAAGGTCAGTAGCTGCAGCTACACACAGAGGGCATTTGTGTCCCTTTTTGTTTGGCAAAGGGCCAGTGTACTCTACCTGCCAATTTCTCACAGGTTGGGTGGCTCAGTGTATCTGTCCCTGCATGTGTGCCAAGTGGCAGAGTTGCACACTCAAGGATTATGTAACATTGTGTCACCATATTTTAGAGATGATTCTTCCTTAGCCTTGCCCCATCCCACTTTAGCATTCTGATGTTCACTCTTGTTATGTACTCACAGGGACAGATCAGCTGTTTGGGTCAGAACCAGGATCCAAACTTTAGTCAAGGCATCAACTTCCATGTTCCCAGGGGGAACATGAAGCAGATACATGAACCTGAAGTTCATGTAGCTGTTCCCACTGTTGCCACATCATGGCTCCCCAGAAAGGCTTTTCTAGTATAGATCATTATTCATATTGCTATTCTGCCATCTGCAGTATGAGGCCTCAATTCACTGCCCAACTGTCAGTGCAAACAACCAGTGGGCTTGGCTCTTGAGTCACTGATGCTCATGGGCATCAGATAAGACTGTCAGATAAAAGCAGATTATCTTAGTGACTTTGTTTACCTGCTAGGGTTTGGGAATACCGTAAGAGTTACCTAAAGGGCAAGATGGTGGTTCCATCCAAAATGGCTGCAGTCATGTCAAGCTGAATCTTTATGCCCCATTCCTTATACCTAACTCTTAACAATCTCAGAATGGTGTCTGTAGCTCTGTCCATTGGCAGATAGGATCAGTGGCAGGTTGTACTGCTGCACCAGTTCAGACACTCGGGTTCCCCCTGCTGGACTCATCTATATACCAAGCATTTTCAGGTATGGGAGCCAATTCCTCTGCAATGAGCTGATATAGAGGGTGTAGACACTGAGTTAAATGGGGGAATGAAAGTCCACCAATAACTCAAGAGTCCCACAAAAACCTATGCATTCTTTTCTGTACAGGGTACAGGGAAATTTTTTACTCTATCAAACACTGTTCCTGTTTTAAATGGGGTCTTACCCAACTAGACTAGTTTGATTGGGAGTTATGTTTTACATAACTGGTCCTGCTGCCCCCAGAACCAGGAAAAAACAAAACACTATACTGGGGCTCTGAACTTGGAAGTGGAGACAGTGACAAGATTCTTTCTGAGTGACACATCCACATCCACTCTAGATGCTGAGCACTAGAGGTGTACACTCAGTGCAGAGGTGCAGGAGCCTGAGGTCTTCTCAGCTTATAGCTCTTTTTTTAAAAAATTTATTTATTTATTTGAAAGAGTTACAGAGAGAGAGAAGGAGAAGCAGAGAGAGAGAGAGGTCTTCCATCTGCTAGTTCACTCCCCAGTTAGCTGCAACGGCCGGAGCTACGCCAATCCAAAGCCAGCAGCCAGTAGCTTCCTCCAGGTCTTTCACACGGGTATAGGGGCCCAAGGACTTGGGCCATCTTCTACTGCTTTCCCAGGCCATAGCAGGGAGTTGGACGGGAAGTGGAGCAGTCAGGACTCGAATCGGTGCCCATATGGGATGCTGGCACTTCAGGCAGCCCCAGCTTACAGCTCTTGATGTGGAACCCCTGCCTCCTCAGTCATGGAAGGCTCATTGAGTGTATAGAATTTTTGCATGTCATGCCCATGTCAGAGCTTCCATTTTGCTAATGGGAGGTGGGAAGATGAAGGGAGCCCCAATCTCTTGACCACAGCTGTCCAGGACTTAGCCTCAGTAATAAGCAGGTGGGGGCAAAGGGAGAATTCAGAATTTTTAATCTTCTGGGAAGAGTGTCCTCCAGTTGAGAGCTGGGGGAGAGGAGTCCCGTATTCGTGGCTGCAGCAGTTGGGAGTGGAGTCCTGGCCTTGTAGAGCTAGGAGGGGAAGAGAGAAAGAGAAGCTCATTCACATACCGCAGTTTCTTCATTTGCTGTTGCCCTCAGAACCATTTCAAGATGCTTTAAAGATTTTTTTTTTCTTAAATAATTTGAGCCAGGGGCCGGCGCTGTGGCACAGCAGCTTAACACCCTAGCCTGAAGCGCCAGCATCCCATATGGGCGCCGGTTCGAGACCCGGCTGCTCCACTTCTGATCCAGCTCTCTGCTATGGCCTGGGAAAACGGTAGAATATGGCCCCTGCACCTGCGTGGGAGACCCGGAAGAAGCTCCCGGCTCCCTGGCTTCGGATCAGCACAGCTCCAGCCGTTGCAACCAATTGGGGAGTGAACCATCAGATGGAAGACCTCTCTGTCTGCCTCTCTCTCTGTGTAACTCTGACTTTCAAATAAATAAATAAATCTTAAAAAATTAATTTGAGCCAGTTTCGCTGAGTATTTGGTTAGCAGAGCTACTCATCCTGTCATGTCAGACTCTTTTTTTCTGTCTATATCCATTTCCTTGATTCTATTCAGTCTCATGACTTTAAATATCAACTGTGCATTGTCTCTCAAATTTACATCCCCTACAAGGACCTATCCCCCTGAACTTGAACCATCTCTCTAGCTTTCTGATTAACATCTCCACTTGGATATCTAATAAGCATCTCAACATGTTCAAAATTGAACTCTTTTAAAGGATGTATTTATTTATTTGAGAGGCAGAGTTACAGACACAGAGAGGTCTTCCCTCCACTGGTTCACTCCCCAAATGGCCACAATGACCAGAGCTGGGCTGATTCGAAGTCAGGAGCCAGGAGCTTCTTTCAGCTCTCCCACGTGGGTACAGGGGCCCAAAGGCTTGAGCCATCCTCCACTGCCCTCCCAGGCCATAGCAGAGAGCTGGATCAGAAGTGGAGCAGCCAGGACATGAACTGGCACCCATATAGGATGCTGGCACTGCAGGCTGTGGCTTTAACCTACTGAGCCTTAGCACCGGCCCCCAGAAATAGAAATTCTTATCTCTTTTTTCTTTTGATCAGAAACCTTGGCATCATTTTTGACTCTTTTCTATCTCTCTTATCCCAGTCCAATCTGCCTCTCTTTAAAACATACCAAGATTTGACCCATTCTCACCCCTCTATTCAGATCCAAAATGCTATTATCTAATCCCTAGATTATTACAATAGCTTCCCTCCTGGTCTCCTTGCATTCATTCTGAACATGAGTCTCCTTCTTTTTACCTCCTAATATGCCAGGGTGATCCTGTTAAAACCTAAAACATCATTTACTCCTCTGCTTAAAGCCATCTGATCTTTGCAAATCAGAGAAAAAGCTTGTTCTTACAATGGCCAGAAGACTCCATAGTATCTGTGTGCTCCCTGCCCAGCTGATTCTGTGACCTCATCTGGTATTACTGTTGTTCTCTGGTTTTACGTTTTCGTTGCTCACTGTGCTGCATCCTACTCACTCTGCTCCTTAACACTTACTAAGATGGTTCAGATGTGGTTTACTGAACAAGGGTTAATGTGTTGCGAGTGGGATTCCCAGTGTGGTGATGTTAAGAGGTGGTGGGACCTTCAAGAGGTGGGGCCTAGAGGGAGAATGGTTCATTCACTACAGAACGTCCCTCTGAAGGAACTGATGGTGAGTCAGTCAGTTCCCCCTGAGAGCCAGTTGATAAGAAAGAGCAAGACTGGCTCCTCCCCACGCTCTGGCTTCCTGTCTTTGCCACACAGTCTCTCTCTTTCCTATGTGTTTCCTCCATGATACTATCTACTGTGATGTGATGTAACCAAGGGGGCTCTCACCAGAGGCCAAAGCAATGGCACCACCTAATCTTGGACTTTTAGCCTCCAAAACTGTGAGCTAAATAAATCTCTTTTTCTTTAAAAAACACTCAGTCTCAGGTATGAGGGTACTTCAGAATGTTTGGGGAAAATGCATATTGAAAAAACTATGCAAAAATTTCAAACAATTGTACACCAAAATAAACTAATTTTTTAATTTCATTTTTCCACAAATGTTTTGATGTTCCTTTATGTTATATGTTTCATCATGTTACATTATATTAACAAAAAACAGACTAATACACTCACCAACTTTGCTTTCATCTTAGGGCTTTTGTACTGGTAATTCCCTTTGTCAGGAACACTCTTCCTTCAGCTGTCTCTGCAGACTACATCCTTATTCCCTTCAGGTCTTTGTTCTTATGTCACCTTCCCAATGAGACAGTTTCTACCTACCCCATGTAAAATTGACGTCAGGGTGGATGTTTGTCCTGGTGGTTAAGATGCTGCTTGGGATTTCTGCATCCCACATCAGAGTGCCTGGGTTTGAGTCCCAGGTGCACTCCTTATTCCAGATTACTGCTGATGTGCACCCTGGGAGGCAGCAGGTGATGGCTTAGGTGATTTGGTTCCTACCACCCCTTTAGGAGGCTTGGGTGGAGTTCCCAGCTCTTGATTTTAGCCTGTCCCAGCCCTGGCTATTGTGGGCATTTGGGGGAGTGAAACAGTGGATGGAAGACCTCTCTCTCTGCCTCTGCCTCTGCTCTGCCTCTGTCTCTCTGTAATGCTTCCTTTCAAATAATAAACAAACAGATATTTAAAAAAATAGGACACAGAACAGATTTGAGCCCTTTTTATTCTCATCACAAACTGGGCAGAAACCAGCTTTGGGTATGTATATGAACTCAAGTGTGCCTCAGTGTCCTTTACTGCTTTTTTCTCTCCTATCATCCAGTAAAGCCATTAGGTATTTGTTCTGTACATCACTTGACTTGGGCCATGATACTGCTTCCTAGTGGCCACAGGCACAGGTTCCTATTCACCATGTCTAAACAAATTGGTGAATTTCCAGTACCCTCTGTATTCTGCCAACTGTTGTAGTCACATGACTTTGCATATCTAATATACACATAATCTCAACACATGAAGAGGATGAGAGTTGTGTGTGTGTGTGTGTGTGTGTGTGGTGGTATTTGAAATATAACCATTGTGGACCTGGAGCAGGAGCCAGAGTTCAGCCTTGGTTGATACTTTGCTCAGAGCTTCAGTATCCCACTCAGGGGTCTTCCACAAACATGCCATTCTACAAATATATCTTTTAAAGATCTATTTATTTATTTGAAAGGCAAAGTGATCACACACACAGAGAGAGAGAGAGAGAGAGAGGTATCTTCTATCTGCTGGTTCATTCCCCAAATGGCTGTGACAGCCAGGGCTGGGCCAGGCCTAATCCAGGAACCAAGAACTCTATCTGGGTCTCCCCACATGGGTAGTAGGAGCCAAACACTTTGGTCATCTTCCACTGACTTCTCGGTCACATTAGCAGGAAGATAGATAGGAAAGCAGAACAGCTGGGATTCAAAGTGACACCCTGACGTGGGATGCTGATGTCACAAACCACAGCTCAACCCACTGTGCCACAATGCCAGCCCCCAAATATTTTTTAAAAAAGGTTTATTTATTTGAAAGTCAGAGTTTTACACACACACACACACACAGAGAGAGAGAGAGAGAGAGAGAGAGAGAGGTCTTCCATCGCTGGTTCACTCCCCAATTGGCCGCAAAGGCCAGAGCTGTGCCAATCTGAAGCCCAGAGCCAGGAGCTTCTTCTGGGTCTCCCATGGTGGGGGGCAAGGGCTCAAGGACTTGGTCCATCTTTTATTGCTTTCCCAGTCCATAGCAGAGAGCTGGATTGGAAGTGGAGCAGCCGGGATTCGAACTGGCGCCCATATAGGATACTGGCACTGCAGGCAGTGGCTTTACCCGCTATGCCACAGCACCAACGCCCTAGATAGCTTGATAATAGAATATAATCTGGGATCTTCAAAGGACCCTAAGCCTTATTTGCACATTTAATGAATGATGAACCTGAGACCCAGAGGGAGGAAGAAACTTGCCCAGCACATGGAGAAATTGAAATCCCTGCTCCTTGCCTTGTAATCTGGTCCTCTTTTGAACAGTAGATATTAAATTTTTTCTTATGGGGTACCCCAAGTGAAGAGAGTGCCTAAAAGCAGCAGAAATATTGTGCTTGAAACCAATGTATGGCATATGTTCAAAGATCCCTTGAAACTACAGGTAGTACCAAACCCTGCATATGCTGTTTTTTCCAATATATACAAAACTATGATGAAGTTTAATTTTTTATTAGGCACTGTAAGAGACTGATACTGAAACATATACTGAAATAAAAGTTATGTGAATGCGTTCCCTTTCTCTCTTAAAATACATTTTTGTATTGTACTCACCCTTCTCCTTACCCTTGGTTGACCATGGAAACTGAAACCGTGAAGAAGAAGGGATTACTGTATAATACATGGTGCCTACTTACCCAGAGAATTTCATCTTAGCAATAATTAAGGGATATGTAATGGGACTTTTGCAAGCAGGTGCATGTTAGTTCATAGTCTTATAACTTCATTTTAACAAATCAAATCCAGAACACATTTAATTAATCTTGTCAATCCAATCCGCTAAGCAGGTCTGATACTGCAATTTGCAAAGTAGGAGTTTAATCAACGGCAGCATTGCCTCTTTCCTTTTGAATTTTTTGACAGTTTGAAGCATCAAGTTCACACACGTACTTTGATAATAGGCTTATTGGGAATTATGTTTTTTTCTGCGATAGGTTGGCTGCCCCTGAAAACAGACTCTGAAGTGGAGATTTACATTCAGGAAGTTAATTGGGGAGTGATCTTGAGAACAACATCTGAGAGAGAATAAAAGAAGCAGAATTGAGTAGAAGGAGAAGTTGCTACAGAGGACTCAGTCAACATCCTGAGGAGCTCTGACATTGGGATGACCCTTCCGGGAGTGTTTCAAATTGAGGCATGGGGCTGCATCTTTGTATCCTCACTTGGACCTGTCAATGGATGTAGTCTACCCTGGGGAAGATAAAGGTGTAAAACATTGTGTAGGGACATCCCTCCTCGGCCTAGAACAATTCCTGTGGAGGGAATTAGTGATCCCCGGTAGGAAACATTCCTGCTAATCACAGGTATGAGTGCCTGAGTTCTTCACAGGGGATGATGGTGTATACTACAGTATGCACCATACTTTCTTGCCTTTAGGTTTGGCCCTCCCCAACTTCTCCACAGCACCATCTTCAAATGCTATGTTGCACTCATTCCTCACTTTATTCTTTTTAAAAAAATATTTATTTGAAAGTCAGAGTTACGCAGAGAAAGAAGGAGAGGCAGAGAGAGAGAGAGAGAGAGAGAGAGAGAGAGAGAGAGGTCTTCCATCCACTGGTTCACTCCCAGGTTAGCTACAACAGCCAGAGCTGTGCTGATCCAAGCCAGGAGCCAGGAGCTTCCTCTGGGTCTTCCTACACAGGTGCAGGGGCCCAAGGACTTGGGCCACCCTCCATGCCTTCCTAGGCCATAGCAGAGAGCTGGATCGGAAGTAGAGCAGCTGGGACTCAAACCAGCGCCCATATGGGATGCCAGCACTGCAGGTGGCAGCTTTACCCACTACGCCACAGCATCAGCCCCCTCGCCTTATTCTTTACACCCTTAAGGCTGTACCAGGGTTCTGCAAAATTGTGGTTCTCTTTGGTTTATGTAAATTTTTATTTGTTTTTTTAAAATCTACTTGAAAGGTAGAATGAGGGGGGGGCACAAGGTGAAAGCCAGGAGCCCAGAGCTCCATCTGGATTTCCCACATGGGTGGTAGGGGCCCAAACACTTGGGCCATCACCTGCTGCATCCCAGGATGAACTAACAGGAAGCTGGACTGGAAGCAGAGGAGCCTGGACTCAAACTGGCACTATGAAATTGGGTACAGTATTCCAAGCAGCAGTTTAATCCACTGTGTCACATTGCCTACCATTTATTTATTTACTTACTTACTTATTTGTTTGCATTTACTTGAAAGGCAGAGAGACAGAGATCTCCCATCCACTCTTTAAATCCCAAATACCTCCAACAGCCAGAGTTGAACCACTTGGGTCTCCTACTTGGGTAGCAGTGGCCCAAGGCCTTGAGCCATCATCTGTTGCCTCCCAGGATGCATCAGCAGTAAGTTGGATTTGAAGCAGAGTAGCTGAGACTCCAACCAGTCACTCCAATATGGGATATGGGTGTCTCAAGAGGCACCTTAACCTACTGCATCACAACGCCCACCTCATCAGTTATTTTCTTTCTTTCTTTCTTTCTTTCTTTCTTTCTTTCTTTCTTTCTTTCTTTCTTTCTTTCTTTCTTTCAAAAATATTTATTTATTTACTTGGAAGTCAGAGTTACACACAGAGAGAAGATGAGGCAGAGAGAGACAGAGAGAGAAAGAGAGAGGGGAGAGAGAGGTCTTCCATCCACTGGTTCACTCCCCAGATGACTGCAACAGTCGGAGCTGGGCCAATCCAAAACCAGGAGCGAGGAGCTTCTTCTGGGTCTCCCATGTGGGTTCAGGAGCCCAAGGACTTGGGCCATCTTCTACTGCTATCCCAGGCCATAGCAGAGAGCTGGATTGGAAGTGGAGCAGCCAGGACTCAAACCGGTGCCCATATGGGATACTGGCACTGCAGGCGGCGGCTTTACCCGCTACGCCACAGCACCGGCCCTCCCATCAGTTCTCAATACATCCATTTTACAGTTTCTCTTTCGTATCTTTTATCCCAGGTCTATTCTTCTATGCTCGATCTGTGTATCCTGGCTCACATACCCTACCAGGAATAATAAGATCCACAAAGAAAGCTTTTTACTACAAGTAAACTAATCTCAAAGAGCTAGCAACATATATTTGAAAAGTGACTAAAATTTTTTTTAGAACCTGTCATTTGTGGAGGCCATTATACTAAATGAAATAAGCCAGACACAGAAAGGCAAATACTATATGATCTCACTTATATGTGGAATATAAAAAAGTCAAACTCAGAGAAGCAGTGAGTAGAATGGTGGTTTTCAAGTTTTGGTGGGGGTGGGTAGATTGGGGGAGATGTTGTCAAAGAGTGCAAAATTTTAGTTATAAAATGAATAAGCGGGGCTGGCGCTGTGGTATAGTAGGTGAAGCCGCTGCCTGCAGTGCTGACCTCCCATATGGGCACCAGTTCGAGTCTCAGCTGCTCCACTTCTGACCCGGATCTCTGCTATGGCCTGGGGAGGCAGTGGAAGATGGCCCAGTCCTTGGGTCCCTGCACCTGCGTGGGAGACCTGGAAGAAGCTCCTGGCTCCTGGCTTTGGATCAGCCCAGCTCCAGCCATTGCCACCATTTTGATGAGTGAACCAGCAGATGGAAATCCTTTCTCTCTGTCTCTCCTTCTCTCTGTAATTCTACCTCTCAAATAAATAAATAAATCTTTAATAAAATGAATAAGCCCTGAGAATCTGATGTATGGCACAGTGACTATAGTTAATAATATTTTATACTTGAAATTCGCAAAGAGAAATCTTAAGTGTTCTCACCATAATCACAAGAAGTGTTAATTATGCGAGGTGATAGATGTGCTAAGCAGCTTTATTGTGGTAATCATGATATAATATATAACAAGCCATCACATTGTATAACTTAAATATATACATTTTTATTGTTTATTGAGTTATCTGAAAGGAAGAGTGACAAGGAAGGAGGGTCTCTCTCTCTCTCTCTCTCACACACACATACACACACGCAGAGAGAGAGAGAGAGAGAGAAAGGTCTTCCATTCATTGGTTCACTCCCCAAATGATTGCAATAACTGGGACTGAGCCAGGCTGAAACCAGGAGCCAGGAACTCCATCTAGGTCTCCCATGTGGATGGCAGAAACTCAAGCACTTGGGCCATCTGCTGCCTTCCCAGACCCATCAGCAGGAAACTGGGTCAGAAACGGAGCAGCCAGGACTTGAACTGGCACTCTGATGTGGGATATGAGTGTTTCAAGCGGTGGTTGCTTAACCAGCTGCTCCATGATACCTACCTGTACACAATTTTTATAAATAAGCAAGCAAGCAAGCAAGCAAACAATAACAGTATCAGGAATTAATGAAGTTTGAAAGCAGGAGAAGTAGACAGTAAAGAAGGTAAGATACGGGGCCAGCGCTGTGGCACAGCGGATTAACACCCTGGCATCCCACATGGGTGCCAGTTCAAGACCTGGCTGCTCTACTTTTGATCCAGCTCTCTGCTGTGGCCTGGGAAAGCAGTGGAAGATGGTCCAAGTCCTTGGGCCCCTGCACCCGCATGGGAGACCCGGAAGAAGATCCTGGCTCCTGGCTTCAGATCAGCGCAGCTCAGGCTGTTGCAGCCAATTGGGGAGTGAACCATCTGATGGAAGACTCTTTCTCTCTCTCTCTCTCTCTGCCTCTTTGCCTCTCCTTCTCTGTGTAACTCTGACTTTCAAATAAATAAATAAATCTTAAAAAAAAAAAGGTAAAATACACATTTGAAAAGATAGCCATGTAGACATTTTAGAATCCAAAATAGGCCGGCGCCGCGGCTCACTAGGCTAATCCTCCGCCTTGCGGCGCCGGCACACCGGGTTCTAGTCCCGGTTGGGGCGCCGGATTCTGTCCCGGTTGCCCCTCTTCCAGGCCAGCTCTCTGCTGTGGCCAGGGAGTGCAGTGGAGGATGGCCCAAGTGCTTGGGAGACCAGGATAAGTACCTGGCTCCTGCCATTGGATCAGCGCGGTGCGCCGGCCGCCGCGCGCCAGCCGCGGCAGCCATTGGAAAAAAAAAAAGAATCCAAAATAAGAACCAAGGTAATGTATACACATCTGCAAGGTAATACAAATATTCATTTAGATAGAAAAGTGAATCACAGTAAGAAGGATGTTCAAAAAGCTCACAAAAAACCTGTGCATGGATTTCAAAACTTTTTTGCATCAAAATAAACTTAATTTCATTCTTCCACAAACTGTTTGAAGTATACTTATATTTGTTCCAGAGTATTAGTTATTCTTTTAGTTAGCATATTTTCTACTAATTCATAAGCAATTTAAAATCACAGTGCAGTAGATTAAACATCACCAAAGTCAATTTGAATAAAGGAATTCTGGGAGCCTAGCACACAAAAGAATTGCCAGAGTTCATCAGAGAATAAGTATTAATAGAACATTATATCAGGTTCATAGGTTAAATCTAGTATCGCAGGTAAGATATTATCTAGTTAAAAAAAAGATATTATCTAGTACAAATGTAAAGTGTGATAAACAGTTGAAGAACATAACCTGGACTAATTTGAGGACCTGTGTTGTAGAAACGCATTGGCCTGATTAAGCTTTAATGCCTGCTTCTGCACTTACAAAGGGTCTTCAAAAAGTTCATGGAAAATGCATATTATGGAAAAGAAACTACGCATGATTGCAATTTTTTTGTACCAAAACAAACATCTTTTAATTTCATTTTTTTCACAAACTTTTTGAAGTACCCTTGCATTGCTGTGTGAGGTTATTAAGTACTTGTTCTCACTAGGCCTCGATTTTCTTATCTGTAAAATGGGGAAAATATAGGGCCTATCTCCTTAGGTTGCTGGAAGGTTTAAATGAGATAATTAGGGGCAGGCGTTTGGCACAGAGGTTAAGTTGCTGCTTGGGATGCCCACATACCACATTGGAGTCCATGGGTTCAGGTCCTGGGTCTGTTTCTGATCTAGCTTCCTGCTAATGCACATTCTGGGAGGCAGCAGATGATGGATCAAGTGCTTTGGTTCCTGCCACACCCACATGGGAGATCTTTATATAGTTCCAGGCTCCCAGCTTTGGCCTGGCCCAAGCCCAGATGTTGCTGGCATTTGGGGAGTGAACCAGCAGACAGAAGGTATCCATCTCTCTGTTTCTCTCTGTCTCTTTCTTTCAAATAAATAAAATAAATGAATTATTTTTAAAAGTGAGATAATTAGAGGACGGAATTGTGGCGCAGCATCCCATATGGGTATTCGTTCTAGTCCCAGCTGCTCCACTTCCAATCTAGTTCTCTGTTAATGTGCCTGAGAAAGCAGCAAAAGATGACCCAAGCACTTGGGCTCTTACATGCATTGGGAGATCCAGATGAAGCTCCTGGCTTCAGCCTGGTCCAGCCTCAGCCTTTGTGGCTATTTGGGGAGTGAACCAGCTGATGGAAGATTAATCTCCCTCTCCCCCCCCAAACTGTTCCTTTCAAATAAATAAATATTTTTAAAAAGTAAAAAATAAAATGAGATAATTAAAGCACACTGCTTTGATAGAAAATAGGGTTTAATATTAAGTATCTTTGGTTGTCTTCCAACTCTGCAAATTTATGATATTGCTTTAAATTAGGCCTGAAATCTCAATTTTCTCACCACCTGTAAAGCAGAATAATAAAATAGGCCTAACCACTTCACAATGTTAAATGAGATAACCTATATAAAAGTACACAAAAGTGTTTCATAGAGGCACTATATGGATGCATGTGAAGGATTCCTATTAGTATAGGCAATTGACCTGCTGTTTCTCTTAATTTTTAGGGATTATCTTAAATTTATAGCTCAAAACCTGAAATGAAGTTTACCGCCATCTCAATTATTGCTGGAGAATTTTCCAGCTTTTTGTTTTATCTGGCTTTGCTCCTCCATCAAAATGTGAGAAGCAAGAGAACTGAACTCAAATTTGTCAATTCTGCTATTAATATTTATGATGAAGGTTTCCATATTGCCTAACATTATCCTTTGGTTTTCAAAGATCTATACTATCCATGACTTCCACAACAATGGAGAATTTCATGATCATCACTCATTTTTCTTTGTATCTGTTCTAGCATTTAGCAAACAGGGGAAATTGGTGAATAAGTCTCAATCAGTACTTGTTAACTGAATTATTTCATGAAACTGTAGCCCTGAATCTAGAAAACTAGATTTAGAGCCAAAGTACTAAGCTTCCAGTCTTAGCTCTGTTCCTTTTTGGATGTGTGACTTGGACAACTCACATTAGGAAAAGGAATTACACAAGTATTGTCTGTAAATGGGGAATGTATATGGAACTCTCCATAAATTATAAAACTCAAGATGTTATTACTATTAATCAATAGTGAATTGTGTTTTAAGTGCCTTAAAAAATTAAACTGACAAGATAGGTAGGCCTGCTAATGCTTAAGGTTAATATAGGTAAGTGTATGCATCAGCATTCCCTATGTGAGTGAAAACAGCAGACTGACAATTGTATCATTCTAATTCATATTCTGTGGCATTGAGAACGAGGCCACTGGCCTGATGAGACACAGGACAAAACTATAGTGGTTTTGGTCCCAGGATGTCTTACAATACCATTTTAAATTTATCACAGCATTTAAATTACTGTTAATGATACAATACTGCATTGCACTGTTTTCCCTTATTCAGTGGCAAATTAGCCATTCAATTGTTCCTGCCCACTTCAAGTTAGCAGATGCAGCTTTTAAACCCAGAGAGTCTTTGATTCTCATTGTGTGCTAGGTGAAAAGATGCACAGGCTTTCAAAAGTGAGTGGGATTACAATTCTAGGTTGCAATTCTTATCATCCAATCAAATGTAAGCTCTCTGCATTATAATTACTGCTAATAGCCTACTGAACTGGAGGGTCAGGCACAAAGCAGAGAAAGAAAGAGAGAAAAATACTACTAATAACAAACCCAAAACAACAAACAAACAATGGGAAACAGAGCCAGGTCCAAGTCTCACCAAAGGCCTGGATATGCCTTTATTTTGTGATTTGTATTTTTCAGACTCTCTGCATGCATGGGTTATGTTCATGTGTGGAAGAAGGAAATTCAAGAATTGGCTTTTTGAGGCCAGCACTGTGGCATAAAGTTAAGCCTCCACCTGCAGTGCTGACATCCCATATGGGCACGGGTTCGAGTCCCAGCTGCTTCATTTCTGAACCAGCTCTCTACTAATGTTCCTGCGAAAGCAGTGGAAGATGGCCCAAGTACTTAGGTCCCCACACCAATGTGGGAGACCAGGAGGAAGCGCCTGGCTCCTGGCTTCAGATTGGCCCAGCCCTTGCCATTGCAGCCATTTGGGGAGTGAATCAGTGGATGGAACATTTCTTTCTCTCTCCTATCTCTGGCTTTCAAATAAATAAACCTTTTTATAAAAAAAAAAAAGAATCGGTTTTTTGGAACTAAAATAAAGTTATAGAAATTGGTGAAATGTTTTGGGTGTCAGATAGTTAATGCATCTCATTTTATAGACGGGGAAAGGCAAGCCTAGAGAGGGAAAGGATTTGTCAAATGTTGCTCGATAATTTTGGGGCAGAATAAGCAGATTGCTGACTTTCAAGTGGTAGCTCACTGAAAAAGGAGTTTCAAAGAGTATTATTTTAAAAAAATCATCATTACTAGGTTACTTGTTAAAAATAAAGATTTTTGGGTCCCCTTTCAGATCTGCTGACTCTGAATCTCAAAGGTGGGCAACAAGAACCTGCATTTTAACAAACTCTGCGGTTGTTCTGATATACACGATGTTTGAAAAGTACTGCCCTGGACACTCCTATCTCAGGCTTTAAACACACTCTTAAACACACACACACACACACACACACACACAACCTCTTTCAAGTATTTAAAAGAAACAGTGAGAGCGGATCTGAAATGCTGCAGAATCCCCATGGTAACAGGTCTTTGTCAATTGTTGGACCCAACCAATAAAGAGAAAAGCTTTAGCGGTCAAGCCCACTTGGGAAGCTGCCAATCGTCGAACATGTGGATGAGGACGGGCTCCACAGCCTGCTAAGCATTTTCACTTCCTCCTCCGGTTACACAGACACGCTAACTGAAGATGCGGTTCCGGAGGTATAATTTCTCTGCCAAGAGGCAAAGTCTGAAAACATGCGCTTTTTGTGTGTAATCATTTGTCACCGTCCACTGCCAGCTTCTCCTGGCTCTACCAATCTCCCAAATTTCTGAACGCAGAAACCCTAGAGGGTTCCGGGAAGACCTAGCAGCCGAGAACCCTTGGCCTCGCCACCGCGTCGGCTTGGTTACGTGGAGGAATCCACGCAGCAGGGGTGACGCAAAGGGTTAACAGGCAGCGCTCTGTAGAGTGGCAGGGAGAGGAGCCAATAGGACGCCTAGGCAGGCGTACGTCTGGTGTGGGTGGGCTTGGGACAAAACGTGTGAAAAGAAACCGAAGGCGGCCTAGGGTTGAGAGGGCAGGTGGGGTTAGAGGTTCGGAGGAGGGGAGTGCTACGGGAAGAGCTCGGGTCCCTCGGCCCCTTCTCTTGTTCTTTTCTCCTTAGGGTTCGGTAGCAGCGGGGACAGCCCGGGGCCCCGTGTATGGCCACGGAGTTACAGTGTCCAGACCCCCTTCCTTGTCAAAACCAGCAAGTAACCGCTGCCTCAACCCCAAACCCCGAGCCGCTGCGACCTGACGACCCAACCTCGGACCATGCCGGCGGAAACAGTGCCTCCGTGGCCAAGCTGACTCTCCTCAAGGGGGACGCTCAGCCTAGTGTGCCCGCCGAGGGGGACACTCAGCCTAGCATGCCCGCCGAGGGGGACCCTCAGGCCTGCGGCGCCACCCTCAACTCTGAGAGTAGCAGTGGCACCGGTGACGGTGGTAACTCGGACGCAGTCGTCGGCGACTCCCTCCTGGGGGACTGTGAACTCTCTTGGCAGATTGGGCCGCAGCTTAAGCTGCTGCCTATGAATGATCAGATTCGGGAGCTGCAGACCATCATCCGCGACAAGTAAGCCCAGATTGGAGGGGGGAAAGGGAGGTGGAGGGTCTTGCAGAAGGTGGGCGGGGACTGGAAGTAGAAGGGCTAAGCGGGTAGTGTTCCGGCCCCCGGGCAAGCTGATCTTTGGAGATTGGGGCAGGGCCTTTTCTTTTGGGGGTGTGTATGGGGGTGGTGTCATGTGACACAAGCCTCCAACCCTCTCGTTCCTAGTCTCCGTGTTTAATTTTGCTTTGTAGAGGTAGCCTCAGGCCGGGCCTCTTTGTCTCTGAGTGATGAATTCTCAGCCATTCTAGGCAGGTAAACGCCCTGGTGTAATCTGCCCAGTACCTGCCCACGTGGTAAATCTACAGCCCAGAAATGGTTATTACCCGAACTTAAGCTGTACCACCAATCACCTCAGGCTTACAAATTGAAATAAAGCAATTTCAAGGCAATTCTGTCCTGCTCTACTGGCCTTCTGACCCTTTAATGTTTTCTACTGTAAATATATCATTTTTATCTAGGATCTTGGAGTTCAGGGTTACCTGGTCACATGAAAGCTTATCATCCAACTCTTAGCAATATCGTTTTACTGTAGGGCCTTTGGCCCTTTGTAATCCTACAAACCAATGTAGCCAGAACTTCTTGTTAAAATGCTATTTTAAAATTTCTCTAAATCTCAGGTGGACATGTGGCATACCACCACTGGACTGGGGATATCCCCATCCCATAGGGGAGTGCCTGGGTTCTAGTTACTGCTGTGCCACAGATTCAGCTTCCTGCTGAATGCACACCCTGAGAGGCAGAAGGTGATGGCTCAAGTGCTTGGGTGCCTGCCACCCTGTGGGAGACTTGGATGGAGTTCCTGGCTCCTGGCCTGATCCTGCGCTGGCTGTTGGCAGAGTTTGGGGGAGTGAACCAGCTGGATGGAGAATCTCTCAGTCTCTGGCTCTCCATTTTTCTCTGTTGTTTTGCTTTCTCTGTTGCTTTTCATTAAAAATAAATTAATGAAAACTTAGAAAAATTTAAGTAAAAGAAATTTCTTTTTTTCTTTCTTTATTTATTTTTATTTGACAGGTAGAGTTATTGACAATGAGAGAGAGACAGAGAGAAAGGTCTTCCTTCCGTTGGTTCATTCCCTAATGATCGGCGCTGCGTCGATCTGAAGCCAGGAGCCAGGTGCTTCTTCCTGGTCTCCCATGTGGGTGCAGGGGCCCAAGCACCTGGGCCATCCTCCACTGCCCTCCTGGGCCACAGCAGAGAGCTGGACTGGAAGAGGAGCAACCGGGAATAGAATCCGGTGCCTATATGGGATGCCAGTGCCACAGGGAGAGGATTAGCTAAGTGAGCCATGGTGCTGGCCTAAGTAAAAGAAATTTCTAATTTCTGTATTGTAGATGGGTTTTCTCAAGGAAAATGTGTACCATGATGAACTGTAGTTGGTTTCTTTATTGACAGCACTTTGAGTAGCTGAATAAATTCAGGTTGTTAAAACACCCCGTTTTCAGTGGTGGGCCAGGCCTTGATCTTTTAAAAATGGCTACTGAATGACAAGGTGCCACTCCCTGAATCAGACTCCAGTAACTTTTTCTTCATACTGTTTTAATAGACCCCTAATTTGTTTCCCTGCCTGCGCTTTTTCTCTCTTCCACATACCCACACATTACTGTACAACCAATCTTCTTAAATATACAGCTTTGATTTAGTAACTGCCATACTCAGCAGCCTTTTTTGGTTTCTTCGAGTCTACCAAATAAAGTCCAGGATTATTGGCTTGATATTAAGGCCTCTCTTATGGTTCCTAGGATCTATTCTGAATCATTCCTGCTTCTATTCCCATTTAGAATTCCCTGTATCCTCATTATTTATGTCTGTTCAGATCCTGTCTATTCTTCACAGTCAAACCCAACTTTGAATGTGTACCTCTACCAAGAAAGTTTCCTTTATTTTAATTTTTAAAGAGTTATTTATCTGTTTGAAAGGCAGAGTGACAGAGGAAGAGATCTTCCATTTTCTGGTTCACTTCCCAGATGCCTACAATGTCCAGGGCTGGGCTGGGCTGAAGTCAGAAGCCAGGAACTCCATTCAGGTCTCCCACATGAGTGGTAGGAATCCAGGCACTTGGGCCATCCATCATCTGCTGCCTCTCAGTCACATTAGCTGGAAGCTGGATTGGAAGTGGTGGTAGGACTTGACCCTAGGAACTCTAATCTGGGATACAGGCATCCCAAGTGGCAGGTTAACCTGCTGTGCCATAATGCCTGCTCCAAGAAGGTTTTCTTTCAGTATTTTTCCTGGGTGATTTTCCTGGCCTTTTTTTAAAAATTGATTTATTTATTTGAAAGGCAGAGTTACAGACAAAGGGAGAGATACAGAGAGAGAATCTTCCATCTGCTAGTTTACTTCCCAAATAGCCAGGGCTGGGCCAGACCAAAGCCAGGAGCCTGGAATTCCATCCAAGTGTCTCACTTGGAGTGGCAGGGGCCCAAGCACTTGGGGTATCTTCTGCTTTCTCAGGTGGATCCCAGGGAGCTGCGTGGGAAGTGGAGCAGCTGAGACTCAAACCGGCACTCCTGTAGGATGCTGGCATCCCAGGTGGCAAAATAACTCCCTTCCCTGGCCTTTTTAATGGAAGATTACCTTCTCTTCTGTTAGGTTATTTTTTCAGAAAGCTGCTGGTTTTTTGTTTGTTTTTAAAATTTAAGAGAGAGAGAGAGTGAGCGAGTGAGCTCTTATCCCCTGGCCTACCACCCCAAAGCCTATAGCCAGGAGTTAGGAACTCAATCTAGGTCTCCCACCTGGATGGCGGGAACTCAACTGCTTTAGTCATCACCATTGCCTCCTAGGGTCCACACTAGAAGGAGCAGGAGCCAGGCACTCCATGTGGGATATAGTTGTCCTGGCATCTTAACTGCCAGGCCAAATATCCACTCCCATATTCCAATTTTTTTTTAAACTTTTATTTATTTGAGAGGCAGAGAGACAAAATTGTGTGTGTGTGTGTGTGTGTGTGTGTGGAGAAAGAGAGAGAGAGTGAGAGAGCACTTCCATCTGCTGTTCCACTCCCCAAATGCCTGCAATGGACCAGGAGCTGGGAACCTGGGCCAGGAACCCAATCCAGGTCTCCCACCTGGGTAGCAGGAAGCTGAACTTGAGCTATCACTGCTGCCTTCCAAGGTCTACATTAGTAGGAAGTTCAAGTCAGGAGGAGAGCTCAACCCAGGCATTGACAGTGGATGCAGGAGTCATAACCAGTGTCTTAACCATTAGACCAAATGCCCACCCCCCTATTTTGTATATTATTTATATATTGATTTTATGTTGACTATTGGATTTGAAGTTCCCTAAGGACAGAAATCTTTTACATTTTTGAATTCCAACCATACCCTGCAAGTAGTAGATGCTTAGGGACTGGCATTGCAATGCAGCAGGTTAAACTGCCACTTGGGATGCCCACATCCCATTATCAGCATGCTGATTTCAGTATTGGTTGCAGTCCTGGCTGCGTTGCTTCTGATCCAGCTTCTTGCTAATGTATCTTGGGAGGCAGCAGATTCTGACTCAAATGCTTGGGTCTATCACCAATGTGGGAGAACTAGATGGAGTTCTGGGTTCCTGGCTTTGGCCTAGCCCAGCTGTTGTGGACATTTGGGGAGTGAACCAATGAATGGAAGCTCTCTCTGTGTCTCTCTTTCTTTGTCACTCTGCCTTTCAAATAAATAAATAAATCTTTAAAAAATAGATTCTCAATTACTGAAGGTTCTTACTAATTCTTAATATTTATAAAACTATACTATTTAAATGTTTTAAATTAGTATTACAAACTACTATGATCATGTGCTCTAAGAGATGAAGCAGTTATCTTAACAAATAGGAAGCATAACATCGGTAGTTATGGAGGTAGTTGAAATAAAACATATGAAATAAATATGATATTTTTATTTCTGTGGGATAGGAGTTACTAATCTTGGGTCTGGGGCCCATGTATATATAGTTGGTTTTCAGGGCTTTAGCAATCCCTTAGATATTATCTGGGAAATTTTATTTATATGTGCATTTTTAATGGTTTTTAAAAATTACATCTTTATGGAAGTACAATTCACATACTATACAATTCAAGCATCTGAAATATATGAT
The DNA here is from genome assembly GCF_051225735.1 of Oryctolagus cuniculus. Lineage (NCBI taxonomy): Eukaryota > Metazoa > Chordata > Mammalia > Lagomorpha > Leporidae > Oryctolagus > Oryctolagus cuniculus. The sequence continues at coordinate 54,537,993 of NC_142888.1, forward strand.
TCAGTGGTTTTAAAAATGTCCATAGCTGTGTAACCATAATCACAATCAACTTTAGAATATTTTCTTTTTTTTCTTTTTCTTTTTTAATAAATGTGAATTTACAAAGTGCAATTTTTGTATTGTTGTGGCTCCCCGCCCAACCTCCCTCCCTCCCGTGGCCCTCCCCTCTCCCACTCCCTCTCCCATCCCGCCCTTCATCGAGTTTCATTTTCAATTACCTTCATATACTGAAGATCAACTTAGTATACACTAAGCAAGGATTTCAACAGGCTGCCCTCACACAACCGCCCAAGGTATAGGGTATTGTTTGACTAGTAGTGTTGTTTTTAAGTTTCATAGTAAACCGCATTAAGGACAGAGGTCCTGTGTGGGGAGCCTGTACCCAGTGACTCCCGTTGTTGATTTAACAATTGGCACTCTTATTTATGGCGTCAGCAATCACCCGAGACTCTTGCCATGAGCCATCTAGGCTATGGAAGCCCCTTGAGTTCACCAACTCTGAACTTGTTTAGTCAAGGCCGTATCACAGTGGAGGTTCCTTCCTCCCTTCGGAGAAAGGCGCCTCCCTCCTTGATGGCCTGTTCCTTCCGCTGGGGTCTTGTTCACCAGGATCTTTCATTTAGATTGTTTTTGCCACCATGTCGTGGCTTTCCATGCCTGTGAGACTCTCATGGACCTTTTAGCCAGATCCGAATGCCCCAAGGGTTGATTCTGAGGCCGGAATGCTGTTTTGGGCGTTTGCCATTCTATGAGTCTGCTGTATGTCCTGCCTCCCCCGCAGGATCATTTTCTCCCTTTATGACCCCACTAAGAAATCCTTACACATTAGCAGTTCCTTTCAACCCATCCAAAGCCCTAGACAATCACTGCTTTCTGTCTTTATTGATTTGCCTATTCTGTACATTTTATGTAAAGATCATGGATTATGTAGTCCTTTGTGACTAGTTTCATTTAGTATAATGTTTTCAAGATTCATCCTTGTTATATTAGTATATCATTCCTTTTTATGCCTGAATAATATTCCATAGTATGGGTATGCTGCAGTTTGTTTACCCATTCATCAGGTGATGGACATTTGAACAGTTTCAACTCTTTGGCTATTATGATTAATTATAAATAATGCTGCTATATACATTTGTTTATATGCCTTTTAAAACTTTTTTGAGAGGCAAAGAGAGGAACAGACAGAGTTCCTGTCCTATAGTTACTGCCCAAAAGCCTGAAACAGCAGGTGTTGAGCCAGGCTGGAACTGGTTACTCAATCTAAGTCTTTCATATAGGTGGCAGGGATCCAACTACTTGAGCCATCACCTACTGCCTTCCAGGGTACACATTATTTGGAAGTTGAAATGGGCAGTGGAGCCCGAGACTCGAACCCAGGCACCCTAATAAGAGATATGGGCATCCCAGCTGGTTGGCTTAATCACTAGGCCAAATGCCTGCCTCTGTGGCTTTTATTTTCTTTTTAAAAAATATTTATCTATTCAAAAGGCAGAGTTAGAGAGAAAGAGAGAGATCTTCCATCAGCTGGCTCACCCTTACCCCCGCCCCCCGCCCCCCGCCCCAAATGGCCTCAATAGCTGGAGCTGGGCTGTTCTGAAGCCAGGAGCCAGTAGCCTCCTCCAGGTCCCCCATGAGGGTGCAGGGGCCCAAACACTTGGACCATCCTCTACTGTCTTCCCAGTAGCAAGGAGCTAGATCATAATTGGAGCAGCTTGGACTCAAACTAGCCCCCATATGGGATGTCAGCACCACAGGCAGTGGCCCCACTCACTACGCCACAGCGCTAGCCCCCTTGTGCCTTTTCTTAATGGGATAGGGATCCTTAGCTTTCATTAAATTTCTTAAAAGATCATAACATAAACCATTACTGTAGAATTTGGAGAGAGCATGGTGTTCGACATTCACATATGACAAAATCAATTCATACCTGATTAAACTTCATTATGAAGAAAAGTGTGAGTTATATCATAAAACTGGGTGTAAGAGGAATCTTTTTTCCTCTCGAGTTTGGAAGGAGACAGCAGGATCCAGAGGAGTGATCTTAGGCAAGATGTTTAGCATCTCTCTGCTTCAGTTTTATCATTTGTGAAATGAAGATGTTAGTAATAGCTCATAGAATTCTTGGATGGCTAAAACAAGATATTGTCCCTAAACATATGTTGTACACTACAAAGAGCTGTGCACATTTAAAGTATTTCAAGCCTTCATGTTTGGATTTGTGTATGCTTCTTGAGACAACAAAAGTATTTTTAACTGAAAATATGAAGGTATCCCAAAAAGTTCATGGAAAATGGAATTAAATTTATTTTGATGCAAAAATTTTGAAATCTATGCATAGTGTTTTCATAGTATGCACTTCCACGAATTTTGAAGACCCCTCGTAGAACTCATATTCTCATTTTGAAAATCAATGCTGAAGGCCGGCGCCGCGGCTCACTAGGCTAATCCTCCGCCTAGCGGCGCCGGCACACCGGGTTCTAGTCCCGGTCGGGGCGCCGGATTCTGTCCCGGTTGCCCCTCTTCCAGGCCAGCCCTCTGCTGTGGCCAGGGAGTGCAGTGGAGGATGGCCCAGGTGCTTGGGCCCTGCACCCCATGAGAGACCAGGATAAGCACCTGGCTCCTGGCTCCTGCCATCGGATCAGCGCGGTGCGCCGGCCGCAGCGCGCCGGCCGCGGCGGCCATTGGAGGGTGAACCAACGGCAAAGGAAGACCTTTCTCTCTGTCTCTCTCTCTCACTGTCCACTCTGCCTGTCAAAAAAATAAAAAATAAAAAATAAAAAAAAAAAAAAGAAAATCAATGCTGAGAGATACTAGGTATTTTTTAATACTGCTTTGATATAAAATGGAAAGACTTACTACAGTTTTGATAATGAATCAATGCTTATTTAGGTTGGGGACAGTGGTTTTAGTTCTGTTTTTGTTAACTGAATCTGTTAGCAGAGATTTTATTTTCTGTTCCTTTATCTTCAAAAAAGTGTCATGCCCTCACTGGAACAAAATCTGTTTCTGCCCCTCTAGAGGGCTGGTATAGGATGCAGGCGGCAAAAGGAGCATGTTTACATAGGTCTAGTTGTAGAAAGTGCCATTGGTAAAAAGCCTGTGAGAGCATTTCAGGCATGGAAAGCCAAGACACTGTAGCAAAGAATGACCTACATGAAGGATCTCTGTGAGTGAGATCCTGGTGGAAAGAAGGGGCCATCAAAGAAGTAGGTACCTCTCTCTGAAGGGAGGAGAGAGCTAACACTGTGTTTAGGGCCCTGTCTAAATACTGACGGAGTTTGTAGACTCAAAAGGCTTCCATAGCCTTGGCAGCTCATGACAAGAGCCTCAGGTGATCACTAACGTCATACATAAGAGTGTCAATTGTTAAATCAACAACAGGAGTCACTGTGCACTTGTTCCCCATGTAGGACCTCTGTCCTTAATGTGTTGAACTATGAGAATTAATGGTCAAACTAGTCTTCAAACAGTACTTTATACTTTGTGTGTCTGTGTGGGTGCAAACTGTTGAAATCTTTACTTAGTGTAGAGTTGATCTTCTATATATAAAGATAATTAAAAATGCATCTTAATAAAGAATGGGATGGGAGAGGGAGAAGGAGATGGGACAGAAGTGGGGGTGGGAGGGCGGTTATGGGGGGAAGAACTACTATATTCCTAAAGCTGTACCTATGAAATGTATGTTATTAAATAAAAGCTTTCTAAAGAAATAAAGAAGAAGAAAGTGCCATCACTTATCATTCCCTGACCTCTTTGGGGTTTGTGTTCCTTTTTATTTCATGTGCTAGCGTATATGTGCACCTTGGAGCTGTCTGATATTAGAAGCTATTGGAGTACCTTTTTTTTTTAATTGTTCTTGATTCTTAGCATTTGTCTTGTGAAGGAATTGCTTTATGAATTCGCTTAGGCACAGGCAAGTGGGGATTGAGCCAGCAGGACTTCATGTTGTTGAGTATATAAGAGGATACTTCAGAATACTCATGGAAAAATTGAATTAAAGGTATAAGTTTATTTTGGTGCAAAAACATCTTGAAATGTATGAATCTATGTATAGTTTTTTCATAATATACATTTTCCATATATTTTGAAAGAAATTTTTTTGCACCAAAATAAACTCATACCTTTAATCCCGTTTTCCACAAACTTTGAAGTACTTATCTATATAAAGAGAGCAGAACTGAGAACATTGTACTGATTTAAAATGTTTTTTTAGTGCTCAATATTTGTAACATAATATATTGGTTGTTTTATTGAATTTCAAGGAAATAATTTTCTCTCTTTGAGAATGCAGTAATGTAAACACCGAATGAGCAAGTAATTTACTCAGCCATACATACATGGGTCACTGGAGAACTTGGAAAAAGAAATGACTCCTTCATTTCCTTGTTGTTCTGTTATTGTTTTTGCAGTGGATTAAAACCACACATCCTTCCTTTCCTGTCTGCTTCATCTACTAAACCTAGCAAAATCTGAGTGTAATGTACTTTTGCCTTGAACATGGTTCATGACCTCATGTTCAAGGCAATGTAGTGTATTTAAAAGATCATCCTCCCTGCCCAGTTTTTTTCTTTTGTCTCCTGAAACATTAAAACTGTTGAATGTTTCCTATATACTTGTCCTAGGAGGGGCTTTGACCCTTTGAGTGATTGTGGAAGTATTTCAGTTCATGAAATACCCTATAAAGAAGGGGCACATGCAACCTCGTGACTTTTTTTTAAAATTTAGTCACCTGGAGTCAATTCACTTCAGGCTGGATAAACATACTGTGCAATCCTAATGTGGGCAATCTGATAGGATTGGAGTCATCTAAATGATGTAATATTCTTAACCAAAGCTGTGCCTCAGAATTGCTCATGAAGCCCCTTCTGTTTTTTCTTTCTTTCTTTCTTTTTTTAATACAAGTTCCTGACTTGCCTATTTTGGGGTTGTTTGCAGTGTCTTGGTTGCAACCTGACCATCTGCAGGTTTACAAACACCACAGGAGACTGTGTTGTGCTCAGGTTGCGCCCCAGCCCCTGGGACAATGTCCAGTCTCCCATTCATGGTGATTTACTTGGCTTTGGACTTGGGGCAAGAGTAAGCCAGGGATTCCATACAGTAAACAGTAAACAGAACTTGCCTATAGAGCCTGGCCTGACACCAGCCTGAGACTGGAAGAATCTGAGAACTTTGCCCTTCAGCTTATACAAAACCCAAATACCCACCACAGGAAAAAACAAAAACAAAAACAAAACTGTCACCTACTCATTGTTTAAAACATGTATGTATTTTTGGTTTTTATGTTTTTCCTATGTGAATTTTCTAATTAGCTTTTAGGGCAGGGGGGAGTAAGCCACATCTTTAAGCTATACAGATTCCTGTTAGAAAATTTACTGGGCGGCCGGCGCTGTGGCTCACTTTGCTAATCCTCCGCCTGCAGCGCCGGCACCCCAGGTTCTAGTCCAGGTTGCTCCTCTTCCAGTCCAGCTCTCTGCTGTGGCCCGGGAGGACAGCGGAGAGTGGCTCAAGTGCTTGGGTCCCTGCAACCGCATGGGAGACCGGGAGGAGGTACTCGGCTCCTGGCTTTGGATCGGCGCAGCGTCGGCCGTAGCGGTCATTAGGGGAAATGAACCAACGGAAGGAAGACCTTTCTCTCTCTCTCTCTTACTGTCTCTCTCTCTCTCACTGTCTAACTCTGCCTGGAAAAAAATAAAAAAAAGAAAATTTACTGGCCATATCCTAGTAATGCCTCACCAACTGGATTGGATTCCAAGAAGGGAGAAAGAGAGGGTCTGCCTTGGCACAGGGAATGGTGCATAGGGGCATGAATGTAGCAATCTTAATATTAAGATAAAATGAGTTTCCCTTGTTTTCTATCTGAATTTGAATGTTTACATTGAACTCTGCTTTGAGTTGCAAGTGAATCATTAATGACACTCCGTTTTATGAGCTTATTAAGAAGGTGCTAAAGAGCTGTGGCCTGGATGACTTGCACCTGGCAGGTAGTAAAAGCTAATTGTTTAACATTCACTTTGGGTTAGCTTTATTCCAAGTACTTCCTAGGGAATTTGTTTTTGTGAAGGTGAAGGAAGGAGGAGAAAAATCATTTATAAATTATCTGCACACCGTGAGAAACCTTGGGGCTATCCTTTATTTATTTTTCATGTTTGTTTATTTGAAAAGCAAAATCATGGCAGGGAGGAGATAGAGATCTTCTATCCATTGGTTCACTTCTCATATAGCCACAACAGCTGGGGCTGGGCCAGGCCAAGGCCAGGAGCCTAGAACTCCAAGTGGGTGGCCGGAACCCAAGCACTTGGGCCATCATCCGCTCCTTTCCCAGGCACATTAGAAGGGAGCTGGATCATGACTAGATCCAGGACGTGAGCTGGCACTCTGCTATGGGATGCCAGCATCACAAGTGATGGCTTAACTTGCTGCACTGCAACACCAGCCCCTTTATTTTTTTTTTAATATTTATTTGTTTGAGAGGCAGAGAGACAGACACAGACAGAGAAAGAGAGCTCCCGCTGCTGGTTTACTCTCTAAATGCCTACAGTGGCCCCACGCCAGGCCAGGAATGAAGCCAAGAGACCAGAACTCAGTCCGGGTCTCTCATGTGGGTGGCAAGAACCTAATTACTTGAGCCATCACAGCTGTCTCCCAGGGTTTGCATTAGCAGGAAGCTGGAGTCAGTAGCTGGAGGTGGGTATGGAGCCAGGTACTCTAATAGGGAACACTGGTGTACTGATGAATGTCTTAACTGCTAGGCCAAATACCTACCCTGGTTCTTTAATGATCATGTAAAACAAAGTAGTTATGGAAGTAGAGTTTCTGTTTTCAGACCTTTCACTAAACGTTAACTGTAAATGAAATATTCTTTTAGTTTAAACCTTTCAGAAAAACTTTTATGTTCATTTTCCTTTAACCTGTGAGTTAAAAAACAAAAAGAAGCAGACAAAAACACTTTAGAAATGAATTTGAATCCATTTAATTCTTCTTCCTCAACTTAGGTTGTCAGATTAAAAGCAGAATGCCCAGTTAAATTTGAATTCAGATAAACAATCAATTTCTAAAATACATATTTAATTAGGCATCCTATAGTTTTATTTGCTAAATCTGGCAGTCTATGCCTGACTCCAGCTTCCCCTGCTCCAAATGCTGCAAACAAGCCTTGCTTGCTATAATCTTCCTGGAGAAAAAAATGATATATTTAAGCTTTTGAAATGACTTCTAATTTAGTGCTACTAGGATTTGATTGAAATTAAATTGTTTTAAGTTATGAGTCAGAAAATTTTTGCTTTAATCGTTTTTGGAAAGAATGTGTTCTTCCCTGTTATAACCTGCATACATACTCTTTACAAACTATGTTATAATAAAAGCTTCTCCCTCTTCAGAAAGGAGCATTTTAATGTCTTATTTGCCTTCCAGGCTCCTTGTTTCATGTTTTCATTGCTTGCATTGTATATACATGCCAATTTGATTCATGGGGGAGAAATATAAAGTACATCTAAAAATTGGCTACCTTTTAAGTAAATATTTCCTTATTAGAGCAAAATATAAATGATGGCTCTACTTAGGGAGTTAGAAGCAGAGAGCTTCAGGCTGGGGAGAACCTTGAAATTCTTCACCACTGTAAGTCTCACTGTTCTCAATGCTAAAGTGGTGGTGATAATAGTAGAATCTACCTCTTAAGGTTTTGTGAGGGTTAGATGACATAATGCACCAAAGTGCTTAATGCTCGACACCATGAAAACTTTTAGTGAATGGTGCTTGTGAGAAAGAAGGGAGAAAGTACGTATAGCATTAGGTATCCACTGTAACTTCTGGGCCTTTTTAGAAAAACTTTATTAGTAAGTCATCATGAATTTGGGATACATACACATACACATGTAGTTATACATACAAGGGTACTTCAGACATTCATCGAAAATAGAAAGTAAGAAGAGGTGGAGAGGATCCCCACTTGAAGTCTCAATTTTTTAATGTTAGGAAAAATTCTCTCTCATATTTCTGTATCTTGTGAATGGTAAATGAATACCTGTTAGCCTTTGAAAGAAAGGTCGGTGACACTCTTAAGCAGCTTCACCTTGCTTTGAGGTTTGCTATGAGGAACACATGTTTTTAAATACACACAATGACTGTAGCCTGTCTGGAAATTTTAAAGTGCTTTGTAATAGTCTCACTTAGCAAATATGAAAGTCGGGTCACTAAGTCCACATTAAGGTGAGGCTTTGGCTTCCAGTGTGAATCTCATTCTTTTGTTGTTTTAGTGTGAAGATCATTTTGTAAAATGGCCGCCTTTGGCTTTCCTCTTGTTGCTACAGGTGTGTGACACATTCATGTTGGACGGGGGAAGGGTATCCAGAGAAGTGTATTCTCAGATTCGGTTAGATCTGCATTATTAAACCCGTTTGGTGTTTGTAGAATTTAAAAGGTGCTTGGCTTAACGTTAATTAGATTTTCATGCTTTAGACTATGAGTGCCTGGATATTACTGTTTGTTTGAATGGTTGATATTTAATTATTTAGATATATTTTAGAATATTCCAGAGATGTGTATTTTTTGTTTTGAAATAATTTTGCCTTACATTTCATTTAAGAGCATTATCAGATAGAAGATGATGTGTCTTTCATAGGTTTGTTTCCAGTAGGAGTTTCTTTTTCTCTGGTGTTGAGACAAAAGTGAATAGAATTGTGATTTAAAGTGAAGTGTGTGGAGTGAATAAAACCTAGGGCTTGGTTTACATCAAAACATTATTATTAACAAATAATTTAGCCCAGTGTTGGGCCTAAAGTAGGAGTTTAGAGAATACGGGCAGCTCGATTGATCTGGCAAGTAATCATCTGCTTTATGAACCTCTAGTCTTAATGACATTAAGGATTTCAATGTGCTATTGAAGGCCACTGGGGGTTTCAAAAATGTAATCAACTTACTGTATCTAGCTTTAATTTCTAGATTGATTTAAAGTAAACAGTATGGGTCTGAAGTCTGTCTAAAGCAACAGGAGGTAGGTTAGTAATTACTGCTCATAGTGGAGTGACTTGGAACAGTGGATGCTTTAATTGGAGGTCAAATAGCTGTCAAGAAATGACAGTGCATGTTTGGTTCTCATAGTATCCTTTTTAGAATGTAGAGAAGGTGCTTATTAAAAGTTACTGGCTGAGGCTGATTTTTTTTTTTTTTGAGAGGATGTTAAAGGTGTTAAAACATCTGATTCCAAAGTAAAAAAACAGATTTGTCAGTTCCAATTGCTTCACCTAAGTTAACTTTTCTGGGTAATAAATTGATGTGTAACTGTTCGGAAAACAAAACAAAACATTTCAGAAGTGTTCCCAAGACATACCATAGATATTTCCTTTAGATAAACCCAAGACTGTTCTTCCCTATTGAAAAACTGGGTTCTGGCTGCCTAGACAAGTTTTTATAGATCTAGCAAGCAAAGCAGTAGGCTTCAGTATTTTTAATAGTTCACTGCTTTTGACTTCTTTAACAAGCATGTTGTAAAGATTAATTATAGAAATGAAAGGTGCCGGTATAATACCATAGTCTCATTTGAAAACCACAGTACGTGCTATAGAGCCTTTTTAAAAAAGATTTATTTATTTTAAAGTCAGAGTTACATAGAGACAGAAGGAGAGGCAGAGAGAGAGGTCTTCCATCCACTGGTTCACTCCATCCACTGGTTCACTCTCCAACTGGCCACAAGGGCCAGAGCTGTGCCAATCTGAAGCCAGGAGCCAGGAACTTCTTCTGTGTCTCCCACGTGGGTGCAGGGGCCCAAGGACTTGGGCCATCTTCTACTGCTTTCCCAGGCCATAGCAGAGAGCTGGATCAGAAGTGGAGCAGCTGGGACTTGAACCAGTGCCCATATAGGATGTCGGCACTGCAGGTGGCAGCTTTACCCACTATACCACAGTGCCAGCCCTGCGATAGAGACTTTTAAATGGGCTCTCCATGCATATATAAGGCTACATCAATATATCTGTAGAAAAATGGAGTTAAAAGATATATTTATTTTTGTGTAAAAATATTTTGAGATCCATGCATAGTTTTCTTTTTCCATAGTATGGAACTTTCGGAAGACCTCTCATAGGGGTGTTGTGGATAGTTTTCTGAGTTCCTGGAACATTTATACATAAAGAATACAGGCCCATAATCTTCTATTGCTCAAATATCATCCATCTTTTAGAGTTAATGTCTGATATGATGGAGCTGTGATTACTCTAAGAAACCTAATGCCATTTGTGTCATTGTACCATTTGTGTCATTGCTTTTCTATGTCAGAGAAAGTGAATGCAGCTTGAAAAAAGTGGTGATTAGTGGTATACTAATATAGTATGTGCTTGCATATGGCATTTTGATGTTATGTTGGGGAATATTTTTGGTATGCTTTGGATAGGCAGATGGGGATTTTTAAGTACATAAACTGTAAATCAGTCCTTTCAGTCAGATCATTAACTTAATCAGAGAAGGAAGAAACAATGCTAGATTTTTACATACAGAATAAAATCAGCCCTTTTTTAAAGTTCACTTCAATTATATACAAGACCCAATTTTCAAAACAAATTTATTTATTTGAAAGGCAGAGCAACAGAGAGACATCTGCTGGTTCACTTCCCAAATGCCCACAATAGCTGCCGCTGGGCCAGACTGAAGCCGAGATCCTGCAACTCCATCCAGATCTCCCGTGTGGGTGGTAGGGATGCAAGTACTTGAGGCATTGTCTGCTGCCTCCCAGTATGCACATTAGAAAGAAGCTGAAGGGGCTAGCACTGTGGCATAGTGGGTAAAGCTGCTGCCTGCAGTGCCACTTCCGATCCAGCTCTCTGCTGTGGCCTGGGAAAGCAGTAGAAGATGGCCCAAGCCCTTGGGCCCTTGCACCAGTGTGGGAAGATCCGGAGGAAGCTCCTGGCGCCTGGCTTCGGATCAGCACAGTTCTGGGTGGGTGCAACCCTAAATTATTGCTTGGGTACCTAAGGGATATGAAAGGATTAACCAGAGGGAAATATACAGGAAAATTACAGAAAGAACTTAAGGAATGAAGAACTTGTTTGAAAAACAAATAGGCAAAAGGAACAAGTTATCAATAATTTGATAATGAGATCTTGGAAATTAAATTATACATTAAAAATAGGAAAAGTAGAGGACTTATTGTACCATTATAATTTCAAAAAGAATTAGAGAAAAAGTATGGGTTACTTATCTTGGATATATGGAGGGGGAGGATGGAGAGAACCTGACTTTTTTTTTAATCCTAGAGATTTATTTAAAAAATTAATTAATTATATTTATTTGAAAGGTGGAGAAAGACAGGCAGACAGGCAGACAGACATAACAGATCTCCCATCTGTTCCCATGACAGCTGGATCTGGGTCAGACCAAAGCCAAGAGCCAGGAACTCAGTCTAGTCTCCCATGTTAGTTGCAGGAATCCCATCACCTGCTGCCTCCCAGGGTGCATATCAGCAGGAAGCTTGGATCAAGAGTGAAGCTGGGACTTGAACCCGGACACTCCAATATGGGATGCAGGTTTCCAAGCAGTATCTTTAACTGCTAGGTCACACGCCCACCCGGAGAACCTGATTTTCTTACTGCAAAGTTTCCTCTCACCTTGAACTGTGAGCTTGCTGGCATCTTCCAGGGGCAATTTGTTCATTTTCCTAGTTGAATTGTGTATACTCAGGTACCTCAGTGCTGGACTGCATGCTCTTCTCAATTCCTATCTCTAATATTGATATGAAATAAGCATTTCCGATAATATTGATCAGTTTATCCCACTTAAATGCTTATATTCTAGTAAAAAATCTTGCCTCAATGATAGTCTGTACATATATGCATTTAAGTTTTTAGTATGTAATAGGTCTTAATATCAGTGTTACTATATGCAGTAAGTAATATTTTATCTTAAAGCTTTATTTTAGACTAAAATTTGTACTATTTCTTTTAGGACAGCCAGTAGAGGGGACTTCATGTTTTCTGCGGATCGTTTGGTAGGTGGAGGCTTTCCATTTTCATTTTGTTGTTGCACCTAGTGATATAATCATGGTAGACCAAGAGGGCATTTGGGGGGTGAGAGAGGTTGTACTAAATTGCCATTGTGTTGCTAGGCTTCTGAAGTTGTTCTTTCTACTGTTGTGTTAAAGCTCTGCCTCAATCCTTTTCACCTCAAAGCCTTGCACATGAACTCATTCCCTTTAGTTCTGAGGTCCCACGATCTTGCAAATTGATCTTGGTAATCTGGGACTTAGAAACTCTTAAATGCCTCATCTTACATCAGTGACGTGAAGTGAAGTGCATTAGAAGAATATTAAAGATGTAATGCACAAAAACAAATATGTTTCTTGTAGTTTACATTGAGGGAGGTGGTATTTTGGCTCCTATTTACTATCCTCATATGTGAAATGCTAAGCTAGACTGTCTACACTTTCTTCAATTAAGGATTGACCAAACCCAACCTGTTTGGCTAGTGTGATCTGAGAGGATCTCAGGCCAAATTGGGTTGTCTTCAGGGTTAGTACTGCGTTTCTTGTCTTTTTATCTAAGTGTGCTCAGTGCTTGGAATGAGGTTGACACATTTCTCTGCTGGGGTTATTATTAGTCTTCATCCATTCAGGAAACATACACTGAACTCCTGAGAGTCAGCCACTGTGCTAGGCTCTGCTGGGAGGGAGGAGATAGAACAGTGAGGAATATAGACAATGGGCTCTAAACTCGTGGAGTTGTCAATATGAATACTGTTGTCAGTATTGAGTTTTGAAAAGAAAGAATTGTGCCTTATTAACCTAACAGAATCAGATAGTAGAAGGTAGATTCTTTTTTAAAAGATTCTATTTATTTATTGGAGAGATTGAGTTACAGAGAGAGGGAGAGACGGAGAGAAAGGTCTTCCATCCACTGGCTCACTCCCTAAATGGCCACAACAGCAAGTGCTGGGACGATCCAAAGACAGGAGCCAGGAGCTTCTTCTGGGTCTCCCACATGGGGGCAGGGGCCCAAGAACTTAGGCCATCTTCTACTGCTTTCCCAGGCACATTAGCAGGGATCTGGATTGGAAGAGGAGCAGCCAGGACATGAACAGACTCCTATATGGGATGCCAGCACCACCAGCATAGCCTACTGTGCCATAGTGCTGGCCCCAGAAGGTAGACTATTAAAGGGAATGTGAGGGGAAAAAACATGAAACTTTTCATTTAGATTTTCCCTGGGAAATTTATTCCAAAAGGATGTAGAAAACTTCTGTTCTGTTTTTTGCTTTAAATATTCTTAGTTCAGAGAACAATTCTATTTAAAAATTATTTGAGCTTTTAGGGGGCAGTGATGGCACCAAGATAAATGTGGTTGACATTTTTGGGGATATAGTTAGGTCATCTTGTGTTTTATGCTTTTATCAAACCAAAATAACAGGTTGGAGGAGGAACGAACTTTTGTCTTAATGGCTTGCTGCAGAGAGAACAGGGGTCTCGGTGTTCTCTCACAGAAAATGTTTTTCCTTTCTTTTGCTTTCTTGTGCTTTTTATTTCTACAGAAAATAGGCATTAAATCCCTGGTTATTGCAAAATGCTTCCCTGAAAGGGCAGGCATTATATGAAGGGTCTTCAAAAAGTTCATGGAAAATGCATATTAGGAAAGAAATTTTTGCATGTTTCAAAAATTTTTGCACCAAAATAAATATCTTTTAATCCTGTTTTCCACAAATCTTTTTGAAGTCCCTTGTATCTTAGCCAAATAAAGTATTAAGAATCTAGAGCATAATTCACCTGACAGTATGGTAATTTGGACTTCTCTATTTTCTGCAGTTGGGTTTGAAGCTCGTGATGTGGACTGGAGGAGGGTGTGTTGTGGTTGTGGGAGAAACTGGAAATGTTTAGGTTTCTATTGCTGAGGATTTCTAGTGCAAGGCTGCCATCATAGTGGACAGGAATTCTATCCTAAGTTTGTCAGCATTGGCTTCTCTGGCCCTCAGATTTTTTTTTTTTATATTTTAGTCACTGTTCTGGTTCTGTACTCTCCTGTGAGAATTAGACACACTAATTTCTGTGCCAGAGTTGCAGGTGATGGGTCAGGCAGGAGGTAGGGCTCTTTAGAGGAGTGTCACTTGGAGGAGGAGTTTCAGGCTATTCAAAGAAGATTCCTCTTCTGCCCTTGTAATTTGTTCATAAAAGCATAAATCTCCATGGAAAGCAGTGGCTGGAGGTGAGTGTGCACATGCACGCAGTATTCATGCGGTTCCTGGGTCCTCTCTCTGATACTATGGGCTGATGAAGTACTGGCCTATTTAGAATTGATCCTTTTAATGGCAGCAGGGTGTTGTGTTGTGATAACAAAGCATGGGGCCTGGTGCTTCTCCCTGCTGTTCCTGATTCTCCATCAGCAATGTAATATTGATTGGAGAAAATGTGCATTGCAGACTCTGCACAGCCTTTATGATAGCAGCCTCTGGTTGCTCCTTGTGGGAATACCATATCTGGTTTTTGGAGGCTGTTCCTGGCAGTTCTTTTAAAAATTTATTTATTTAAGGGGAAATAGAGAAAGAATGTGCGGGCTCCCATTCCCTGGTTCACTCCCTGAATTTCTGCAGCAGCAAGGGCTAGGTCAGGCTAGAGCTAGGAGCTGGGAGCTCAGTCAGGGTCTCCCACAAGGTTGCAAAGAACTAACGACTTAAGCCATCATTGCTGCCTTCCAGGATTAGCAGGAAGCTAGAATCCAGTGCCAGAGCCAGGAATCAAACCTATACACTCCAGTGTAGAGCACAAACATCTTAACTAGTGTCTTAACCCATTAGGCTAAACACCCACTGCTGTTCCTGGTTAGTTCTTAGTGATTCTTTCCTCTGTCTCACACATTGTGATTATTATGTTCCTTTTACTTAGCTAAGAAGCACCCTGAATCCTCCTCCCAAGTTCACTAAATTGGTTTAGTGAACTCATTTATTTCTTCACAAGACGTTTCAGGCTTTATTTGCAACATCATGGGCCTTTGTTACAAAGAATATGACTTACCAATTTCAAAGGTAATGAACAAGGCAGAAAAATTCCCAGTAAGCACTATTTCTAGATAATCAGAAGTATATTACTACCAAGGGGGCTTGCCATGAGTCTTGCTTTTTGCTGGAGTTTCACATCTGTCGTAGTCTGGACTGATTGAGAATCAGAAGGCATATTGAAGCCTTTTGGTGGCAATCATGTGCCTGAGGGAGGATACTAGCAACAAGCAGTCTGACATTTGGATCTGTCCCTGCATCAAACACATGGTATGGGCCCCCTTCCTACCTCCAAAGCTAAACCCTTGCCTAGTGTGCTACTGACTCTCTCCCTGACTTTTCATTCAGCTCCTGAGGTTCACAGCCAGCAGGAGAGTCTCAGCAGATTCTCAACTTATTCTTCCTTTGACTCTCTAGATCAGACTTGTTGTGGAAGAGGGACTGAATCAGCTGCCATATAAAGAGTGCACGGTGACCACTCCAACAGGTAACCAGGGTCGTTACTCAAAATTTTCCTCACAAAAACTGAGCTAGGATTGAGGGAGAAAGGAAGAAAAGCAGTCTGAATAAAATCAATATGTACAATGAGGAGTCTAGGCAGAGCTGTTCTTTTAAACATCTTTTAAAAACGCTGAGACACTTAATAAAGAAATCTGTAGAGGTGACTTTTTGTTAATGGCTTGTTTGTCAATTCAAGTTAAAGGTTAATAAATAGTCTTCAGCATGCAGGTGTTACCTCTGATGACGGCCCATTGGGACCAGAGTTAAGAATTGCTGGCAGCTTATCTTCACCTCAGTGGAGAAGCTGCTGGTGTTAACAAATGGGCAAGGCTGTTTTGGCATTGAAACTCCAGGTTAAAAAAAAAAGAATGAATAGCAAAAAAGAAAAATGAGAACTGGAGAAGGTGCTTTGTTCCCCTCTTTAATAGAAAGTAGCTGAGGATCCCTGTTTCAGGGATTTGAAATTCTGATTTTGTTCTTTAGTAAGTAATGGGAAACTGTCCTTTTTAAAGGATTGACCTTATGAAAATTGGGAGCTGAGTTTGTTGCATTTTAATTGACACAAATTCAGGATGAGACTGAGGGTTGAGCATGGTTTGATAACTATTTCAGCCTCTTTCTTCTGCTTTTAAGGCAGAATGGAGGATCATGAAAAGGGATGGAATGAGGAGGCTTTCTGCTGTGACTCACAGTGGGGTCTTAGTTTGAATTGATGGGGTCTACAGCATTCTCAGAGTGCAGTGATTCTCCTTTGAATTCAATTTGAGGAACGTGTGTGTGAACATTTTGCTATAATAAGTCCTATTCCTATTCAATGAGGTCTGCCTCTTCCAATTATCCCTTTGGGCTCTTTATGAAGAATTAAAAAATAAATACAAAAAATCATGACTCAAATCATTGCTTACTCAGACAATCTAAGTTGTTATACAGTGTGTCTGGACAAGGGTTGCTTTGTCCCCGTCTACTTTAAACCCATAGGTACTTTATAAAACAAATAGGTTGCTCCAATGATGAAAGATGAATTCTTTGGTTTTATTTCCCAACAGGGTACAAGTATGAAGGAGTGAAATTTGAGAAGGGAAATTGTGGGGTCAGCATAATGAGAAGCGGTAGGTTTGCATGTGTGTGATTTTACCTCTTTGCATGCATAGAAATGGTTGCTGTTTTCCAGGAGAGAGGCAGCCTTGTCTGTCATAATTGCTGCCTGCTCAGATTAAATTTCCCCGCCCATGTTGTCTGTCCTGATGGTTCTTCACATTCATGGCCTGTGTGCTGCTAAGTTGGGTTAATTTTAACTGCAGAGCATCTTCCCTGGTAGCCTGTCCCCATGTGCAAGAAATCTTTCAAAGAGATTCAGAAGAGAGTGAGAGGGTAGGAGGATGAAATGATGCTGTCTTGGGGAGAACAGGGCAGTTTGATGACTGAGGGAATATGACAGAAATTCGGGCCTACAGAACTTTGAATACCTGACTGGAGAGAATATTTGTTCTGTTTTTGTTTAATTTGTATTGTAGGGAAGAGTTCTTCTCTGCCAGGAGCTGGACTAAATGGCTTGTTCAATATTTTTAATTTTATATTTGATGAATATGTGATCATGTAGGCAAAAGCACTTATCTGTCATTAACTCTGTATTTTCATCTGCTGATCTTATAAATGTTGTATTTGTGTTTGAGCCCAACTAATTAGCCTTCTAAGCCAACCTTTGTGCTGCAAAATCACAGGTCTGTGATTAGAACCTATGCCACGTACATGGGAATGATTACTTCCATTCAGCAAACTTAATTTTTTTTGTAGAAGATGCACTCTTTTTTTTTTTTTTTTTGCTCAAAGGGTGGCAGCCCCACTCACTTGCACTAGAAACAGATGGATTTTTTTTTTAAACATCAATGTTCACTTTTCTCCTCTGGCTATGAAGTTCTTTCTGTTTGTGAATAATTGAATATGTCAAGTAAAATACCCCCAAACTCCCTTTTTTAAAAATAGAAGGTAACTGCTAAACAATATTGAATTCTTAGGATATTGCTCAAATATTAAAAATTGGTGATGACAATCAACTTTAAATTGTTTTGATTTACACATACTATTTTAAAAGAAAATATATATAAACATAGTAGAATACTATTCAGCCATAAAAAGCATGAAATCTTGCCACTTGCAACAACATTAATAGACCCAGAGGACATTGTGTTAAATGTGTTAAATGAAGTAAGTCAGGCACAGAAAGACAAATATCACATGATCTTACTCATAAGTGGAATCTAAAAAAGTTAATCTCATAGAAACTGAGAACAGAACAGTGTTTACCAGAGACCGGGGAAAGTACGGGGAGGGAGAAAGGGAAAAGCTTGGTCAGTGCATACAATGTTAGGTAAGAGGGATACCTCCCAAGTTCTGGTGTTCTACAGTATAGTAGGATGAATATAGTTAACAATAGCACATTATATATATATACACACACACACACATACATACATATATATATATCAAAAAGTTTAGAAGATGCAATTTGGAATTATTTACCATAAAGAAATGATAAAAATTTAAAGTGATGGATATGCTAATTTCCCTGAGTTTATCTGCTTTGTTATTATGTGTTCCGGTTTTTCTGTAGCACAGCAAGATGCGTATAGTTAAAAATAATGCATATGGCCGGCGCTGTGGCTCACTTGGCTAATCCTCCGCCTGTGGTGCCGGCACCCTGGGTTCTAGTCCTGGTTGGGGCTCTGGATTCTGTCCCGGTTGCTCCTCTTCCAGTCCAGCTCTCTGCTGTGACCCAGGAAGGCAGTGGAAGATGGCCCAAGTCCTTGGGCCCTGCACCTGCATGGGAGAACAGGAGGAAGCACCTGGCTCCTGGCTTTGGATTGGCACAGCGCCGGCTGTAGTGGCCATTTTGGGGGTGAACCAACGGAAGGAAGACCCTTCTCTCTGTCTCTCTCTCTCTCATTGTCTAACTCTGCCTGTCAAAAAAATAAATAAAATAATAATGTGTTATATAGCTCAAAACAGTTAATGTCTTTACCATAAAGAAACTATGAGATGTAAGGTGATGGGTATGTTAATTATGCTGAGTTGATCATTCCCCAATATTCCTGAATCAAAACATCACATCAAACATCCTCACTAAGCATGTATTCATATAGATATTATGTCACAATGTACTTTTTTTTTTTTTGACAGGCAGAGTGGACAGTGAGAGAGAGAGACAGAGAGAGAAAGGTCTTCCTTTGCCGTTGGTTCACCCTCCAATGGCCGCCGCTGCAGCCGGTGCACCGCACTGATCCGATGGCAGGAGCCAGGAGCCAGGTGCTTTTCCTGGTCTCCCATGGGGTGCAGGGCCCAAGCACCTGGGCCATCCTCCACTGCACTCCCTGGCCATAGCAGAGAGCTGGCCTGGAAGAGGGGCAACCGGGATAGAATCCGGCGCCCCGACCGGGACTAGAACCCGGTGTGCCGGCGCCGCAAGGTGGAGGATTAGCCTATTGAGCCACGGCGCCGGCCACAATGTACTTTTTTTTAAAAAGATTTTATTTCATTTGAGATATAGTATTACAGACAGAGAGAAGGAGAAGCAGAGAGAGAGAGAGAGAGAGAGAGAGAGAGAGAGAGGTCTTCCATCCATTGGTTCACTCCCCAGATGGCCACAATTGGCTTGTGCTGCGCCAATCTGAAGCCAGGAGCCAGGAGCTTCCTCTGGCTCTCCCACATGGGTGCAGGGGCCCAAGAACTTGTGCTGTCTTCTATTGCTTTCCCAGGCAGTAGCAGAGAGCTGGATCAGGAGAGGAGCAACTGAGGCTAGAACCTGTACCCATATGGGATGCTGGCACCACAGGTGGAGGCTTTAGCCCATTGTGCCACAGCACTGGCCCCCTGCAATGTACTTTTAAGGCACAGTCTCTTCTGTTCAGTACAGCTTCTTACCTAAATGTATCAACATGGTTCTTGCACCCTAGGTGCCTGTACCTCAGGTGTCTTGAAGTAATGCCCAGACAGAGTTATAGCCACTTGTTGATTTTCATATACACTAGAAATAAACTTTTTTGTTTACACTAATGATATAAGGTTTCCTCTTTTTACAAAAGATTTATTTATTTGAAAGGCACAAAGACAGAGAGAGAAGGGCGTGACACAAATCTTCCATCTGCTGCTTCATTCCACAAATGGCAACAGCAGCCAGGATTGGACCAGGCTGAAGAAGCCAGGAGCCAGGAACTCCATCTGGGTCTTCCACCTGGGCAGGGGCCCAAGTACTGGGTCCATCCTCCAGCTGCCTTCCAAGGTGCATCAGCAGGGAGCTGGATCAGAACCGGAGAAACTCTGACTTGCACTGGCACTCCAGTGGAGGCTAGTGTCACAAGTGGCAGCTTAACTCACTTTGCCACAATACCGGTCCCTCCTCTTAAATTTAAATGAAAACAATTAATTTAAGAAAAATGTTAAGTAAATAGCAGTACTGGTAGAATTCTGAAATGTCCTTTTTAAAATCTTGAAGATGATATGAGAATGAGGGAGTTTGGGTGAATACTTCTTTAAAGGAATTCAGATTCAAAAACAGCTCTGTGTTCAGAAACCAAGGAGGTGGCAGTGGTTGTGGTTCTCAGAAGGGGAATCATATTCTGCTTCTTCACTGTTTGCAGCAAAACCTTGCCAGTGAAGTCATTGCTTAGCTAAGTGATATCCCCTGATACCACCTTGATCTAAAAGAAAGTCTTTGGTTTATAGCCCCTGTTCTTCCCTGAGTCTTTTTAAACATTTTTTCCTGATAAAAATGATAAATTTAAGTGGTTTAATGGCTTCTTTAAAATAATTGGAGTAAAAATATTGCTAATTTTGAAAAAGCTCAACAAAACACTGTCTTACCTGTTTAATCATCGAAGCAAGATAGCTCTCAAACTTATAAGCCAGCATTAAAGCTAGCTGATCCTGGTTTCATTGACCAACCTTTACCCTTGTGCTATTGACCTTCACTAAGAATAAAGTATAAGCAGATCAGAAGTAAAAGCTATTCTGTTCAGAAAAATTGCTTCCTTCTTGACAGGGCATTTTTGTATTAAATTTAATAACTTACAGATTCTGCTTTGGCCTGTTCTTGGGCTTTCACTCTGGCTCCTCCAATACTTCCTTTTGTTGTTTTTAAAGATTTATATATTTATTTATTTGGAAGTCAGAGTTATAGAGAGAGAAGGAGAGGCAGAGAGAGAGAGAGAGAGAGAGAGAGGTCTTCCATCTGCTGGTTCACTCCCCAACTGGCTGCAATGACCAGAGCTGTGCTAATCCAAAGCCAGGAGCCAGGAGCCAGGAGTTTTTCCGGGTCTCCCACACGAGTGCAGGGGCCCAAGGACTTGGGCCATCTTCTACTGCTTTCCCAGGCCATAGCAGAGACCTGGATCAGAAGTGGAGCAGCTGGGACTCGAACCAGCATCCATATGGGATG
The DNA here is from genome assembly GCF_051225735.1 of Oryctolagus cuniculus. NCBI lineage: Eukaryota > Metazoa > Chordata > Mammalia > Lagomorpha > Leporidae > Oryctolagus > Oryctolagus cuniculus. The sequence continues at coordinate 54,558,889 of NC_142888.1, forward strand.
CCAGCATTGCAGGTGGCAGCTTTACCCGCTGTGCCACAACGCCAGCCCCATCCTCCAATGCTTTCTTTGTTGTTGTTGTTGTTTTTATTTCCTTCCTCAAGGTGAAGCAATGGAGCAAGGTTTACGAGACTGCTGTCGATCCATCCGAATTGGAAAGATCCTGATTCAGAGTGATGAGGAGACACAAAGAGCCAAAGTATACTATGCCAAGTTCCCCCCAGACATTTACCGGAGAAAAGTCCTTCTGATGTATCCAATTCTCAGTGAGTGGCTTGAGTTCAATTCGTAACCTTTGGTTAGGGTTTAAGTTCAACTTAGTGCCTTTTTCCTAGGTATTTTGTATAAAAGCCAAAAATAGTTTCTAAACATGTTTTTCTTAGTTGAATTTAGAGTTGCCTTGGGCGATTCACTGGGAGTTTTTATTATGTAATAAGAGAATATGCATTATCAGAATTTATTAGCTCCAGAGAGCTTCTGTCTTGAAATGAACACCTTGAAGCATAAGACCTAATGAGGCAAAATATATAGAACACAGAAACTATATTGAGACATGTCTGCTCTCCACCCGAATGAGTACAGCAGTGATTTTCTTAAGGATTTATCCTCTCTGGAGGTAATTTTTCCCCTTCTATTCTGTTCTCTTTCCTATGTTTACTCAGATCATACATGGCATGGTCTCCTGGGGAGTAAGGGGAAATATGTTAAATTTAATATCTCAAATACTAAACAAATGTAGAGCTTATCTTGCATTTGATAATGGAAACATATATGTGTCATGTCCATTACCGAAAATAACAGTGATGAAGAACAAACACCTTCAAATGAAGCTTGGCCTAGTGATGTCTTATGTTAGATTACTATATTGCCCTGACTTCAAAGACACTTAAAAGCCATTCTGAAATAAACATTGGCATTGTTAATGCATTTGGCTTTCATTTGATTTCAGGCACGGGAAATACTGTGATTGAAGCAGTGAAGGTTCTTATAGAACATGGAGTTCAACCCAATGTCATCATCCTGCTCAGTCTGTTCTCCACTCCTCATGGTGAGTTCAGCATGAGAAAGTAACTAGGCCTCCAAAGTGCTGCTCAGGAGGTGGGTAAGTGCACATTCTTCTAGCCTCTCGTCCCGAGGAAAAGTTCATTTGCTCCCACAGTAAAATCTAAATCTAATTTTGGCAGTTATAACTTGCATTTGTCACCGCTAAGTTCACTGATAATATTTTTACACCTTTCTAATATTCAAATTCAGTTGGAGATGTATGAGGGTACTTCAGAAGGTTTGTGGAAATTGGAACAAAAAGCTAAGTCTGTTGCTAAAAATTTTGAATTCTATGCATATGAGGGGGTTATCAAAAAGTTTACAGAAAATACATATTATGAAAACTGTGCATGTGGTTGGTTTTGTGGCACAATGGCTTAAGCGGCTGCCTATGACACCAGCATCCCATATGGGCACTGGTTCAAGTCCCACCTGCTCCGCTTCTGATCCAGCTCCCAGTTAATATGCCTGAGAAAGCAGCGGAAGATGGCCCAAGTCTTTGGGTCCCTGCCACCCACCTGGGAGACCTGGATGAAGTTCCAGGCTCCTGACTTCCATCTGGCCCAGCCCCAGTTATTGTAGTCACTTGGGGAGTGAACCAGTAGATGGAAGATCAATCTCTCTCTCTCTCTCTCATTCACTCTCCCTCTTTCTTTTCTCTCTTTGTGTATGTCTCCCTCCCTCTCTCTCTCTGTAACTCTGCTTTTCAATTAAAAAAAACTGTGCATTAGCAAGAGTCTCAGGTGATTGCTGACGTCATAAATAAGAGTGCCAATTGTTAAATCAACAACGGGAGTCACTAGGTACATGCTCCCCACGTAGGATCTCTGTCCTTAATGTGTTTTACTGTGAAACTTAAAAACAACACTACTAGTCGAACAATACCCTATACCTTGTGCGGTTGTGTGAGTACAGCCCGTTGAAATCCTTGCTTAGTGTATACTAAGTTGATCTTCAGTATATGAAGGTAATTGAAAATGAAACTCGATGAAGGGCGGGATGGGAGAGGGAGTGGGAGAGAGGAGGGCCACGGGAGGGAGGGAGGTTGGGGGGCGCCACAACAATACAAAAGTTGCACTTTGTAAATTCACATTTATTAAATAAAAAAAACTATATAACAAACAAAAAACAGAAAAAAAAAGAACTTAATACTTTACCCTTTTAGTATTTTTTATGTTCTACTTAAAACTATTGGTTGAACTCTGTAATTAATACACAATTACTCTTAGGTGTTTAATTAATGCTATAACTAGTACTCAAATAGTATTTTACACTTTGTGTTTCTGTGTGGGTGCAAACTGTTGAAATCTTTACTTAATATATGCTAAATTGATCTTCTGTATATAAAGATAATTGAAAATTAATCTTGATGTGAATGGAAGGAGAGAGGGAGTGGGAGAGGGGAGTGTTGTGGGTGGGAGGGAAGTTATGGGGGGGGGGAAGCTATTGTAATCCATAAGCTGTACTTTGGAAATTTATGTTCATTAAATAAAATAAAAATAAAATAAAAACTATGCATAGGTTTAAAAAATTTTTACACCAAAACAAAGTTTTCATTCAGTTTTCCACAAATTTTGTAAAGTACACTCATGTGAACTAACCCCATTGAATAGAACTGTAATTGTTTTCCTGGGCACTCTGTTTAGGTAGAATGTGCAAAGGATTAAAAAGTCTCTGTTTCAATAAAAAGGGGGCGGGCAGCATTGCAACTCTGGCATTCCCATTTGTGTACTGGTTCATATTCTAGCTGCTCCACTTCCAATCCATCTCCCTGCTAGTGTGCCTGAGAAAACAGCAGAAGATGGCCTAAGTACTTGGGCCCTCTCACATGAGAGACCCAGATGAAGATCCTGGCTCCTAGCTTCTGCCTGGCCCAGCCCGTGGCCATCGTGGCCATCTGGGGAGTGAACCAGCAAATGAAAGGTCTCAATCTCTCTCTCTCTCTCTCTCTCTCTCTCTCTCTCTCCCTCCTTCTCTCTCTTTCTCTCTCTCTTTCTCTTTCTTTCTCTCCCTCTTTCTCTCTCTCTTTCAAACAAATAAATAAATCTTTAAAAAAAGGAAAAAGTCCCTGCTTCCTCTTGACTCCCCACCTAAGCCTGAGAATTACTTCCAAACAGCAAGAACTCAGGGTTTTAGTGAGCTCTGTGGTAAGCTTTGCAGTGTGTAGCAAAGAGCAGAAGTATTTTAAGTGTTTAAGACTTCTGTTCAAAATTTTTAGGTTTGTAAGATTTCTGCTCAAAGGGCATGGTCAAAGAACTTCATGCTGTTCATTTCCTGAAGGAAATGTGCTTAGTTTAAGATCCTAACTTTTTTGCTATGCATAGGAGAATTGGGATTGCATCCTATGAAAATAATAATAGATGCATGTAGAAACATAGCTTATAGGATATTTGTTGTATAGTTATTTAGTATAGGAAAAAATGGAAGTATATAAAAAACAATAAGAAAATGGTTAAATAATACTTGGGATCTTCAGAAAGCTCATGAAAAATGTGTATTTTGATAAACTATGCATGTATTTCAGAATTTTTTGCACCAAAATTGTAATTTCATTCTCCCATGAATTTCTTGAAGCACTCGTGTATGTATTCAAAGGGTCTAATATTATGTAACTGTTAAATCATGTTTTTAAAAAGTATTTAGTGACATAAAAAATGTACATGGTAAATGGAAACAAGTAGCACAAAAAATAAAACAGCATTAGAATAATGTGCAATGTTTTCACTAGGCTTAGAGATGACCAATATGAATCATGACTATTGTAATTACCAAAATCATATGAATTTTTGATTTTACATTGAACTTAATGAATCTTTCCTCACCATGATAAGCTACAGAAATACATAGTACTGTTTCAATTTTGGTTTCAGAATACATACATAATAGTAATAGTGGTTCTCTTAGGATGGTGAGATTCTAAGCGATTTTCATTTTATTTTTAAGCTTTTTGAGGTTATTTTCTAAATGTTCTACATTGATTTACTTCATAATTGAAAATAAAGAGAAATATGAGGAAACTTCTAAAAGTGCATGGAAAATAGAATTAAAAGATAAATTTATTTTGGTGCAAAAAAATTGAAATCCATGAATAGTTTCATCATATTAGGTGTATTCCATGAACTTTTTGAAGTTCCCTCATAAGTGGCTTCTCTGGTGAGGGTGTTTCCTCATCTCCAAAGATTCTGAATCTCACCCTGAAGAGGCTATAGAGTATTGAGTTGGGAAGGCTGCTTTCAACTGGCCATTGTAAAGGAATTGTGGCCTGTTTCATTACTTTGCTGCTTCATAATAAAAAAATTATCTGTAAGTCAATGTTGGTGGTGACAAAGGGTGATTTTCTTGGATATCCATTTATATGTAACACAGGTGGCATTTGAAAGCATTGAGATAATCCAATAAATCTGAGATTTCCACCTTTGGGTATAACAAAGTAATATTTTTAGTTTGAATAGTACACAGTAGAATAGTATAATATTCTTTGACATTATAACTGAAAAAATTTAAATATTTTTATTTTTCATCTTCTTAAAAGGCAAGAGTGCTAGGAAGAGAAAAAGAGAGGGTGGGAGGGAGGAGGAATTGGTCTTAATTCTCGGATTTACTTTCTTTTTTTTTTAACTTTTATTTAATGAATATAAATTTCCAAAGTACAGCTTATGGATTACAAAGGCTCCCCCCGCCATAACTTCCCTCCACCCGCAACCCTCCCCTCTCCCGCTCCGTCTCCCCTTCCATTCACATCAAGATTCATTTTCAATTATCTTTATATACAGAAGATCGATTTAGCATATATTAAGTAAAGATTTCAACAGTTTGCACCCACACAGAAACACAAAGTGTAAAACACTGTTTGAGTACTAGTTATAGTATTAAATCACAATGTACAACACATTTAGGACAGAGATCCTACATGAGGAGTAAGTGTACAGTAGCTCCTGTTGTTGACTCTCTTGTTTATGACGTCAGTAATCACCCTAGGCTCATGTCATGAGTTGCCAAGGCTATAGAAGCCTTTTGAGTTCGCTGACTCTGATTTTATTTAGACAAGGTCATAGTCAAAGTGGAAGTTCTCTCCTCCCTTCAGAGAAAGGTACATCCTTCTTTGAAGACCTGCTCTTTCCACTGGGATCTCACTCGCAGAGATCTTTCATTTAGGTCATTTTTTTTTTTTTGCCAGAGTGTCTTGGCTTTCCATGCCTGCAATACTCTCATGGGCTTTTCAACCGGATCCGAATGCCTTAAGGGCTGATTCTGAGGCCAGAGTGCTGTTTAGGACATCTGCCATTCTATGAGTCTGCTGTGTATCCCGCTTCCCATGTTGGATCGTTCTCTCCCTTTTTTATTCTATCAGGTAGTATTTGCAGACACTAGTGTGGGGAGCAACTGGGAGCAACTCGGACTAGACTAAGTTACTGGAATTAAGACTTATTCTATGCATCTGCTCTCCCACAATATGGCGCTGGGAGAGGAGGAAACAGCTTCTACACAGCTGCCTCCAGTTCAACCAATAAACAGCAGGACCTGCTCCTGATTGGAGGAGAGCAGTGTACTCGGCGTGTGGGTAGCAGAGTTGGGATTGGTGGAAGAGGACTATAAAGGAGGAGAGAGACAACATGCACGGGGAACATCTGAAGGAACACCTGTGCAGCCCCCGAGAGAGCCGGCCGGTGGTGTGCCGCTCCCCCGCGGAAGTGGGGAAAGTGGCAGGGGGAACCGCCCTTCCACGGAGGTGGAAGGGTTGGTAGCCAACCCGGGAAGAACCAGCAGCAAACCCGGGGAGGGCCGAGCAGACAAAAGAACAGCGCAGGGCTAAGTGTCGTTCCTCCATGAAGAGGGGGAGCGACACACTAGTCTTGTTTATCTGATCCCTTTGACTCTTAGTCCTTTCATTATGATCAATTGTGAACAGAAATTGATCACTTTGACTAGTGAGATGGCATTGGTAGATGCCACCTTGATGGGATTGAATTGGAATCCCCTGGCACGTTTCTAACTCTACCATTTGGGGCAAGACAGTTTGAGATTGGGCATGTCCCAAATTGTACATCTCTCCCCTCTCTTATTCCCACTCTTATATTTAACAGGGATCACTTTTCAGTTAAGTTTCAAGAGTTAAGAATAATTGTGTATTAATTACAGAGTTCAACCAATAGTATTAAGTAGAACAAAAAATACTAAAAGGGATAAAGTATTAAGTTGTTCATCAACAGTCAGGGCAAGGGCTGATCAAATCACTGTTTCTCATAGTGTCCATTTCACTTCAACAGGTTTCCTTTTTGGTGCTCGGTTAGTTGTCACTGATCAGGGAGAACATAAGATATTTGTCCCTTTGGGACTGGCTTATTTCACTCAGCATGATGTTTTCCAGATTCCTCCATTTTGTTGCAAATGACTGGATTTCATTGTTTTTGACTGCTGTATAGTATTCTATAGAGTACATATCTCATAATTTCTTTTTCCAGTCTACTGTTGATGGGCATTTGGGTTGGTTCCAGATCTTAGCTATTGTGAATTGAGCTGCAATAAACATTAAGGTGCAGACTGCTTTCTTGTTTATCAATTTAATTTCCTTTGGGTAAATTCCAAGGAGTGGGATGGCTGGGTTGTATGGTAGGGTTATATTTAGGTTTCTGAGGAAACTCCAGACTGACTTCCATAGTGGCTTAACCAGTTTGCATTCCCACCAACAGTGGGTTAGTGTCCCTTTTTCCCCACATCCTCGCCAGCATCTGTTGTTGGTAGATTTCTGAATGTGAGCCATTCTCACCCGGGTAAAGTGAAACCTCATTGTGGTTTTGATTTTCATTTCCCTGATTGCTAGTGATCCTGAACATTTTTTCATGTGCCTATTGGCCATTTGGATTTCCTCTTTTGAAAAATGTCTATTGAGGTCCTTGGCCCATCTCTTAAGTGGGTTGTTTGTTTTGATCTTGTGGAGTTTCTTGATATCTTTGTAGATTCTGGTTATTAATCCTTTATCTGTTGCATAGTTTGCAAATATTTTTTCCCATTCTGTTGATTGCCTCTTCACTTTCCTGACTGTTTCTTTTGCAGTACAGAAACTTCTCAATTTGATGCAATCCCAATAGTTAATTTGGCTTTGACTGCCTGTGCCACCGGGGTCTTTTCCAAGAAGTCTGTGCCGGTGCAATATCTTGCAGGGTTTCTTCAATGTTCTCTAATAATTTGATGGTGTTGGGTCATAGATTTAGATCTTTAATCCATGTTGAGTGGATTTTTGTGTAAGGTGTAAGGTAGGGGTCTTGCTTCATGCTTCTGCACATGGAAATCCAGTTTTCCCATCACCATTTATTGAATAGACTGTCCTTGCTCCAGGAATTGGTTTTGTATCCTTGATCAAATATAAGTTGGCTGTAGATGTTTGGATTGATTTCTGGTGTTTCTGTTCTGTTCCATTGGTCTATCCATCTGTTTCTGTACCAGTACCATGCTGTTTTGATTACAACTGCCCTGTAGTATGTGCTGAAGTCTGGTATTGTGATGCCTCCGGCTTTGTTTTTGTTGTACAAGATTACTTTAGCTATTCGAGGCCTCCTGTGTCTCCATATGAATTTCACCATCATTTTTTCCAGATCTGAGAAGAAGGTCTTCGGTATCTTGATTGGTATTGCATTGAATCTATAAATTGCTTTTGGGAGAATGGACATTTTGATGATATTGATTCTTCCAATCCATGAGCATGGAAGATTTTTCCACTTTTTGGTATCCTCTTCTATTTCTTTCTTTAAGATTTTGCAATTCTCATCGTAGAGATCTTTAATGTCCTTCGTTAAGTTTATTCCAAGGTATTTGATTGTTTTTGTGGCTATTGTGAATGGGATTGATCTTAGCAGTTCTTCCTCAGCTGTGGCATTTCCTGTGTATACAAAGGCTGTTGATTTTTGTACATTGATTTTATATCCTGCTACTTTGCCAAACTCTTCTATGAGTTCCAATAGTCTCTTAGTAGAGTTCTTCGGATCCTCTAAATAAAGAATCATATCATCTGCAAAGAGGGATAGTTTGACTTCTTCCTTCCCAATTTGTATCCCTTTAATTTCTTTTTTCTTGCCTGATGGCTCTGGCTAACACTTCCAGAACTATGTTGAATAGCAGTGGTGAGAGTGGGCATCCCTGTCTGGTACCAGATCTCAGTGGAAATGCTTCCAACTTTTCCCCATTCAATAGGATGTTGGCTGTGGGTTTTTCATAGATTGCTCTGACTGTATTGAGGAATGTTCCTTCCAAACCCGGTTTGCTTAGAGTTTTCATCATGAAAGGGTGTTGTATTTTATCAAATGCTTTCTCGGCATCTATTGAGATAATCATATGGTTTTTCTTCTGCAGTCTGTTAATGTGGTGTATCAAATTGATTGTTTTGCGCACATTAAACCATCCCTGCATACCAGGGATAAATCCCACTTGGTCTGGGTGGATGATCTTTCTGATGTGTTGTTGCATTCTATTGGCCATAATGTTATTGAGGATTTTTGCATCTATGTTCATCAGGGATATTGGTCTGTAATTCTCTTTCAATGCTGCATCTTTTTCTGGCTTAGGAATTAAGGTGATGCTGGCTTCATAGAAAGAATTTGGGGGGATTCCCTCTTTTTCGATTGTTCTGAATAGTTTGAGGAGAATTGGAGTTAGTTCTTCTTTAAATGTCTGGTAGAATCCCCTGATTTACTTTCCAAATGCCCATAACAGCTGGGGCTGGGCCAGGCCGAAACCAGGAGCCAGGAACCCCTTTCAGTTCCCCCATATATGTGATAGGGGCCCAAGCATTTGTGCCATCATTTGCTGCCTTCTAGGATGCATTGGCAGGAAGCTAGATCAGAAGTGTAGGAGCTAAGACTTGAACCAGTGCTACGATATGGGGTGCAGGTGTCATAAGAGGCAAGGGGTTGCTTAACTCTCTTTGCCACAATATCCAACCCATATAGCAGAAAAAGATTTTATTCCGTGTCAGGTTTGGTATGGCTTTTTAGTTTGGGGTCCCAGCTAGTCCCTTTCATCCAGTCCTTTCTCTGCCTGCCCTCCTCCCCTAAAGGTAGAGTTGTAACTCCTGAAAAAGCTAACGTACTCTGACACACTGAAGAAATTTTGCACTTGTTTCACAGTATTCCAGTTCAGAAAACAACATTTTATGTGTAATCATCTTTTTAGAAAGGACTATTTTCACTCTATTCTGGCCACCTTTAAAGCAAAACAAGATTCTTTAAGGGAAAAGTTATTATAACCGAGTAACTCTATTCTTCAAATCTTGGATATAAAACATTTTGATTCTAAGAATGTATTAATGAGAGGATGGGGGATAGTCTAACTGCTATCAAAGCTTTTCACATATGAGCATACTTCAAAAAGTTGATGAAAATGGCATTAAGAGATGATTTTGGTCAAAAATAATGAAATCCACATGTAGTTTTTCCATAATACAACTTTTCCATGAACTTTTTGCAGACCCTTCATTTGAGACATTATGTAATGAAGAGATTAACCATGTCTGGCTATGTATCCAAAGACTGTTGTTCCCTGTTCTCTGTCAGTATTAGACATAGTAACAATGAATATGGAAGTTCCTAAATTCCAACTAGTGTTACCAAAAAATCTTATCATAACAATGATTTTTCTTTTTTTTTAAAGGTGCCAAATCAATCATCCAAGAGTTTCCAGAGATCACAATTTTAACTACTGAAGTTCATCCTGTTGCACCTACACATTTTGGACAGAAATATTTTGGGACAGACTAAGTTATTGGAGGAAAATAGATATTATTGTGCATCATTACAGTTATGTTTTTGAATTTCTACTTGTTTAAATTCACTGGAGAAATGGCAGAGACAACATATTAAGGATGCGTTTTAATTTTTGATGCAGGTATAGTAAAAAGAAATATTTGAGGTTTATTTATTTTGTTTGGTAATTTCTTGACTACTGACACCAAATTCAACATTGAAGCCCTCAGAACTCTTACATAAGATAGAAATTTTCATAATTTGCTAATGCAAATTGCTGAACCCTCAGTGCATTATTATTATCCTAATGAACCTCTTAGTTTAGAGGTTGCTTGTAACCACAAAGCAAACCTAAACAAAAGTCACAGCTTTGGCCCAGTATTGTTTGCGTTTTATTTAGCTTGCTCTTAGCTCTAGTGAGGTTTCATGTATGTGACTGTTGCCACCTTCCTCTGTGCTTTACTTCCTGGTACTATACATGCTGGTAACTTGGAGAAGAGAAAAAAAAATAATGCCTCGTAGATTTTTGCATTTCCATTACTAACTTCACTCAGTTGGCAGACCCAGGATGAATGGTTAACTCTTTGGTCATGCCTTTATTTCCCTCATGGCTCATTTCCCAAACTGTGTCTTGTAGGCAATGCCTTGCCAAGCTGTAAGGCAGTGAAGAAGGTGATGGGACATTTTCAGTAACTGAACTGTAATATTGATTTATACCGACTGAACCAGTGGTGTCTGGATACTGACAAAGGGGAGCTTAGTACTAGTGGTGCCTTCAATTCTCCAGAAAGGAATTGCTGGTGGTTTTTCTGAGGTGTTGGGGAAAGAGGGAATTCTTGCTGGATTTCAGGCCAATAAATAAAGTAATTAAAATTTTAATTCATTTTTAATTTGGACGTTTCTACTAAAGGCCTTAGATTTGGAAATTACTTATACTGCATGTTTGTTGACTGTAGTTGTTTTAAAATGTCAGATGAAAAACCACATCCATGCTCTTTAAAAAAAATCCCTAAGATTTATATGTGTTCTTATTTAGGCTTCTGGAAGGAAGAGCAACTATTTTAGAAATCTGTGTGTTCTGGCCAGTGCCACGTTTCAATAGGCTAATCCTCCGACTGCGGCGCTGGCACCCCGAGTTCTAGTCCTGGTCGGGGCGCCAGATTCTGTCCCGGTTGCTCCTCTTCCAGTCCAGCTCTCTGCTGTGGCCCGGGAGTGCAGTGGAGGATGGCCCAAGTGCTTGGGCCCTGCACCCGCTTGGGAGACCAGGAGAGGCACCAGGCTCCTGGCTTCAGATCAGCGCAGTGCGCTGGCCGCAGCAGCCATTGTGGGGTGAACCAATGGAAAAGGAAGACCTTTCTCTCTCTCTCACTGTCTAACTCTGCCTGTCAAAAAAAAAAAAAAAAAAGAAAGAAAGAAAGAAAAGAAATCTGTGTGTTCTGAAATCTGTGTGTAAAACCCTAATCTCATTTTGCATTGATATTAAAACATTTTAACAGTGGTAGCTGGCTGATTACTTGATTAATTATGCTCTCAGGGGCCCATAAGCAGCTGTTGTGGGCCTTTGTTCAAAAGCACAGCAAAGAGCAGAAGGCAATGTCTTAGAAAGAACTAAAGCTGACAAAAATTAACAAAGATTGGGAAAGAGAAAAGAGACCTGGTATAAAGTGGATTATATTTTACTTTGGAGCCTAGACTACTAGAAGAACCTTACTGTGCATTTTCCCCTTTATTTTTTAAGGACTGTCATAGATACATCTCCCAATTTACAGTCTTTCTGTGGCAAGTGTTCTTTCAAATTGTTACTGAAATTCTTATCTATATCTGTCACTTATAATTTTGATACAATGTGGATCTTGTTTACTCCTGGTTAGTAGAAGCTGTGACTGAAGCCCATTGAAAGCCAAAATCATTATCTTCCTGTCCCAGGAAAGATGTGAGCCAGCAAATTTAGATAGAGAACAGATCTCCTTGAGATTATGACATTAAATTAGTTGGAAAGATGATGCCTACCACTAGAGGAGTTAATGTTTCTGAATTAGTGTGTTTGTTAGGGCTTTAATATTTTGTTTGAAGCGACTTTATTATAGAACATCAGATAAATTCATATTCAAGAGTAGGTTAAAAAACCGTATTTCAGGAAAATTATTTTTATATGATCACTCCATTGGATTTTACATGTTTCTGTTCCTTTTCATCAGTGAACATGATTGGGAGCTGACTACATTTGGTTCCCACCTGGAAGGCCTAGCATAAACAGTAAGAATTGTTCAAGGGGATCATATTCCCCCTGATGCTTATCCTCTACCCCGGCAGATTTCAAGAAAAATTGTAGCTATGTCTTCTAAAATTTGGCTGTTTTAAGCAAATGAGGCATTATTTGTAGGGTAAACTACTTGCACAATTCTTTGGACCTGGGACATTTCTGAAATGTGAGTTCCAATAAAACAAATCTTTAAATAAACCTGAGTGTGTACCAGACTCACCTGCAGGGTCACAGATTACTGGGCCCTACCGCTAGAGTTTTGGATTCCACAGATCTGGGTTAGGGACTGATGATTTGCATTTCTAGTAAGTTCCCAGGTGATGCTGTTGTTGCTGGACTGGGGACCATATTTTGACTTCATTCATTTCTTCTCTCCTAATATAAACATTTAATGATATAAATTTGTCTATAAACATTTAATTATATCTCACAATTAAAAATTTTTTCATTTTATTTGAAAAGCAGAAAGAGAGGGGGTGGGTATCTTGCATTAGCTGGTTCACTCTCTGAATGTCTGCAATAGCCATGGATGGGCCAAGCTAAAGCCAGGAGCCTAGAACTCAGTCTGGGGCAGCCATGTGGGTGGCAGGGACCTAAGAATTTGAACCCTCATCTGCTGCCTCTCAGGGTACACATTAACAGGAAGCTGGAATTGGAAGTGGAACTCAGCTTTGAACACGGCATTCCAATATGGGATGAGGGTGTCCCAAGTTGCATCTTAACTGTTGTGCCAAATGCCCACCTCAGTACCTTTTTTCTTTTTTTTTTACAAAATTATATTTGTAAACATATAACAGGCTCCAAGATAATATTTCATTCATTCTAGATGTTATGACAGAGAATCTAGATGTTTGATTAGGAATGGAATCAAGTGTTGCCATCATTTGAAACACAGGGAACAGCTTACCATTTTGCCAGATTCTTTAATTCTACAAGTGGCCAGGAGAGCATTCCCTAGCTCCTTGAGTTTCTTCTGCTCCTCTTTTTTTTTTTTTTTTTTTTGGCTTGAAAGCTTGAGCTTGATTTTCCTCATCCATCGGCTTAGTCTGCTTCTTGGGCTGTTTCAGGGACTTCTTGCCACCTTAATAGCCAGACACGGTATGTGCTGCATACCTCACAAATTTTAGCATATTGCGTTTTCATTTTCACTGGGATCAAAATACTTTCTTATTTCCTCTTTTTGACCCAGGGTTATTTAGAAGTGTATCATTTAAACTCCAAATATTTATAGGATTTTCCAGATTTCTTTCTGCTATTGCTTTCTCATTCTATTGTGGTCAGAGAATATACTTTGTGTGATTTGAATCCTTTTAAATTTATTGAGGTTTGTTTTATGGTCCAGAATATAGTCCCTCCTGGTAAATCTTCTGTGGGTGCTTGAAAAGTGTATGTATCCTGCTGTTGTTGGGTGGAGTGTTCTGTAAATGTCAATTAGGTTAAGTGGATTGATAGTGTTGTTCAAGTCATCTGTTTACTGATTTCCTATCTGCTTGTTCTATCTGTTATTGGGAGAGGGATGTTGAAATCTCAGACTAAAATTTTGCATTTGTTTGTTTATCCTTTCAGATCTATCAGTCTTTGCTTCATATATTTTGAAGCTCTGTTGGGTATATAAACTTTTAGGATTGTTCTCTTGATGATTTGATTCTTTGTCATTATAAAGCATTCCCCCTTTATCCCTGTCAATATTCTTTGTTCTGAAGTCTACTTTGGCTAATGTTAATATAAATATTTTAGCTTTCTTTTGAATAATATTAACATGGCATATCTTTTTCCATTCTTTTAATTTAATGTGATTGTTTTTTCTAAAAACAAAACAAAACAAAACAAAACATTGATTTGAGAGACAGAGCTGTCATTTGCTGGTTCATTTCCCAGATGCCCAAAGCCAGGTGCTAGGAATTCAGTCCAAGTCTCCCATGTGAATGGTAGGAACCCAATTACTTAAACCATCACTGCTGCCTCCTAGGATCTGTGTTAGTGGGAGGTTTGAGTCAGGAGCTACAGCTGGCAATTGAAACCTGTTACTCTGATATGGGATATGGGCATCTTTTTTTTTTTTTTATTTATTTGACAGATAGAGTTAGACAGTGAGAGAGAGAGACAGAGAGAAAGGTCTGCCTTCCGTTGGTTCACCCCCCAGATGGCCGTCACAGCCGGAGCTACACCCATCCGAAGCCAGGAGCCAGGTGCTTCTTCCTGGTCTCCGATGCAGGTGCAGGCACCCAAGCACTTGGGCCATCCTCCACTGCCTTCCCGGGCCACAGCAGAGAGCTGGACTGGAAGAGGAGCAACCGGGACAGAACCCGGTGGAGATATGGGCTTCTTAACTGCTAGGCCAAATGCCTACCCCATGATTGGTTTTAAATCTCCCATCTTGCTCTTTGCCTTCTATTTTAAGTTTCAAATTTTAATTTTATTTTAAAAAGACAGTAAAGATAATTTACATAATATGTTCCAAGAGGTAACTAGTTTATAAAGTATCTTAAACAAAAATGTGTATAATATATTCAGCAAAAGTATATATAATTCAGCAATTATAGACTGTTTTTTATAGACCATGTACTTGAAGTTTTTCAGTAGTTCCTGAAAATTTGGTCATGGGAGTTGAATATAAGGGAAATATGCTTATAGGTTGCTTTTTATTTATACAGAATGGAAAAATAAAATGGGTTTTTGACAGTCCTTAATGAGCTTCAAGTGACTTTTTAATTTTCAAACTCAAATATTCTTTCATAAAATTGCTATTATCAGAGGCAGGCATTGTGGAATGGTGAGTTAAGCCACTGCTTGGGACACCTGCCTCCTGTATGAGTGCCAGTTCAAGCTCCAGCTGTTTTGTTTCTCATCTAGCTCCCCAGTAATGTGTCAGGAAGGCAGCAGAAGATTGCCCAATGCTTGGGCCCCTGGCACTCATGTGGAGGACCAAGATGGAGTTCCTGGCCCCTAGCTTTGGCCTGGCCCAAATCCAACTGTGGCATTTGGGGATTGAACCAGTGGATAGAAATCTCTGCCTCTCCTCTCAGTAGCTCTGCCTTCAGAGTAAAATTAAATAAATATTGCTATTACTGAAAGACTATTTTAAGTACCTAACTGTATATTGTATCTGAGATTACTTATGAGAGGAGATTTTAAAGATAGTACAGCTAGTTAAGCTACTGCTTGCGATGCCTGCATCCCATATCAGGGTGCTGGTTTGAGTCCTGGCTACTTTGCTTCCAATCCAGCTTCTTGCTAATGTACCTGGGAGGCAGCAGAAGATGGCCCAAGTTCTTGGGTTCCTGCCACCCACAGGAGAGATGCAGATGGAGTTCCTGACTCCTGGCTTTAGCCTGGCCCAGCCCCAGCTATTGTAGGCATTTGGAGAGTGAACCAGCAGATGGAAGATAATTTCTCCTTCTCTGTCCTTCTGCCTTTCAAATAAATAAATCTTTTTAAATAAATAAAGATATAATACAATATAAAAGATATAATCACCATTCAGAATATTTAAATGCTGGAGCAGCTGGGACTCGAACTGGCACCCATATGGGATGCTGGCACTGTAGGCAGTGGCTTTACCCGCTACACTGCAGCACCAGCCCTGCTATTGGTTTTCTATATGTCTTTTATCTCAATTACTGCCTTCTTTTATATTAATTAGGTTATTTTCTAGTATACCTGTATCAGGGATTCCCAAGACCACCTCCAAAATTTCTAGGACTCCAGAGTCATTAACTTTGGTGTTACGGTTTATTTCAGCCAAAGGATGCTAACCAAAAGCAGCAAAAGGAATTGACACGTGGAGCAGTGTCTGGAGGCAAACAGATACAAGTGTGCAAGACTCCTTTTCTAGTGGAACTGCATAGGATGCATTTGATTCCTCTGTTGATTAGCAACACATGTAAACTGTGGTCTACTAGGGAGCTCACTGGATTCTAAGATTCCAGAGTTCATTGCAGTTTGATCACAAAGGGACATGGTGCCTGCATGGTTGATTGCAGTTACCAAAACAGACCACCAGAAGAAAAGCAGGTGTTCTCCATAAGTCACATTGTCTATGAAGACTAGACAAATTAGTACCAGGTGGTTCAAAATTCCAAGTCTACAAAGCAACCTTACCAGGACATTTTAAGATTTCAATTCCCAGTAGATAGACAAGTGCCATTCATTGAAACAGACCCTCTGAGAATAAGCAAGGTGTGAGTAGCTCAGATCTGATGAGTCAGCTCTTTCCTGCATAGTCTATCCTCCTGGCCCTTGACCTAGGCTGTCTTAAAGGAAAACTATATTTTTCTGAGTACCTGCATTTAGTATAGCACTTATATTACAGCTATAGTAAAAATATCTGTGTCCTACATTTCAAGGATTCAGTGCAAGATGGAGATAGACTAGAAGAGGCAATTAGCCCATCCTATAAAACTATTATATACATCTCCATTATTTCATATTAATTTGATTGTTTCTTCCATTGGTCTGCTATCATGTATACTTTATGATAAATAGGACCATTTAGCATATTGATTAGCTGATGTTTAACTAGATATAATTCTTCCTCAAGCCAATCAATTTCCATTGATCTCACATCCTGAGAAAGTTTAAATTTCTCAATGCATATAATTATCAATATCTGTATTATGACTTATTCTTTAAAATATTTATTTATTTACTTGAAAGAGTTACAGAGAGGCAGAGAGAGAGAGAGAGAGAGAGAGAGGTCTTCTATCAGCTGGTTCACTCCCCAATTGGCCGCAATGGCTGGAGC
This sequence comes from Oryctolagus cuniculus, assembly GCF_051225735.1. Lineage (NCBI taxonomy): Eukaryota > Metazoa > Chordata > Mammalia > Lagomorpha > Leporidae > Oryctolagus > Oryctolagus cuniculus. The sequence goes on from NC_142888.1 coordinate 54,575,672, forward strand.
TGCACCTATCCGAAACCAGGAACCAAGAGCTTCTTCTGGGTCTCACACATGGGTTTAGGGGCCCAAGGACTTGGGCCATCTTCTGCTGCTCTCCCAGGCCACAGCAGAGAGCTGGATTGGAAGTGGAACAGCCGAGACTCGAACCGGTGATCATATGGGATGCTGGCACCGCAGGCGGCAGCTTTACCCACTATGCCACAGCACCAGCCCCATGACTTATTTATGAAAGGCAATTGAATTTTACTAGCAATGCTAACATTACACCATATTTGTACAATAGTTATTGTGCAACTCTGTTTCATTCCACAAGTCAGTAAGAATTAGCTATTTATTATACTCTCCCAACATAATTGGCCCTTGACCACATACCAATGTTCTGATACACAGATGTCATGATTGACCAGGTTTTGGTTATTTCCAGTTTCTGAGTCAGATTATGTCCTTGTATTAGTCTGCTAGAGCTGTCACAATGAAATACAGACTGGCTGTAACAACAGAAATTTGTTTTCTCACAGTTCTGGATGCTAGAAGTCCTAGATCAAGGCGTTGGCAGGTTTGATTTCTAAAGCGTCTCTGGCTTTTAGAAATGGCTACTTTCTTGCTGTGTCCTTATGTGGTATTTCCTTTGTACGTGTGCCCCTAGTGTATTTTTGTGTGTCCATGTTTTCTCTTCTAAGGACACCAGTCAGATTAGATTAGGGCCCATCTAGTGCCCTCACTTTAACTTCTTCTTCTTTTTTTTAAAGATTTATTTATTTATTTGAAAGTCAGAGTTACACAGAGAGGAGAGGCAGAGAGAGAGAGGTCTTCCATCCGATGGTTCACTCCCCAATTGGCCTCAACGTCCGAAGCAGCACTGATCTGAAGCCAGGAGCCAGGAGCTTCTTCTGGGTCTCCCACGCGGGTGCAGGGGCCCAAGGACTTGGGCCATCTTCCACTGCTTTCCCAGGCCATAGCAGAGAGCTGGATGGGAAGAGGAGCAGCCGGGACTAGAACTGGTGCCCATATGGGATACCAGCGCTTCAGGCCAGGGTGTTAACCCGCTGTGCCACAGTGCTAACCCGCTGCACCACAGCGCTGGCTCCCTACTTTAACTTCTAGAGGCCCAATCTCCAAATACACTCACATTCTAAGGCTCTGGGTGTTAGCACTTCAAGATGAATTTGAGGAGGACACAATCAGCTTATAGCATGTGGAGACAAAGCTAGCTGTCTCAATTCACATGATTTTTACTGACACCGACTCCCCTTGTGTGTCATTCTATAGTAGATCTCAGCTGTTTTTTAAGGTAAGTATAAGGATGTCATTCAGACTGGTTCCTATTCCTGCTAATTGTAGTACAGGGTGCAACTTATTTTGGTCCATTTGTGGGGTGAGGCCTGACAGCGTACATCAATGTAAGCTATTCTTGCCTCCAGAGAACTTAGAAGTTTGAAAGTCCATAAGATTTCCAGAAGTGTTGATGAAGGGTCATTGCCTAGGATGTAGCATCATTGTGCAATTGCAGTGTCAGGCTTTATCTTTTTTAAAAGAGCTATTTATTTATTTGAAAGGCAGAGTTAGAGAAAGAAAGGGGGAGTGAAAGAGGGAGGGAGGAAGAGAGAGAGAAAGATCAATCTTCCATCTGCTGGTTCATTCCCCCAAAAGGCTGCAATGGCCAGGGCTGGGCCAGATCAAAGCCAGGATCTAGGAGCTTCCTCTGAGTCTCCCATGTGGGTGGCAGGGACCAAGCACTTGGGCCATCTTCTGCTGTTTTCCAGGTGCATTATTAGGGAGCTGCATTGGCTGGAATCAAAGTGGCATTTTATGGGATGCTGGCATTGCAAGTGATAGATTAACCCGCTATGCCACAACACTGGTCCCAGGCTCTATCTGTTTTAAAATAGTATAGCGACTCTACTGGGCCAGAGTACAGACCCTTTATCAGCAACAAGTCCTAGCATAGAATCTACCAGACCCAGGTCCCTAAAGCCTCACCAGCTTTGCAGGCTGATTCCTACCCTTTTGCTTTCTTCTGGAAGAGTATCTTTTTTTACTGGCCTATTCTACCTAACATCGTTTTCTTCTGAATGCTGCTCATTCAAAGAGAATTCACTTTGTCCTTTGATACTTCAACTGACATTAATCTTTCCCATAGCTCTCTTCTGTCTTGTGGACCAGCATTTAATCCACCAGTCATATTGTTGCCATTGTGAACCAGTTGCTTGAGTGCAGTTAAGATACATGGTTTGGGCTGGCACCATGGCTCACTTGGCTAATCCTCCGCCTGTGGCGCCAGCACCCTGGGTTCTAGTCCCCCTTGGGGCACCGGATTCTGTCCCGGTTGCTCCTCTTCCAGTCCAGCTCTCTGCTGTGGCCTGGGAAGGCAGTGGAGGATGGCCCAAGTGCTTGGGCCCTGCACTCACATGGGAGACCAGGAGGAGGCACCTGGCTCCTGGTTTCAGATTGGCACAGCGCGCCGGCCGTAGTGACCATTTGGAGGGTGAACCAACGGAAAAGGAAGACCTTTGTCTCTCTCTCTCTCTCTGTCTAACTCTGCCTGTCCAAAAGAAATAAAAGGTACATGGTTTGTATCCAAAAATGATGAGTCCCAATACTAAGGTTATATTTGCATGGATAGTAGCCACATTTAGGTATGGTTTGCTTTGAGTGTGCCATAAAGTCCTCCCCATGCCTTCCTTGTCTCAAGGTGAAGTCATTTCCCATAGAATTGGAGCCCATCATGTGACATCTACTGCCTTATTTCCATCAGAAACTCTTTGTTTCTATTTTATTTATTATCCTTAAAGCCACAGAAACACGGATGATTTGTATTTATACATAACACACTTTGCCATAACAAGCATGCAGCTGCTACATTCTGTTCATAATAGTCAAGGTATCTGGTGATCAAAGTTTACAGATTATCTAGTGAACAGTCTGGCAGTTGCACACTGCATAGTTTAATGATTCACCAAGGGATACTTCCTGGAAGCTTCTTCCCAAATGATATCCTGTATGGTAGACGTAGCCTAAAATTTAAGAATCAAAAGATACTGGTGATTTACTTGTGCTCCATTTGATTTTCAACAATTAATTCTGTTCATCATTGTAGTGTATGACCAGAATATCTCACAGCATGATACCACTCAGGCTTGCAGGTTTCCGTTTGACCTTGTCAAAGTCCAAAAATTGGGGTATTCTAGGCAAACATACAACTTCACCCTCTTGGGCATCTGGTATACTTGTGCTAAGATAGAGTATTATTCTCTTCCTGTTAGTCTTTTTTTTAAAAAAAGATGTATTTGAAAGTCAGAATTAAAGACAGAGGGGAGATCTTCATTCACTTGTTCACTGTCCAAATGGCCCCAACAGCCAGGACTTGGCTAGGTTGAAGCCAGAAGCCAGGAACTCCATCTGGGTCTCCCAAGAGGGTGACAGAGGCCCAAGCACTTGGGCCATCTTGCAATGTTTCCCAGGAACATTAGCAGGAAGCTCGATTGGAAGTAGAGCCGCCAGGACTTGAACTGGCACTCGGATGTGAGATGCTGGCATTTCAAAGAGTGGCTTAACCCACTGTTCTGCAGTGCCGGTTCCTGTTGTGAACCTTTCTTGAGAAACCAATGTAATGTTGGATTTCCAGCACTGAATCCATTCTTTTACTTCCAGCCACTACTTTTCTTTCTTTCCATTTGTTAATGATTTTAACCTAGACATTTTCACCTTTGAAAGGAATGTCAGACTCAATGACAGTGCTTTCCCTTCAGTCCATTTCCACCTGTATAGAGTTACACAAATATAGAACTAGTGGCCTATCTTGGCCACTACTAAGCGAGACAGTTGCATTCATTGTTAATCTCAGTGTTTCAAGATGAGTGAAAGTGTAATCCATCCCCAAAAGTTCTTAGGAATTCTGGCATAAAGTTTGAAATATAAAATTACAGTTGTCCTTTGTCATCTATGGGGAATAAGTTCCAAGATGCCCAGTGGATGTCTGAGACTGCAGATAGTACCGTACCATAAATTTAATGCCTTTTTCATCCCGACTAAGCACCTATTATGGACTATGGCTGTGATCTTTGTAGTTTGAGATGCAACAGATAAACCTGCATGAATTTCTTTTTCCTTCCTGACAATATCATGGATAGAAGATTTGTTCTTACTATGGATCTTAGCAATCTCAGCATACAGCTTTTTTTTTATTACTTAGTTAAGAACTTTTACTTTTTCATTTTAAGGAAGCATTTGGCAGCTTATCTTTGGCATATCCAAATTTCCAGGTCATTATTCTTGCATTTTGGGGCCATTATTAAACAAAACAGTGGATGCTTGAGCACAGGCATAGCAGTCAATCTAATAACTGAGATAGATAGATTTTCTAAGTGACTAATAGGCAGGTAGCATATGCAGCATGGACACACTGGACAATAGGATGACTCAGGCAGGATGAAGCAGGACAGTGTTGGATTTCATCACATGCGTATAACAGCAGGGAAGTTAAAACTCATTAATTATTTTTGGAATTTTCCATGTAATATTTTCAGATGCTAGTTGATCATGGATAACTGAAACCACAGAAAGCTAAACTGCATATAATTGGGGAACTACTGTACAATTTCTTAATTAAATATTATCATGGCTCTGGCAAGTAGAATTTTAGCCCTGGTCCCAAAACCACTGTATCAGGTAGGAGAAAAAGAAAGTTGAGGTGATGTGGGGAATAATTGTATGGTTATAACAGTATCATACCCACACTTATCATCCTAAGTCCTCCAAAAAGTAGAGAAATCTACATTTCTTTCATCTCCCTCTTGTTAGTATGAGCACATATTCTTTATATAAGTAGGATTTCATACCTTTGTCTCCAACCAAATATTGAGATAGCATTCACATATAATAAAAATAACTAAAGTTTTTGATTCAGTGATTTTTAATATATTCACAAAGTTGAGCAACCACCACAATCTTATGCGAAAATATTTTCAGCAAACCAACAAGAAACCCTGTACTCATTAGTAGTCACTTCCCATTCCCCATCCCCCATTCCCTGGCAACCACCAATATACTTTCTTGCCCTATGGATTTGTCTATTCTGAACATTAGATATAAATGGAATAATCTGTGATCTGTTTCAAGTTCATTTTTATGCATGGTATAAAGAAGGAATTTGCATATGTGTATCTGGTAATCTAAGCATTATTTGTTGAAAAGAGCTGTCATTGCCCCATTGAATTGTCTTGGCATCCTTGTTAAGAATCAGTTGACCATAAATTAAGGGTTTATTTCTGGACTCACAATTTTATTCCAGTACCCTATGTGTCTGTCCTTATGCCAGTTTTGATTACTGTAGCTCTGTAGTAGTGTTGACATCAGAAAGTATGAGTCCTCCTACTTTATTATTCTTTCTCGAGATTTTTTGGCTATTTGTGGGTGGGGGGAGTCTTGCAAATCATTATGAATTTTAGGACCAGCTTTTCCATGTCTAAAAAAATAAGCCATTGAGATTTTTGACTGTGACTATACTGAATCTGTTGATCATTTCGAGTAGTATTTTTTTTTTTTGACAGGCAGAGTGGACAGTGAGAGAGAGAGACAGAGAGAAAGGTCTTCCTTTTGCCGTTGGTTCACCCTCCAATGGCCGCTGCAGCCAGCGCACCGTGCTGATCCGATGGCAGGAGCCAGGTGCTTCTCCTGGTCTCCCATGGGGTGCAGGGACCCAAGTACTTGGGCCATCCTCCACTGCACTCCCTGGCCACAGCAGAGAGCTGGCCTGGAAGAGGGGCAACCGGGACAGAATCCGGCGCCCCGACCGGGACTAGAACCCGGTGTGCCGGCGCCGCTAGGCGGAGGATTAGCCTAGTGAGCCGCAGCGCTGGCCCTCGAGTAGTATTGACATCTTAGAACTAATTCTCCCAATCCATGAATGTGGAATATCTTCCCATTTATAAAGGTATTCTTTAATAATTTTCAACAATGTTTTGTACTTTTTAGGACACAAGTCTTGCACCTCCTTGCTTATTCATCAAATAAATATTTTATTATCTTTGATGCTATTATACATGGAATTATTAATTTCTTTTTGGATTATTCATTGCTAGTATATGTAGATCTGCTGGTTTTGTGTGTTGATCTTATATCCTACAACTTTGCTGAATCCAGTTATTAGATATGGGCTTTTTTTCTGTGTGTATTCTTTGGAATTTTCCATATCTAAGAGTATGTCATCAGCATATAGATAGTTTTACTTTTTCCATTCCAATTTGGGTGCCTTTTATTTCTTTTTTGCCTAATTACTGTGGCTGGAACTTCCCTTACAATGTTACGTAAGAGAGGTGTCTTAATTCCACTTATTACCACATTGTCTTAGGAAAAATAATTCCTGACTTCCACTACTGAGTATCTTTATATCTTTATATCTTTTTTCTATTAACATGTTTTGTTTAAAATGTATTTTGACTGATGATAGTATAGTCATTCCAGTTTTCTTGTAGTTGCTCTTTGCATGATATTTTGTAAAAAGAAGCAACCAATTGAATTGAAAGGCACTATAAATTCCCTAAGTATTAGAAAACATACCAAATTCTACACTTAAACATACAAGATGGTATAGTCTACAATTATTTTTATATCATCTAATTTTAATGTCAAATCTTCATGAGGTAGGAAGAGAATTATTCATTAATCAAATGAGGAAACATATCTTTAAAAGTGAAATGACTTGTTCAAGTCCATACGTTATGCAGAGCTCAAATTAGGAACTCAAATCTCTTAACTGTTCCTTCTAGTTCATCAAAAATACTTCTTATTTTAATAACCATTATTTCTTATAAAAGTTACTGCACAAATATGCCCATTAAATCACCTAATTACCAATATAATAAAAATAAAGGAATATTATGTTTAAAATTTACTCTTGTCCAACATGGATTTTATTCATGTTAAATAAAATCCTGGTAAATCAGTTCATTCAACATTTATTAAGTACCTTCCATATACCAAAAACTGTTCTTGGCACGAGTATACAATTGTGAACAAAGATTTTAGGAGCCCTGCACCAGAAACTAGGGGCAGAGACCAACTAAGTGTACATGCCCTGTTATATCACAATATCATAGATTCCTGCTAACTTAATTACAATGATATTCAGAAACTTTACTACTGGGGCCAGCACTGTGGTGTAGTGGGTAAAGCTACCCCCTGCAGTGCTGGCATCCCATATGGGCGCTGGTTCAAGTCCTGGCTGCTCCACTTCCCAGCCAGCTCTCTGTTATCGCTTGGGAAAGCAGTAGAGGATGGCCCAAGTCCGTGGGCCCCTGCACCCATGAGGGAGACCTGGAAGAAGCTCCAGGCTTTGGACTGGCCCAGCTCCGGCCGTTGAAACCATTTGGGGAGTGAACCAGTGGATGGAAGATCTCTCTCTCTCTCTCTCTCTGCCTTTCAAATAAATAAATAAATTTTTTTTTTTTTAAAAAGGAACTTTACTACCTTATAACTTTATTTCCTCTTCCTCCTCTTTGTTCTGGTATTATGCCATATGTTGTCTATATATGTTAAACATCTAACAATATATTACAATTATTACTTAACATAACTTTCATGTCTTTCAAAGAACCTAAGAATAAATACATATGCTTACAGAATTTGTTATATTAACCTTTTTATTGTTTCTTTGTTTTTCCATTGTTTCATCTACATGAATGATTCAACATCATTTCCTTACTGACTGATTTTACTCCCTACAACCTCCTTTGTGCTGTTATTGCCAAATATTTCTATATGTTATATGTGCTGTTTTGTATGATGACTTTTTAAATCAGCTAAGGAAAGAAATATTCATGTATAAATTCATTTAGAATTATGTTATAAATTATAATTGTAGTTATATGCTTATAGTTGCATAACAATAAACATTATTTGTGTAAAATTGCATAATTTTATACAAATTATATAATTGTATGAAATTATTATTTGTCAGTCCCTGAGATAACATCTTTAATTTACATTATACTTAAAGGCTTAATCCTCCACCAAATAGAATTCAACAAATAAAAAGTAAAAATAGGGATCAGCACCGTGGTGCAGTGGTTTAAGCTGCGGCCTGCAGTGCCAGCATCCCATATAGGCGCCGGTTTGAGTCCCTGCTTCTCCACTTCCAATCCAGCCTTCTGCTAACTCACCGGGGAAAGCAGTGAAAGATGGCCCAAGTGCTTGAGCCCCTGTCATCCACATTGGAGACCTGGAAGAAGCTCCTGGCTTAGACCTGGCATAACCCTAAGCATTGCAGCTATTTGGGGAGTGAATCAGCAGATGGACAGTCTCTCTTTCTCTGTGTCCTTTTGTCTCTCTGTAATTCTTTCAAATAAATAAATAAATCTTTAAAAAAGTAAAAAGGCCATATTTTAGTAGGGAAATAGGCAAAGGCTATATTGAATAATCAAATGAAAAGATGTTCAACTTCACTCATATAAATTAAATTTTAAAATAGTTACAAATCATTAAAACTGTAGTGGTGTATAATTCTTAATTTGATTGACAAAGGTTTAAAACAAAGATTGATAAAATGCTGTATTTATGGGAAAACTGATACACACCAATATTTCTTTTTTTGTTTTTTGATTTTTTTTAACTCCCACATATAAAGGAGAATATGCAGTACTTGTCTTTTTTTTTTTTTTTTTTGACAGGCAGAGTTAGACAGTGAGAGACAGAGAGACAGAGAGAAAGGTCTTCCTTTGCCGTTGGTTTACCCCCCAAATGGCTGCTACAGCCGGTGCACTGCGCTGATCCGAAGCCAGGAGCCAGGTGCTTCTCCTGGTCTCCCATGGGGTGCAGGGCCCAAGCACTTGGGCCATCCTCCACTGCACTCCCGGGCCACAGCAGAGAGCTGGACTGGAAGAGGAGCAACCGGGACTAGAACCCCGGGGTGCTGGTGCCGCAGGCAAAGGATTAGCCTAGTGAGCCGCGGTGCCGGCCATACTTGTCTTTCTGAGTCCACAATATTTCACTCAACATGATGTCCCCCAGTTCCAACCATTTTGATGAAAATGATAGAATTTTATCTTTTTTTATAGCTGAATAATATTCCATTGCTTATACAGGCAGTTTTTATCAACATCATATTCTCTCACTTTTGTTTGCCAAGGAAAAGTTTTAATTTTTGTGGTAAAATATGCACACATACAATTCGTCATTTTAAATTTTTAATTGTACAATTCAGTGCCATTAATTGCATTTACAATGTTGTGCAACCATCATTATTATCTGTTTCCCCAATTTTTTCCACCCTGTGGTCAGCACTGTGGTGCAGTGGGTAAAGCTGCCTCTTGCAGCACTGGCATCCCATATGGGCACTGGTTTGAGTCCTAGCTCCTCCACTTCCAATCCAGCTCTCTGCAAATGTGCCTGGGAAAGCAGCAGAAGATGACCCAAATGCCTGGGTCCTGGCCACCCATATAGGAGACCTAGATGAAGTGCTTGGCTCCTGGCTCCTGGCTCCTGGCTCCTGGATTCAGCTTGGCCCAGACCCAGCTGTTGAGGCCAAATAGGGGGTGAACCCGCTGATGGAAGAATTCTTTCTTGGCCGGCGCTGCAGCTCAACAGGCTAATCCTCTGCCTGCGGCGCTGGTACACTGGGTTCTCGTTCCGGTTGCTCTTCTTCCAGTCCAGCTCTCTGCTGTGACCCAGGTGTGCAATGGAGGATGGCCCAAGTCCTTGGGCCCTGCACCCCATGGGAGACCAGGAGGAATCACCTGGCTCCTGGCTTCGGATCAGCGTGGTGCGCCGGCCGCAGCAGCTATTGGGAGGTGAACCAACGGAAAAAGGAAGACCTTTCTTTCTGTCTCTCTCTCTCACTGTCCACTCTGCCTGTCAAAAAAAAAAAAAAAAGGAAGAATTCTTTCTCTCCCCCATTCTCTCTCTCTCTGGAACTCTGCCTTTCAAATAAATGAGAGAGAGAGAGAGAGGTCTTCCATCTGGTGGTTCACTCTCCAATTGGCTGCAATGGCCGGAGCTGTGCAGATCCGAAGCCAAGAGCCAGGAGGCAGGAGCTTCTTCCAGGTCTTTCCACAAGGAGGCAGGGGCCCAAGGACTTGGGCCATCTTCTACTGCTTTCCCAGGCCATAGCAGAGAGCTGGATTGGAAGTGGAGCAGTGGGGACTCGAACCAGCGCCCATATGGGATGCTGGCACCACAGGCGGTGGCCTCACTCACTATGCCACAGTGCCGGCTTCAATAAATCTTTAAAAAGAAAAACCACAACTTTTTCTACCCCAAACTGGAACTCTGTAACCATTATGCAATAATTCTCCATTCTTTCCTCTCCCAGGTCCTGGTTATCTCTTACCTACCTATGTCTATGAATTTGCGTAGTCTGTATATTTCATATAAGTGAAATTATATAACATATGTCCTTGTTGTGTCTGGCTTATTTCACTTAGCTTCATAAGGTTCATCCATATTGTAGCATACATCAGAATTTCATTCTTCTATGGCTGAATGATATTTCATTGTATTTACCACATTTTGTGTATCCATTTGTTGATTGACACTTGTACTGTTTCTATCTTTTGACTATTGTAAAGAAGAAAGTCTGCAATGAGCACTGGTATAAAGTATCTGAGTTTCTGTTTTCAATTCTTTTGGAGTGGACTCTCTGGATCATATGAGAATTCTGTATTTAACTTTTTGAGGAATGGCCACTATTTTCCACAGGAGTTGCATCATTTTGTATTTCTAACAGTAATATTTGAGCATTCCAATTTTTGCAACATCCTTGCTAATATTTATAATATCCTGGGATTTTTATATGTATATTATAATTTTTCTGTGTGTATGAGGTGTTATCTCATTGTGGTTTTGATTTAGATTTCCCTGATGACTAATGATTTATGCATGTTTCCATATGCTTATTGTACATTTGTATATCTTTGGGGAATTCTTTAGTCCTCAGCTTATTTTAAAATTGTGTTGTTTATTTGCTGGCAGAAGCAGAGAGAGAAAAGTCTTCCATTTACTGGTTTACTTCCCCAAATGGCTGTAATAGCCAGGGCTGGGCCAGAGCAAAGCCAGGAGCCAGGAGCTTCATCTGGGTCTCCTACATGTGTGCAGGAACCCAAGCACTTAAGCCATATACCTCTGCTTCCCCAGGCACATTAGCAGGGGGCTGCCTCAAAACTGGAGCAGCCAGGACTCCATCAGGCCATTCATATGGGATGTTGGTGCTGCAAGTTGCAGCTCAGCCCGGCTACTCCACAGCGCTGGCCCTAAGCAAGCTTGTTTGAAGGTGATTGGAACCTTAGTATTCTCAGCCTGATTTAGCTCAGATAGAACTTCTGTCTCATGGTTGTGTGCTAGAGGATGAGGAGTCTCAAAAGACAGATGCCTAGGATAGACCTTCTACCACATGGAACTGGGATGGGGTGAGCAATGTTGGTGGCCTCCTACTCCAGGATAGATACCAGAGCCTTCATTGGTAACTAGGGGGAAGAGGGTTCCTCATGTTTCTGGCTGCAACCCCCCCTAGGGTATAGCTTGAATCATACTAATCTAGTGCATGTGTGTGTGTGTGTGTGTGTGTGTGGAGGGGTGTTCATGGGTGCTGAAAATGAGAGAAGGCTGTGCTTCGAATGCTACAGATTCTCATTGTTTATAGTGAGATTGAGATTTCCTTGAATCATTGTTTCTTCATTTGCTGTATGCTTTTGGGACCATTTTCAGAGATTTAAAATGGTCGTTTTAAAAATAATTTTCAATAATTATGTTTCTTTTTTTTCTGGGAAGAGTTTCTTTGGAGCTCCTCATACCACCATTGTTTTAAAGATTTATTTATTTATTTATTTGAAAGGCAGAGCTACAGAGAGGCAGAGAGAGAGAGAAAGAGAGAGAGAGAGAGCCAGCCGATCCCAAGTCAGGAGCCAGGAGTTTCTTCCAGGTCTCCCATGTGGGTGCAGAGGCCCAAGGACTTGGGTCATCCTCCCCTGCTTTCCCAGGCCACAGCAGAGAACAGTATGGAAGTGGAGCAGCCAGGACTTGAACCGGCACCCATATGGGATGCGGGCACTGCAGGCAGCAGCTTTACCCACTGCGTCACAGCACCGGCTCCATACCACCATTCTGTAATTGATCTCCTTTGACCATTATTTCTTCAAAATGTTTTTCTACTCTCTCCCCTTGAGGACTACAATTAAACTTATATTAAGCTCCTTGAGGAGGCCCCCTAGCTCACTGTTCTTTTTCTATTTAATTTTACACAGTTTTAAAACTATCTAAATTTGATATATGATCAAGTTCACTAATCACTACACTGCAATGTCTAATCATGTTAATACCACCCAGTATATTTTTCATCTTTGTCATTTTTAAAGAGTGTTAAAAATTATTTGAGAGGCAGACACATACAGAGTAAGGGAAGGAGAGAGGGTGGGAGGGAGAGTGAGCTAGCAAGCTACCATCTACTGGTTCACTCCCTAAATGTCCAGGGCCAAGGAACTCACTCTAGGCCTCCTACATGGATGGCAGGGACCTGACTGACTTGAGTCATCACTGCTCCTCCCAGGGGATGCATTAGCAGGAAGCTGGGTTCAGGAGCAGAGCCAGGACTTGACCCAGGTTCTCCAATATGGGATGCAGGTATCCCAACTAGTGTCTTAACTGCCACACCAAATGCCTGCCTCAGGAATTTTTGGAATTTCATTATCTTGATTATATTTTTAGAATTTATTATTATAAATAAATATAAAATTATAATTTTAGGATTTCATTATCTTTATCCTTTATATTTCTCCTTAACATGTTTATATTTTCTTCTACCTTCTTGAACATATGGAATATATAGTAACTGTTTTAATATTTTTTTCTACAAATTCTGTTATCTGTCATTTCTGAGTCTGATTTTATTGATAGATTTTTAAATTGTATTTTACTGCTCCTTTGAATTCCTAGTAACTTTTTGTAGGATGCCAGATGTGAATTTCACCATTTTGGGGGCTAGATAGTTTGGGTGTCATTAATATTCTTGAGTTTGGGAATATAGTGAATTTACTTGAAAACAATTTGATTCTTAAAAGTTTTGTTTTTAAACTTCGGTAGGCAGGTTCAGACCACTTTTTAAAAAGATTTATTTATTTATTTATTTGAAAGGCAGAGTTACAGAGAGGCAGAGGCAGAGGCAGACAGAGAGAGAGAGAGAGAGAGAGAAAGAGAGAAAGAGAGAGAGAGGTCTTCCATCCGCCAGTTCACTCCCTAGATGTCCGCAACGGCTGGAGCTCCGCTGAGCCGAAGCAAAGAGCCAGGAGCCTCAGCGTCTCCCACACAGGTGCAGGGGCCCAAACACTTGGGCCAGCTTTTACTGCTTTCCCAGGCCATAGCAGAGAGCTGGATCGGAAGTGGAGCAGCCAGGACTCGAACTGGTGTCCATATGGGATGCCGGCACTGCAGGCGGCAGCTTTACCTGCTACGCCATGGCATCAGCCCCCAGACCACTTTCTAGGAATAATTTTTCCTGATGCTTACTACATGAAACCCTTATGCATATTCTAGCCCATGGTCTACGAATTACCAGGTTTTTCCACTCTGGCTGTAGGAAAATGAACTCTTTCGGGCCCTGTATGAGATCCAGAGATTGTGTCTTCTGCTTCTTTTGGGTAGTTCCTTAGGGTCCACACTGTGAGAAACACAGCCATGTAGTTAGTAGTAATTCATACACAATAAAAGCTTTTAAGAACCAATGTTGTGGCACCATGGGTTAAGCTGCCATTTGTGTTGCCCACATCTCATACCTGAGTGCTAGTTAGCAGCAAGCAGTTCCACTTCTGATCCAGCTCCTTGCTAAAGCATCTAAGAGACAGCAAATGGTGGCTCAAGTACTTGAGTCTCTGCCACCCACATGAGAGACCTAGATGGAGTGCCAGGCTCCTGACTTCAGCCTAGTTGAGCCTTGGCTGTTGTGGACATTTGAGGAGTGAACCAGCAGATTGAAGATCTCTTGTGCATGTGCACTCTTGCTCTATTTTTCAAATGTAGGGGAATAAATAAGCATTTTTCAAAAGAGCTATTAAGAGTCATTTGACAGGCCGGCGCCGCGGCTAACTAGGCTAATCCTCCGCCTGGCGGCGCGAGCACACCGGGTTCTAGTCCCGGTCGGGGCACCGGATTCTGTCCCGGTTGCCCCTCTTCCAGGCCAGCTCTCTGCTATGGCCAGGGAGTGCAGTGGAGGATGGCCCAAGTCCTTGGGCCCTGCATCCCACAGGAGACCAGGATAAGCACCTGGCTCCTGCCTTCGGAGCAGCGCGGTGCACCGGCCGCAGCGCGCCGGCCGTGGCGGCCATTGGAGGGTAAACGAATGGCAAAGGAAGACCTTTCTCTCTGTCTCTCTCTCTCACTGTCCACTCTGCCTGTCAAAAAAAAAAAAAAAAAAAAAAAAAAAAGAGTCGTTTGACCTGATGGTTAATATCCCGGTTAAGAAGCCCACACCCCATATCACTTTGAGTCCTGATTCCACTGCTGATTCTAACTTCTTGCTAATGTACAACCTGGGAGGCAGCACGTGATGGCTCAAATAGTTGGATCTCTGCCTCCTAAATAGAAGACCTAGACTGAATTCCTAGATCCTGGCTTCTGTCTGACCCAGCCTCAGTTGTTGGGGGGCATTTAGCAAGTGAACCAGCAGGTGGAATTTCTCTGTTTGTCTGTCTTAAATAAATAAATAAGCCATTAAAACTTTAGGCATGCAAGTTCCAAAACCCAATAAATGACAAGGAGTTTAAAAGGGGAAATGAGCATAATGCTTATAATAGAACATTCTCTTTAAAAGCCATTTCTGACATTTAAAAACCAATGTCAGTATCACTAAAAATAACACTGACATGAGTTAAATATTCCAAGAGCTGTCATGTTAAGACTCTTTTAATTTGATGCAAAACATTTGGTCCCCTGTTGTCTGAAGAGAAGACTTTATATAGTACCTGCTGTGTACATAGCCCTTCTCTCTGATATCCTTAGCAACGACCATGCGCTGCTCATCCAACTGCTCCAAAGTCTCAGGTAATGGGCTGGAGTATTATGGAAATAACAAATTCTGGAAATATAATAAACAGTAATTTGCGTTACTGGTAACTTGTTAACTGGTAACTTGTAACCAAGTTTAATAATGTAGCATAGAGTCATATACAGGGACATTTATTTGATTTGATGATTCTATAAAGACTGGCACAATTTAAGGTAGGAATTTTTAATTATGGTTTAGACTATATTTCAGAGTCTCTTGAAACCCTGTGAAATTGTATGTGCATGTGTGTGTGTATGCATGCACATGCATATATTTTTTTATGTAGAGAGGGTCCATAGCTGTTGTTTTTTTCATATTCTGAAAGAGATGTTATGACCAAAATAGTATTTAAGCCCTCCTCAAATAAGTTCCAGCATGGTGCCTCTCTTCCTCCCTTCTTACTATTCCACTTTTATTGTTTTTCAATAGTGCTAACAAGGATGGCAACTTACAACAGTGAGAATTATCATGAAGAAATAGATTTAAAAGCTAGATTGGGTAGTACTAGAAAGATTCCGTGTAATGTAAACACTTTAAAATTTATCAACTGTACTGTTTATTTCACTGAAAAGTTACATGGAGGCCGGCTTAGCCACCACCTGTTGATGCCAGCATCCCATATGGCGCCAGTTCCTGTCCCGGCCGCTCTACTTCCAACCAAGATCCCTGCTAATGACCTGGGAAAAGCATTGGAAAATGGCCCCGAGTTCTTGAGCCCCTGTGCCCATGCGGGAAACCTGGATGAAGCTCCTGACTCCTGGCTTCAGCCTGGCCCAGCGCTGGCAGTTGAGGAGTGAACCAGATTGCTCTCTCTGTGTCTCTCCCTTTCTGTCTGTAATTCTTTCAAATAAGTAAATAAATTTTTTAAAAAGAATACAGTTATATACCCTCTGCTTAATAATATACCCTTTTTCCCTCACTTTATGACCATTTTAATGAATCTCAGATTACATGATATTGCTTTCAAGAAAAATTGTACGTACATGTATATAATATTTACATATGAAGTGAATACAGCAAAATGTTAAAAAACTGTTAAATATAAAAAAGCCATTCAATTTAAAAAATTGTTGAAGCTTATTCTGAGGTCTAAAATATTATCTACTCTGGAAAACATTCTGTGTGCTCTTGAGAAGTGTGTTCTGCTCTGATTGGAGGAAATGTTCCATATAAACCTGTGAGTTCCATTTGGTCTAATGTTTAGTTTAAGTTTAATGTTCTCTTACTGAATATCATCCTTACAATGGGTGATCTATCCGTGTCCAAAGTGGGATACTGATGTTCCCTATTATCATAATGCTTTCTTTCTCTTCAGATCTGTTAATGTTTGCTTTATATATTTTAGGTATTCCAATGTTGGGTGCATATATAAGGGTACTCCAAAAAGTTCAAGGGTAAAAACATCAAATGATAAGTTTTAAAAAGCAGTCACATGGATGCAAAGTTGTTTCTGATGACTTTGGCTGAACTGAAGTTGACTTAAACTTTCTGATAAATAAAAAAATGGGAAATTTCATAAGTCCATGACAAATGAAGGTATTTACAAACCGTTTAGAAATAGGTGCTCCAGTTGTTACTGTTAAGAGAATCAGACCAAGGCAATGATAGAAATGCAAATCTGAAGTTGTCTCTGGGTCACTCAGCTAATACAATAGACATAGATGAGATAAATTAATTTACCCTCAACAAAGTTGCAACTTTTATAGATTGAAAATACGTTTGACGAGCCGGTGCTGTGGCGCAGCAGGTTAAAGCCCTGGCCTGAAGCACCGGCATCCCATATGGGTGCTGGTTCAAGTCCCAGCTGCTCCTCTTCCAATCCAGCTCTCTGTTATGGCCTGGGAAAGCAGTAGAAGATGGCCCCAGTCCTTGGGACCCTGCACCCACGTGGGAGACCCAGAAGAAGCTCCTGGTTCCTGGTTTCTGTTTTGACCATCTGGGGAGTGAACCAGCGGATGGAAGACCTCTCTCACTGTCTCTACCTCTCTCTGTAACTCTGTCTTTCAAATAAATAAATCTTAAAAAAAAACATTTGAAATAAATTGAAAATTATCTAGAAAATGAAAAAGGGTTTAAAATGTACCTTTTCCTATCTCCCCTTTGCTGATGTCCCCAGTGTTTCCCCTTACTTTTTTCCATCTCACAGGGCCCTCACAACACCTGGTAGGTCTGCTATACAGATTCTTTATGACTCAGAAGGAACTACAGATTTGCATTTGTGTTGGGTCCCTCTGAAGCTCATTACTCTAATAAGTGTTTTCTAATTGTCCTGGATGGGGTTCCTGGCTTCTGGTTTCCCCTGGCCCAGCCTCAGTCCTGGACATTTGGGGAGTGAACTAGCAGTTGGGAGCTCTCTGTCTCTGTCTCTCCCTCTCATATAATAATAAAAAAAGAGCTATTAAAACTGTATGCATGCAGCTTCCAAGATCCAATAAATGTCAAGGGATTTGAGAGGGAAAATGAGCATAATGCTTATAATAGAAAATTCTCTTTAAAAGCCCATTTCTGACATTTAAAAACCAATGTCAGTATCACTAAAAATAACACTGACATGAGTTAAATATTGATGTACAGGATGATAGTAGGTTGGTAAGTGTAACCTAATGACAATTTTTTACTAATTGGCAACCTACATTCTTTAATGTTCCTATAGCTAAACTTTTGCTTTCCCTGTAAATAGTTTTATTTCCATTGCAATTCTTACATGCTGTAGCCAGATTTATTTATTTTGTAGCCAGATTTAAATTAGAGTTTGCCGACATTGTCCAGCTCTTGGTCTGAGACTGCACTAATTTGCAAGATTGATTTGAGTACTTCACTTTAGGTTTCTGAGGAAAATTTCCTTCAAAACAATAAACACGGGGCCAGCGTTCTGGCATAGCTGGTGAAGCTGCTGCCTGCAGTGCTGGCATCCCATAGGGGCGCCGGTTCGAGCCCCGGCTGCTCCACTTCTTATCCAGCTCTCTGCTGTGGCCTGGGAAATCAGTGGTGGATGACCCAAGCCCTTGGGCTCCTGCACCTGCGTGGGAGACCTGGAAGAAGCTCCTAGTTTCAGATCCTTGCAGCTCCAGCCATTGTGGCCAATGGGGGAGTGAACCAGCAGACGGAAGACCTCTCTATCTGTCCGCTTCTCCTTCTCTCTCTGTGTAACTGACTTTCAAATAAAATAAATAAATCTATAAAAAAACAATAAACACATTCAAATACTTGCTTTTAAAAAGTTTTCAGGGCTAGCTTTGTGGCGCACAAACTAAGCTGCCGCCTGTGATGCAGGCATACCATATTGGAGCACCAGTTTGTGTCCCAGCTGCTCCATGTCTAATCCAGCTCCCTGCTAATGTGCCTGGGAGAGCAGCTGAAGATGGTCCAAGTTCTTGGGCCCCAGAATCCATGTGGGAGACCTGGGTGGAGTTTCAGGCTCCTGGCTGTGGCCTGGCCCAGCCCTGCCATTGTGTCCATTTGGAGAGTGAGCCAGAATATAGAAGCTCTCTCTCTCTCTCTCTCTCTCTCTCTCTCCCTCTCCCTCTCCCTCTCCCTCTTTCTGTTACTCAGCCTTTCAAATAAATAAATAAATCTTTTTTTTAAAGAAAGGTTTGCTTAAAACGTACTTCTTGCTATCAAGATCTTTCCACTTCTCTACAGTTGGCAGTCTAACCACTGAAACATTATGCTTCTGTGAGAGCATGAATATTTCAGTCTTCCAAGAGAAACTGACTAGGATTTCAACGTCATTGCATATGGTGATAAAATTACATTTGAAAAAATTTGTTGCTTATAACAGGAAGAAAGTGCATGTCAATATGTTTCTGTGTCCCTGTGTGAAGCACTGTGCAAACTAGTACACCTTTATTTATCTCTATATATTAAAGTTTCCTCTTAAATATCTATTTTAAATTTCTTCAGTAATCTTTACTTAAATAATATTCTTCTATAAAGATTTATTCTTTTATCTTTTTTTTTAATCCAGAGAGAACTTACTTGTCTTTTAATTCTAGTATAGTATGAATGTTTTTATGTTGCTTGTGATATCAATTCAAACTGTTTATAGCTGATGCATTGGAATAAATGAAATAGGCTTTTCAGCAGAAGTATTTGAGATCTTTACCAAGGGTAAAGAACTTGTTTTTATAAGCTTAACTAGAATAGAACACATGTTTTTGGTTCTGCAGTAAGCCTGAACTCTATGGATTAAGCCTCTCCTAAGTGATTCAAGTTCTCCATTATTATTTTGTCAGTCAACATTGACTGTTCCAAACTTCAGCTTTCAATGCTCTGTATTTCAATGATTTTGGCTTTCCTGGTTGGCTAATTGGGGGGCTTTCTCCATTATTACTGAAAAGAACTTTTTGTGTAAATGGCACATCGTTGAAGGAACCTTTATTTGGGTCTTAACTTAATGAGGGTCTCTTCAAATATTTCAGGAGCAAGCAGGCTACTACGTTCTTTTCTCTCTCTCTCTCTCTCTCTTTTTTGACAGGCAGAGTGGATAGTGAGAGAGAGAGACAGAGAAAGGTCTTCCTTTTGCCATTGGTTCACCCTCCAATGGCTGTCATGGCTGGCGCGCTACTGCTGGTGCACTGCGGCCGGTGCACCGCACTGATCCGAAGGCAGGAGCCAGGTGCTTCTCCTGGTCTCCCATGGGGTGCAGGGCCCAAGCACTTGGGCCATCCTCCACTGCCTTCCCGGGCCACAGCAGAGAGCTGGCCTGGAAGAGGGGCAACTGGGACAGAATTCGGCGCCCCGACCGGGACTAGAACCCAGTGTGCCGGCGCTGCTAGGTGGAGGATTAGCCTATTGAGCCGCGGCGCTGGCCACGTTCTTTTCTCAAGACCACTGTATTCTTTCTTCAGTTGGCATGTATCTGGACAATAAACATAGTTTTTAGTGTGAAAAAAAAAAGAAGCCAACTGGAGTTTACATCACCCTTAGGCCCATAAGATAAGTTTTCCTTTTCTTTTTACTTCTCACAATAGTAGAGTGAAAGGCAAAGGATGTATGAAGCTGAGTAGAGACTGAACATGATTTAAGTGCCACCAGACTATTCTGCTTTCTCTCTTAAAAGCCATTGCTGCTAATTTCTCAACTCATGTTCATGAGGGACATAAGAGAGAAACAATGAGAATAAGGGAGATGGGGCATTCAGGAGATGAGATGTTACGTAAGCATTTACCTACCACACATACTCATAACAGTCAACCTGAGAGTGAATAAATTCCATTATACCTCCATGAAATGAGATGTGTAGAAACTTCAATCCGAGTGGTTTGAAACTTTAGGCTTTGCCAACATTGTTCAACAAAACCATAATATAGAAAAGAAACAATAATTTTATGGATATACCTTTAATAAAGGACATAGGAAGATAAAGCTGGCCAGAATTTGTCAGTATTTCTGCAGCAAGACACATGGTTTTAAGAATACTGTATACAATCACTTTGAGCAGATTGGTGGAAAAAAGATTTATAGCAAGTTGGCAACTTGAGCTTAACTGCTGAGGTCCCCAGTGCTTTTCTGTTTCTTGCTCTCCAAAACATTTCATATAACCCAAGACCTAGTCCGAGCTTTCCTGCTGTGTTCCTTTGCTGATTTAACCAGCAGGGTGAAAGCAATTATTCCTTGAATGCATCTTATCTTATTGTTGTTTCCTTTAATACCATTCCCTTCTAAGAATCTATTTCCTGACATATTGAATTCATTGTATTTTTTTAAAAACTCATTCTGCCAATGGCCTTGTACAGGCTGATCCAAAGAGCACAAGAAATGGTTTCAAACACTGTGCAGGATACAGCCCTAGCCCTTTTGGGGAAGTAAACAGTCATGGATTGCATGCTATTAGGAGCCTCCCATTCATTATTATGTTATATAACACCTACATGCAAAAGGCTACAATTTAATATGGTACATTACGGCTATGCCTGAAGAAATGCAGATGTACCATACCTCATCAACCACTTCCTACTGATTGGATGGAATGTATGGATTTTCTAGGAACATGGGATTTTGGAAGGGTTGGACAAGCTTGATAGATGCCCTCTATGCCCCTGCACAGAAAATATCTTTTGCACTGAGTCTCCTAGCCACTCTGAGTGCAGAGGTTCAGGAATGTTATCAATGGAATGTTCTTTGTTTGTTATAAGTGTTGACTTTAAAAAAAAAAAAGAGGACAGAAAATCATTCCTTTAAAATGTTTGCTCCTGGTGACCAGGCAGCCTGCATTGGGGTGGGGGAAATGTTTGTGCGCATGCACATCTTCACGTAGGTTAAGTGTGATGACAGCTGAAAGGGATAGGCTTTGAATGACTGGTATATTCCTGTAGATTTGGGCCTTGTTAAATTTCATGTGCATATTACTACAATGTATATTCAATATTCTTAAAACATACCTGCTAGGATTGTGCTTAAATCTCTACTGACCTCGATGTCTACACTTTGTGCAATTTGGCATCAATATGGGGAAGCACATTCTTTTCCCTGGCAAAGGCAGCCCTAGGATTTGCCATGAGGGGTGTCAAAAGAGATAATGGCACTGGCTGAGTCCATACAGTGTGAAACATGTGTCACACAGTGCCAGTGGGGGGCAAGAGGCACATATGTTGCATTTTTATCACAGAAAAGAAGCGCTGTATAAATTGCATACTTTAAGACTGTGAACAAAGCAGACTCTTTGAATATTAACCTGTCCTGATTGTTCTTAATGTTCTAAGCTGCTCCATGCTAATTCCAATACTGGGAAGCCAAGTCACTCTACTAGTTATTGGACATGGTAACTGTGAGTTCTGTTCAAGATAGCTATGTTCTTTGGGAGGGCATTTCATCTCTTTTGTCCAATAATTTTTTCCTGCTGTACCACGGGGAAAATAATTTCTATTCTATATCTTCCCAAGGATATTATTGAAACAAATGGAAGAATATTAAGCAACATACTGAAAGTTCTGCAAGAAAAAAATCAGCAACAAGTGTATTGAAGAAAGAATGGAACACACTCATTTGCTTAGAAATACCATTATGGTTCAACTTTTCATTCCAGTCCTGCAACTAAAGACATATAAGAGCACTAGGGAGTTACATAGCACCTTTCAGCTGTAGGATCCTAACAGTGAGTACCTTCATTTTGAAAATAGGGATGAGAAGTACCAAAGATTGGGAAATGAGATCCCACAGAGGTTATTGAATAGGGCTCCAAGGAAAAGCAAGAAAGGAGCCATATCAGGGTGCATGAATTATTACAAAAACCTCTGTCTTTTTGATCAATAATCAAACAGTTGGATGCTTATATACAGAAGTCAATACTCAAATGATCCATAGGTAGAGATCTTATCCAAGTCTATAAAACAGTGATCAAGGTGCTAAGATAGGGATATGGTTTCCTTTTATCTCCAAGCCCCCAGACGAAACCCTGATTTATTTGGCTTTTGAAGACAGTGTAAGTCTGTAAGATATTAAACAATTAGCTTTGCATTATGGCTCCCCTGAGATTTAGCCTTCCAGTGCTTCCCAGTAGTTTACTTGATGCTATCTTTTGTGCCCTGATTTCTGTGACAACTGAGTACTGATATACTCTATGCAATAAAGACATTCTTGATCCTTCCTGACTTTGAATCATAGTTAGCAGCTGCTCTGCCTAAACTCTTGGCAGAAGATGAGATAGATGGGAATAAGGAAGATTGCTTTGAGGCCCACTGGCTGTGAAGTAAGTCATGGCCCTCCATTTAAAGAAAGGTGCATCTCTACAGGAGTAGAAGGCCAGCCTTGTCTATCGTAAAACCATGTGGATGGCCAAATAAGCTTTTGAGAGAAACCTAAATAAGATGGTGTTTTGGAGGGAGAGCAGAGGGGTAATCTTTCTATTTGAATATATAAGATTTCATTATGAAACCCAGTGTGCATAGTCTTCTAGGTTGCTTTTTGGATTTTGAGTTTGAGCAACAGTTCCCAGCCCTAATATGTTTAGACATATCTAGTATGCTCTCAGATGAACTGTTGACCACAATTCATTTAATGTCTGTTAAAAGTCTCACTTTTTATCAAAATTACCTAGGAGACCCAAATGAACAGGCTTTGTTGTCGCTTTAAGTAGCTGATGGCTCACCTTCTCAGTTCCACGGTGGCCCCACCACTGAATCATCTGACAGGTAACTCTTTTTTACTCAAAAAGATTTCAGGAGGATAATTTAGTATACCTAATCGTACCTCTAGGAGTTCAATTCCTTGATATCTATAAGATGCTTCTAACTCCCACTGATCTCTGTAAGAGTTGGAGCTTTTATTGTCAGCAGCTGGGCACTAGAGTGCTGGTTGAAAAATAAGAAATATCAATAGTCAGGTATTATTAGTATAAAGAAGCAGCATTAGTGTCCATATTCATTGATTCAGGCACTAGGACTGAAAGAAAGGCTGATTATAAATAAATGGGGAAATGGATGTAAACTGTCTTAATGGCTGAGCCACCACTGAAGTTAAAAAAAGATTGGCATATTACTGTTCAGTTATCACTATCTGTACATTAACCCCTACTGTGCAAACACAGAGCTTTAGTGCTAATCCTCAGGCTAATGTCAGCTGTGAAACTTTACCCCTTTGAACAGTGTTGTAATTAAACCTGAAATTCATCCTTAGAACCCTTGAGAAAACCTATGGTCTATAACTTAGGCATATAGGTTTTTTTTTTTCATCATAAAAGTCATTTATAAAGGCTAAAATAAAGATAGGCAGCAATGACATGAATAAAAGTAATTGGAGAATTTTAGCACAGCCTGGTACTAAAAACCTTTAAAACATTAATTATTATGTTTAATAAAGTGGAACGAAATCTGAGCTGATCTTCTCTATTAACTGTGGTGCTTTCAGGAACCTCTGTGACAGAGAACAGGTTTTACATTGTTGTTGAATTCCCAATTTGAGCACCTTGGTCACAGCGCATTGAATCTCCCTTTCAAACTTAGATACCTGATATGGGGATGGTTCAAAGCTCTGCAAATATTTAAACTGCTCCTTAGGTGAAAAGCATGATTACATAAAAGCCTCTATTTTTTTAAAAAAAACAACCTTGATTTTCACAACAGTTAGCAGAATTTTGTATAGATGTGCTGCACATATACATGTTTACCAACACACATACACATAAGCAGCAAATGTAGTCTGTAGTCTGATTCCCTTCAATACCCAGAAGACCCTATAGATATGATTGATAGTCTTTCTTGGGGAACTAAAGACTCCAAGGAAGTCTTATAAATTCCCTTTTACCTGAAAAGATGAATGAAAAGCTATACTTTACATTTAGGCTTTCATGGATTGGGGCAGGAGAAATGAAGAGAGAACTGACTTGAATTAACTGCTACCAAACTGAAGTTCAGTCAGTACATTAAACAATTTGTAAAGTCCTGAAACATCTGCAAAGCAAGGATTTGACAGAATGCTTTCAAATCATGAAGCTTTCAATCCAGCATGGTGACTTATTTTGAAGATTAGAATGGTTCCCAACACTGAACTCTGTAAGCCTCTTGGGAGATGGTGGGTCCTGAGAATGGAAAAAGAAATTCACAGGTGAGCTGAACAGCTGTAAGTATTCACATCCCAGCATCCATTGGACAACAATATGCAACCATTAAAATTACATTTATGAATAGTATGGACAAGCTGCAAATGAAGAAGGAAGGAAGCAAAATTATACAAACAATGTTACAGTCACTTTTAAACCAAAAATTGTATCTGGAGCAAAAGAATGAGGAAATACTGTTGAAGGTATAGATCCATGAATAATTTAGTTTCTTTTCCCCTACTTTCTATTTGGTATTTTACACATTATCTTTGGGAAATATATAGTAATTTGATTAAAAAATATTTTTGAAATTCACAGGAGATAAACCTGAATTTTGAAATTAGACAATTCTGAAGTTGAATCTAGCTTTGCCACTTGCTATCTTTGTGATTCTGAGAAAATAACATCAGTAAGCCTACATTTCTTTATCTGTAAAACAAGCATAGTAGGCCGGCGCTGTGGCGCAGTGGGTTAACACTCTGGCCTGAAGTGCCGGTATCCCATATGGGCGCCAGTTCAAGACCTGCACCACTTCCAATCCAGCTCTCTGCTATGGCCTGGGAAAGCAGCGGAAGATGGCCCAAGTCCTTGGGCCTCTGCATCCATGTGGGAGACCCAGAAGAAGCTCCCAGCTCCTGGCTTCGGATCAGTGCAGCTCCAGCCATTACGGCCAACTGGGGACTGAACCAGCGGATGGAAGACCTCTCTTGCTCTGCCTCTCCTCTCTCTGTGTAACTCTGACTTTCAAAGTAAAGAAATAAATAAATCTCTTTTTTTAAAAAAGAAATCTATCTAAAGGAATACCTGGCATGTAGGAGGCCCTCAACTAGCCATTTTAAGCTATTACAGGCTTTCTGGAAAACAGCTAGGTCATGAGTATTTTAAAAGTTCATAACAACAGATTTGTTTCCAGGGTTCTATCCTGTGGGAATGGTTATAAATAAGGAAAAATATTCAAATTCAATGATATTATTAATATCTTTTTCATAATATAGACATGTCCAATAGCAAAGAATAAATTAAATAAATAAAGTACCCTGATTCAATGGGAAATTACTTTTGGTGTTTGTGAAAAAGCAGAATTCAAAACAGAATACAATAAAAGAATCAATGTTGAAAAATATATTCATAGAAAATAATGGAATGGATACAAATGTTAACAAGAGCTATCTTTAGGTTGTGTGATTATGAGTGATTTTAATTTTCTTTTTTATTATGAACATGTCACCCCCATGAGTGACCTGAATTGAGTTCCAGATTCCTGGCTCCAGCTTGGCCCAGACAAGGTTGTTGCAGGCATTTGGGCCATGAATCAGCAGATTAAAGATCTCTGTCTCTCTGCCTTTCAAATAAATAAAAATAGATTTTTTAAAAATGTATTTATTTATTTGAAAGGCAGAGTTACACACAGAGAGGGACACTCAGACCTTCCATCTGCTGGTTTACTCCCCAAATGACCAAAATGAGCCAGGCTGAAGCCAGGAGCCTGGAATTCCATCTGGGCCTCCCATGTGGGTGCAGGAGACCAAGTACTTGGGTCATCGGTCCGCTGCTTTCCCACGTGCATTAGTGGGGAACTGGATCAGAAGTGGAGCAGCTGGGTCTCAAACCGGCATTTTTATGGGATGCCAGCATTACAGGCGGTGGCTTAACTTGCTTTGCCACAATGCAAGCTCCTAAAAACAGGTTTTAAAAAATGTTCTTAAATTGATTGTGTTGATGGTTGCACAACTTTGTGAATTTACCTAAAAACACTGAATTTGGGGTCAGCATTGTGAAACAGTGGGTTGGGTCACTGCCTGCAATGCCAGCGTCCCATGTGAACAATGGTTTGAGTTTCAGATGCTCCACCTCCGATCCAACTCCTTGCTAATGTACCTAGGAAAGCAGTGGAAGATGGCCCTTAGTGCTTGGGGCCCTGCCACCCACGTGGGAGACCCAGGTAATCTCTGTCTCTCCCTCTGTTTGTAACTCTTTCAATTAAATAAATAAATCCAACAAAACAAAACAGAACAATTCAAACTGCATTTACATAGCTTTTTTACATAACCCTGTTATTCTTCAAAATAATTATTTTTAAGGATTGCACAGTATTTCATCATAATAATGTAGCCACTTATTTCACCACTCTTTATTGCTAGATATTTAGTTTTGTTTCAGATTTTTTGCTATTATAATAGCAGATAAATAGCTGTGCAGATCTCTGATTATTTCATTAAAATATATTCCTAAAATGGAGTTACCAGATAAAATTATATGAACGTTTTAAGGTTCATAACATGTTGCTAAATTGCTCTCCAAAATGATCCATGAATCTAAATTTACATCAGCAGTGTATAAGAGCACCTGTTTCAACATGTCCCTGCCAACATTAGATACTATAATTTGTAAAAATTGGCTGACTTAATGAACAAAAATTAGTAATTTAGGTTATCTTCATTTGTATTTCTTTACAATGAAGTTGAACAATTTTCATGTTTATTCTTTGCTTTAATTTTTATTTTGGTGATTGTCTTTTCACATTCTTTAACAATTTTCTAGCTATTGTAGTTTTCTTTCATCTATTGATTTGCAAGAGCTTTGTAAATTAAGGTTGTGAAATTTTTTGTGTTAGATATTTTGCAAATGCCCTGTCAAGTTTGTCTTTTTATTTTGAAGAAAACATCATTTAGGATCAGCACATTTTTGGGTAAAATTATGTAAGTTTTTTCTTTTTATATACAAAAAAATTGAGATAAAATGAAAAAAGTTAGCATTGTTAATTATAAGTTGTAAACAAATGAGCATTCTTTTTATCCTTCAGCTGTTTGTTTTAAAAATTTTTATTTTTTATTTTATATATATTTTACTTTATTTACTTGAAAGTTAGAGTTACACAGAGAGAGAAGGAGAGGCAGAGAGAGAGAGAGAAAGAGGTTTTCCACCGCTGGTTCACTCCCCAGATGACCGCGATGGCCGGAGCTGAGTTGATCCGAAGCCAGGAGCCAGGAGCCAGGAGCCAGGAGCCAGGAGCCAGGAGCCAGGAGCCAGGAGCTTCTGCCGAGTCTCCCACACAGTTGCAGGGGCCCAAGAACTTGGGCCATCTTCTACTGCTTTCCCAGGCCATAGCAGAGAGCTGGACTGGAAGAGGGGAAGCTGGGACTAGAATCGGTGCCCATATGGGATGCTGGCCCACTGTGCCAAGGAGCCCGCTCCTATTATTTATTTATTTGAGAGGCAGAGAGAGAGAGAGAGAGAGAGAATCCCCTGTCTTCTTATTCACTCCCCAAATGCTTACAATGGCTGGGACCGGGCAGAGCTGAAGCTGGCAGCTGGGAACTCAGCCTAGAATTCTTACCTGGGTGGCAGAAACTCAATCACTTGAGCTATCACCAGTGCTTCCCAGGATCTGCATTGGCAGAAAACTGGAATTGGGAGATTGAGCCACACGTGAAACTGAGGCACTCTGATAGGGGATGTGAGCATGTTAATCTGCATTTTAACTGCTGGTCTACATGCCTGTCCCCATTGTTTTATTAGTATAAAAAGTTTTCAAAATAAAATGAAGAAAAAAGTATATAAAAATCTAATACTTTATTCAACCACTCTCCAATTCATAGACATTCAAATTGTTTTCAGTTAGGAACTTTCACAAATATCACTTAGTAATTATCTGTATACATTTAAAAAAACCTTCATATCTTAGTTTTAAAATATTTCTCCCAGGGGCCGGCACCTTGGCACAGTAGGTTAATCCTCCTCCTGTGGCGCCGGTATCCCATATGGGCACTGGTTCTAGTCCCAGCTGCTCTTCTTCCAATCCAGCTCTCTGCTATGGCCCGGGGAAGGCAGCAGAAGATGGCCCAACTGCTTGGGCCCCTGCACCTGCATGGGGGACAGGGAAGAAGCTCCTGGCTCCTGGCTTTGAATAGGTGGCCAGTTGGGGAGTGAACCAATGGAAGGAAGACCTTTCTCTCTGTCTCTTCTTCTCACTGTCTGTAACTCTACCTCTCAAATAAATAAAATATTTATAAAAATATTTCTCCCACTCCTCTCTCCTGTATTCCAAAATATTTTTCTATTATCAGAATATGACTTTGGGGGCCGGCGCCATGGCTCACTTGGTTAATCCTCCGCCTCCCGCGCTGGCATCCCATATGGGTACCGGGTTCTAGTCCTGGCTGCTCCTCTTCCAGTCCAGCTCTCTGCTGTGGCCCGGGAGGGCAGTAGAAGATGGCCCAAGTGCTTGGGCCCCTGCACCTGCATAGGAGACCAGAAGGAAGCACCTGGCTCCTGGCTTCAGATCGGTGCAGCACCGGCCATAGCGGCCATTTGGGGAGTGAACCAACGGAAGAAAGACCTTTCTCTCTCTCTCTCTCACTGTTTATAACTCTACCTGTCAAGTAAAAAAAAAAGAATATGACTTTGCTGTTACCCCAAAACTAATCAGTTACATAATTCATTTAGACAATGCCCTGGAAATAGCATTGTTTAAAGGCAATTTTGCTTATCAAGGAAAGCATTTTAAAAATATTATTTCAAGATTTCCTGAAAAAGAAAAGACTTATACAGTCATATAAGTTTGAGAATTAACTTATTTAACTTCAGAGCATTCACAAAGCTCTTTAGTATATTAAAAGTGCTGACGGGTGTGTGTGTGTGTGTGTGTGTGTGGTTTAATAGTTAATCCACCAAGCTCAAATATAGGTATCCCATATCAGAGTGCCTAGGTTCAAATTCTGGCCCCACTTCTGACTGCACCTTCCTGCTAATGTGTATCCTAGGAAGCAGCAGATGATGGCTCAAGTAGTTGGGTCCCTGCCACCCACATGGGAGACCTGGATTGAATTCCTGGCTCCTGGCTTCAGCCTGGCCTAGCCCTGGCCATGTGAGCATTTGGTGTGTGAACCAGCAAAGAGGAGCTCTCTATTTTTGTCTGTCTCCCCAACAGATACAGTTAATGAAAAATTTAAAAATCCTGAAAGTACTGCACTAAAGAAAAGGTTCAATAATCTGCACAAAAGAAAGAATACAGGGGTCAACTAAGTTCAAGGGGCAAATACAATCTTCCCTTGATGAGTCACAAAACTCATCAGCATAGTGGAAGTCCTACACACAAGAAACTCTCATTTTGCTTCTACTTTCAGAGGGCTTCCCAAATTTATTCCCCGGAGCACTTTTCCTCTCCTTTAACATTTGTTAACATGTTCAAGTACTAATGTTTCATAGAATGCCCTTAGCAAAATGCTTAAATAAGAACATGAGAGAGATGAGCATCATAGACAACTGAAATCTAGATATTTCTACCACAAGTTGTTTTAGTTATACATCAATTATCAACACATTGAATAAGAAAAAAACACTTAATTATTTCTTCTAAGCAGGATACACAACAGACTCATAGAAAGACAAATGCCCTAAACAGCACTCTGGTCTCAGAATCAGCCCTTAAAGACATTTGGATCTGGCTAAAAAGTCCATGAGAGCATTTCAGGTATGGAAAGCCAAGACACTGTGGCAAAAAAAATGACCTACATGAAAGATCTCTGTGAGTGAGATCCCAGCGGAAAGAAGGGGCCATCAAAGAAGGAGGTACCTTTCTCTGAAGGGAGGAGAGAACTTCCACTTTGATTATGGCCTTGTTTAAATAATGTCAGAGTTTGTGGACTCACGAGGCTTCCATAGCCTTGGCAGCTCATGACAAGAGCCTCGGGTGATCACTGACGCCATAAATAAGAGTGTCAATTGTCAAATCAACAATTGGAGTCACTGTGCACTTGCTCCCGACCTCTGTTCTTAATGTGTTGTACAATGAGAATTAACGGTCAAACTAGTATTCAAACAGTACTTTATACTATGTGTGTGTGGGTGCAAACTGTTGAAATCTTTACTTAGTGTGGAGTTGATCTTCTATATATAAAGATAATTAAAATGCATCTTAATGAAGGATGGGATGGGAGAGGCAGTAGGAAGTGGGATGGTTTGGGGGTGGGAGGGTGGGTATGGGGGGAAGAACCACTATAATCCAAAAGTTGTACTTATGAAATTTACATTTATTAAATAAAAGCTTTCTTTTTTATTTATTTTTATTTTTTCAACTTTTATTTAATAAATATAAATTTCCAAAGTACAACTTCTGAATTATAGTGGCTTTTCCCCCCATAACCTCCCTCCCACCCACAACCATCCCATCTCCCACTCTCTCTCCCATCCCATTCTTCATCACGATTCATTTTCAATTATCTTTATATACAGAAGATCAAGTTAGTATATACTAAGTAAAGATTTCAACAGACTGCACCCACACAGACACACAAAGTATAGAGTACCGTTTGGGTAGTAATTTTACTGTTAATTCGCATCGTACAACACATTAAGGACAAAGATCCTACATGGGGAGCAGGTGCACAGTGACTCCTGTTGTTGATTTGACAATTGACACTCTTATTTATGATGTCAGTAATCACCCAAGGCTCTCATCATGAGCTGCCAAGGCTATGGAAGCCTCTTGAGTTCACCAACTCTGATCTAAATAAAAGCTTTCTATATAAAAAAAATCTTACCTTTTGAATCATTAAAAAAAATTCTTCCTTCTGTTAAACCTGGCTTTTTAAATATAGTGCCATACTGGAAATGGTAGGCTGTGAGGTCAGACAGACCTGGATTGCACTTTTAGGCTAGCCACTTACTAGCTATGTAGCCTCTAACAACTAATTTAACTTTTCTGCACCTCAATTTTCTCATAGGTAAAATGAGAACAGTAACATTCACCTCACAACGTTGATGTGAGAAATGAATGAGAGAATGTATATCAAGTACATAGTCAAGTGGCTGATATAGACCAGGTCTTACACAGTACCTACATTTGTACATAGCAGAAGTTCTGTTAAGGGAAAGAACTGAGGACCCAAGAACCCACAAACAGATTGATGGTGTTTAGAGTAATCACTAGCATTTTCAAGGGAATAGAACTGGAAATTTTATCAGATTAGAGCTTGAAGCTCAGTGGTGTTTCTATAACTCAAATTCTCCTTTCAATACTGAATTACACTGGGCTTATTTACCTGTGAGTATTGCAAAAAAGAAGGCCGTTTAGCTTTTCACTAAGCCAAACAGAATCACAAGTATAAAGCTGCCTCTCCCTGATGAATAAATTAGTAGCATTTTCGGAGGATTGGAGTGCAGGGAAGGTGCTTTTTGCCTGTTAGTGGGTAACAGTAGGTTATTAACTGACTACAGAGTCAGGCAAAAAGACCCTATTTGTAATCTCTATCATTTCAGACACCTGGCATATACCAGGGCAAGGTTTATAATTCACAGTAGGAAAGTAAATAACCTGAATGGGATGTTTGGTTGTTTGGGGTCCCCTGGGGTCTTTTAGCACAAGTGATATACGTGTGAGTTTGTAGGGAAGAAGGGCATCTTTTTGCAGTACATCACACAGGGAAATTATGTATAGAACTTCTGCTTACGTGTGCAGTACAGAGTGAAGAATTTCACAGTTTGTTCACCAGGATAAGAACTTATTCCTTTTCAAGTTCTGCTCCAAGGTCTGCTTCTTGGCAGTCCATGTGGCACTAGATGTGCCTCTCTCAGAATACTGACCTGTCTGAGAAATGCAGGAAATGTGGAAACTGCTACGTTTCCGTTTCCACAGCAAGAGACGATGAAGCTTCTGGATAATCTGCAAGATTGAAAAATGAAGGTGAATGCTATGCTTTGAATATGGTTTGAGTGTGTCTTGCAAAGGTTCATGTGCTGGAAGCTTGATCTCTAGTGTGGCAATGTTGAGTTGGTGGAACCTTTAAGAGGGCCTAGTGGGAAGTAGGTCATTAGAGCGCCATCCAGTGAAAAGGTTAATGTAGTTTGTGAAAGGCTGGGTTGCTATAAAGTGAGGCCAATCTCTGGGCTTTGGCCCCTTTTGCACATTGCCATTTTGCTTTCCATTTCTTTGCCATTTTGTGATACAGCCCTGGGGCCCTTTGCAGGACTCCAATTGCCAGGCTATTTGGACCCTCCAGCCATTAGAATTGTGAGTCAAATAAACCCACTTACTTTATAAAGTACCCAGCCTTGGGCATTTTGTTATAACAACAGAAAATGGACTAAAACAGCTATCATATGCATGCCCCTGTGTTTTAAATGGGTGGGTATTGATTCACTAGCATTATTTTCTTCTTGTCCAATCCCTGGAGACAGCAGACATCTACAAATCTCCAAAGACTGGTGTGGTACACAGAAGTATTTGTAACCAGCCTAGACATTCACATTCCAAGAGCAGCCAACCTGTTCTAATATGAACTAAGACTATTTTATTTATCCACATTATCTGATCTATACTGCTGGCTAGTGACTTAAACAACTGTGATGACAGCTCAACATCATCTGACTTTAATGGAATGTTTTGGGTCTTGCTACTGGACATAATTGTGGTAGCTATTATAGTACTTTAGCTGCTGGTGTGCTTCTACAAAGGAATGAAATATTTAGAAAATAAGAGGCTTTGGGTTTAACAAGCAACATCATTTATGGTACAAATGTTTTGTTTTTGACCTCTAGCTTTTTAGGAAAGCAAAGTACACTCTGAATCAGCTGGCTTAATGTACAGATAGACAATTATTTTCTTCATACTTTCAGCATAATAATGTACTTGGTACTTTAAGACAAAAAAGTTGTTAGTGGTCAGTCCCAAAAGTTTTGGTCTACTGTATTTTCTTTTATGAAGTCAATATGCCATAAAGTGTGCTCCCAAAAGTGTGAGGTCTGGATCCCTGAAGACAGAGGCCAGCCAGCCAGGATGGGTTATCCTTGCCACAGCCAACTGGAAAATTCTCATGCCACTGGTTAACTGAGTTAACCAGACGCAGGGCTACTTTCTTCTAGGGAAAGTGGAAAAGTAAAAGTGGCTCTGAGAATGTCTGTGTTTGAAATCATGACCCATGGTAGGTACAACATTTTATTTTGTCAGGAATACCAGATTTAGGGTATTTAACAAAAGATTTATGTATTTATTTGAAAGGCACAGTTATTGAGAGAGAGAGGGAAAGACATGGGAGAGATCTTCTGTGCCCCAGTTCACTTCCCAAATGGTCACAACAGCCAGGGCTGGGCCAGGCCAAAGCCAGGAGCCAGGAGTTTCACCTGGCTTTTCACGTGGGTGGCAGGGTCCCAAGCACTTGGGCCAAATTCTGCAGCTTTCCCAGGTGCATTAGCAGGGAGATGGGTCAGGAGTGGAGCAGCTGGGACACAAACTGGTACCCATATGGGATGCCAGCATTGCAGGCAGTGGCTACCCAACAACGCTGGTCCCCTAAGATATTATTTTTAAAATTTTATGTTTAATTGACGCATAAGAATTGAACATATTTATGGGATATCATATTAGATTTCTGTACATGTAGACACTGAGTAATGGGTGACAAATCTATCTTGTCAAACAGTTAACTTTTCTACAGTTAAAACACTCAAAATATTTTCTTCTATTTTTTTAGAGCAATATGCAGTACTTTACCATTATCTATAGTCATCCTATCATGCAATAGAACAGCAGAACTTCTTAACTCCTAACTATAACTTAGCAACACTTAAGGTATTCTTACCCTTAAGTGTGAATAAGAAGAAGCTATGTTGGCCCAGGTCTTCAGTGAGAGATGCACAGAGAATAACTCATGTTTGTCAAACCAAGAGAAAAAGACACAACAAGACTTAAGCATTCCACCTATCCAAATTCTAACCTAGAAGGCATCTGACAAAGAGGGAAAGATAATTCCAGAAGTGAGATGAACTTCTTTGCCTTTCTGGTTTGGAGAAGTGATGCTAATTCTTTTGATGTTCACTCCTTGCTAATGGCTGTCTCAGAATTTTTTAGGTGTGCTTTGGCAGCAAAGTTTTCTAGAAGTTGGCTTTTAGGATTTTGCTAAGTGAATTTCTTTTCCTTTTTTCCACTGCAAATCACTCTTTATTTTGGCACAGAACACTTCTTCCAAGCAATTATTTGAATAAAAATCATGCTCTTGTAGACAATGAGGCGTGAGCTGGAAAACCTGATTATCAACTTTCTCCCTGGTTTCACCCCCAGGGTAAGGTGAAGCTCAGGTTGCAAGGTAGGCTTACCTAGTGAGGACTAAACTGAAAAGTGCAGCTACTTTAACTGTGCTAATCAGGCAGTGCAAATAGAAGACAAATGCAGGACTTAGGAAGTCAATTCACCTTCCTCTAACAGCTGCACATTTACTGCTTCCCTCAACTCCATCTGCTCTTGCTGCCTATGCAGTACTGATTTTACCATTATTCAATAGATGTCTACTTGAATTACGAATGGTATAAGGTCTTTTTTTTTTTTTTTTTTGACAGGCAGAGTGGACAGTGAGAGAGAGAGAGACAGAAAGAAAGGTCTTCCTTTTTTGCCGTTGATTCACCCTCCAATGGCCGCCGCAGCCAGCGCACCGCGCTGATCCGAAGCCAGGAACCAGGTGCTTCTCCTGGTCTCCCATGCGGGTGCAGGGCCCAAGCACTTGGGCCATCCTCCACTGCACTCCCGGGCCACAGCAGAGAGCTGGCCTGGAAGAGGGGCAACCGGGACAGAATCCGGCGCCCCGACCGGGACTAGAACCCGGTGTGCTGGCGCCGCAAGGCGGAGGATTAGCCTATTGAGCCGCGGCGCCATAAGGTCTTAGTGTATGCTTGGTTCATCTCTATCCTCTTTCTTCGGCAGTGGAGAAATTATTGTTACCTTGGTTCTTTGTCTCACACGGAAGAAGAATTTCCAAGTGGATGGCAAAGAGATTTAAAAGTTTTTATTAGAATCAAGGACCAGCCAGCGCCACGGCTCACTAGGCTAATCTTCTGCCTGCGGTGCCGGCACACCCGGCTCTAGTCCCGGTCAGGGCGCCGGATTCTGTCCCGGTTGCCCCTCTTCCAGTCCAGCTCTCTGCTGTGGCCCAGGAGTGCAGTGGAGGATGGCCCAAGTGCTTGGGCCCTGCACCTGCATGGGAGACCAGGAGAAGCACCTGGCTCCTGGCTTCGGATCAGCGCGATGCGATGGCCGCATGGCGTGGGCCGTGGCGGCCATTGGAGGGTGAACCAACGGCAAAGGAAGACCTTTCTCTCTGCCTCTCTCTCACACTGTCCACTCTGCCTGTCAAAAAAAAAAAAAAAAAAATGAAGGACCTCCAGCCAGAGCAGTGTGGAGGGATGCTTCCAAGAGATGAAAACCCAAAGGGGAGTCTCTCCCCTTCCCTTCCCTTCCCTTCCCTTCCCTTCCCTTCCCTTCCCTTCCCTTCCCATAACTCTGCTTTCCAAATAAATGAAATAATTCTGTTAAAAAAAGAAAGAATGCATGGCTTCCTGAATATTCTTACCACATTAACACTATATCTCTTATCTAGAAGGCTATTTCCTTCTTTCCAGTCTCTATCATGATGTTTTTTTTTAATCTTTTATTTAATGAATATAAATTTCCAAAGTACGACTCATGTGTTACAATGGCTTCCCCCCCATACCGTCCCTCCCACCCACAACCCTCCCCTTTCCCACTCCCTCTCCCCTTCCATTCACATCAAGATTCATTTTCGATTATCTTAATATACAGAAGATCAGCTTAGTATACCTTAAGTAAGTATTTCAACAGTTTGCTCCCACACAGAAACATAAAGTGAAAAATAATAGATGATTTTTTTAAATGATGATGAAATCAGATCAGACCTATTGTCATGTTTAATCCCAGTGAGAGTCAAGTTGGGAATTGATAATTTCTTTCTTTCTTTTTTTTTTTTTTTAACAGAAGATCAGTTTAGTGTACATTAAGTAAAGATTTCAGTCGTTTGCACCCCCATAGAAACACAAAGTGAAATATACTGTTTGAGTACTCGTTATAGCATTAAGCCTCAGTGTACAGCACGTTAAGGACAGAGATCCTACATGAGGAGTAAGTGCACAGTGACTCCTGTTGTTGACTTTACCAATTGACACTCCTGTTTATGGCATCAGTAATCTCCCTATGCACCAGTTATGAGTTTCCAAGGCTATGGAAGCCCCTTGAGTTCTCCGACTCTTATCTTGTTTAGACACGGTCATAGTCAAAGTGGAGGTTCTCTCCTCCCTTCAGAGAAAGGCACCTCCCTCTTTGAAGACCTGTTCTTTCCACTGGGATCTCACTCACAGAGATCTTTTTGCCAGAGTGTCTTGGCTTTCCATGCCTGAAATACTCTCATGGGCTTTTCAGCCAGATCCGAGTGCCTTTAGGGCTGATTCTGAGGCCAGAGTGCTATTTAGGACATCCACCATTCTATGAGTCTGCTGAGTATCTCACTTCCCATGTTGGATCACTCTCCCCTTTATTTATTCTATCGGTTGGTGTTAGCAGATACTAGACTTGTTTATGTGCTCCCTTTGACTCTTAGTCCTTTCATTATGATCAATTGTGAACTGAAATTGATCACTTGCAGTAGTGAGATGGCATTGGCACATGCCACCTTGATGGGATTGAATTTTGTAGCTTAAGTTCTGCCTCTTCCTCAAAACTCTCATCAGTATAGTTGATACACTTTCTCCCTTTCTTGATAGACTCAGTGTTTAAGCCTCACTAACAATCACATCCTTATCATTTGTACCAAACAGTGCTTAACACAAGGCTAACCTTACACTAGGAATGTAATTGCTAACATCAGCTTTATGGCAATGAACACACCAGCACTGTGTTAGATTTATGTGCTTTTCTTGTCTTTCCCTGTAATTTCAAGTTCCTTAAGGGCAGAGGCTACATTTTATTTATCTTTTTTTTTTCAAAAGCAAAATTTATTAGAGTCAAAGACCTCCAGCCAGGGCGACACAGAGGGGGGCTTCCAAAAGAGGAAAAACTATATCTTTCCACAGTACCTTGTTTGGGGTGCATTCTCAGGAAATCCATTCTGAATTAAACTGATTGATTAGAGACTTGCATTATTTAAGGCACATATACCAGTTCAGAACTAAGGGTTGGACAATGTATGGAAAGCAGTAAAATAAGCACCCATAATACTTGTAGTAAGTTTTCTAGGGGATGAGGGTATGGATATTTCCTTCTTATCTAGAAAGATTTTCCATGCTAACTGGAAAATGCCTAGCAACACAAAGGTTAGCCCAAGGTATTATGTTTGTTGCTTTCAGAGATGCAGTGTAGGATTCCTATTCTTGAACAAAGTCAAATGACAAATGTGAGAATAGGTTTTTTATAGGGCAGTGGTAAAAATGCTAGGTGGAGCAGATAAGGGGAACAAGTGTACAGAGAATACATGAAGAAAGAAATCTGGTTCAGGGCTGGCGTTGTGGTGGAGTGGGTTAAGTTGCCACCTATGACACTCATATGGGTGCTGATTCAAATCTTGGTTGCTCTGCTACCCATCCAGCTCTCTGCTAATGTGCCTGGGAAAGCAGCAGGAGACCCAGATGGAGCTTCTGGCTCTTGGCTTGGACTGACCTAGCCCCGACTGTTGAGCACATTGGGGGAATGAACCAGCAGATGGAAGATCTCTCTATCTCTATCTGTGTCTCTCCTTCTCTTCTGCAACTCTCCTTTCCAAATAAATAAATAAATCTTAAAATAATGTAAGTTTACATATACTTCTAGTATAGAATAGCATCCTTCTTAAGAGACAAGGGAGCCATCTGGTGAAAGACACCAGGTTGTGGTTATTCATAGCTTGAATTGTAACCCCTCAATATCAGATGGTATCATAAAATATCACACCTTAGGGCTGAGAATAGCTTAGAGAACATGAAATTGAAACTGAGGTCCAGAGAGCAGGGACTTTCCAAAAGTCACATGTTAAACCTAGTGTCAGAATCAGAAAATGTTTCCCATGCCAGGGCTCTATCCATGTTTCTCTTCCTTCTAAATTTGGTGAAAGAGACACAGGAATTTAGATAATTTCCTTTCAAATGGACTTTAAAAGGTAAATAGGAGGGGGCCCGGTGTTGTGGTACAGGGGGTTAAACTGCCATTTGTGACACCAGCATCCTATATCCAAGTGAGTGTTTTCAAGTCCCAGTTGATCCTCTTCTAATTCTGCTCCCTGATAATATGCCTGGGAGGTAGCAGATGATGACTTAAGTACTTGGGCCCCTACCACCCATGTGAGAGACCAGAATGGAATTCCTGACTCCTGGCTTTGGCCTGACCAAGCCCCAGTCATTGAGGCCATTTAGGGGAGTGAACTAGGGGATGGAAGCTCTATCTCTCTTTAAGATTAGAAAAACCTAGTCACACAGTTAGTAAGTGAGAGATACTAGCTCTGAAGTCCAAACATTTAACCACTGTACTACCTAGTAGTTCTCCTTTACTAGCTGTGTGACTTTGGATTTCTCTGATTTGGG
The DNA here is from genome assembly GCF_051225735.1 of Oryctolagus cuniculus. NCBI lineage: Eukaryota > Metazoa > Chordata > Mammalia > Lagomorpha > Leporidae > Oryctolagus > Oryctolagus cuniculus. The sequence continues at coordinate 54,614,563 of NC_142888.1, forward strand.
GTTCTCTCATCTATAAAATTGGATTATTTGATCAGAAAGTGATTATGATCATTAAATGTGACAAAGTCTGTATATCGCTTGGCACATACTAGGCATTTAACAAATGTTGGTTGTATCCTTTAATGATCATTTTCTATGTGCAGCTCTATTTTGCAAGAGTCAGAAAATACTGAAGTGAAGGTGACAAGGTCTCTTAACTTCAGTGAGTTCCTATCTAGTCTTCTATTGCCCAAACTCTTTACTGGAATGAAGCTACTTTCTTCCTGTACCCCTCACTTAACTTGAGGTCTCATGAATTGTAGCCTGGGACTTTCCTTGTAACCTTTTGCCTCTTTATTCCTTGCCACCATCCAGATCCTATCCAACCTTAAGGCTCAAATTCTAGCTCTTTTGTGAAGCCTTTTCTGACCAGCTCAGCCCAGAGGAAATCACCCTTTCTTTTGAATCTAGCACACACTTTATGGTTCTACTCATTTGGTAAAAAACATATCCTGTATTGTGTTTTGTTAGGTAACTTTTCATGTGTGTGCCTTATTTACCCAAATACATTGAACACTTGTTAGTTTCTCCTTCTTCCCACTCCTTTTCCTGTTATATTCTTGGTCCATTATCTCGACATCTTATCCCAGAATGGTACTGTGTCCCGTATGTAGGAATAAAAGAGAAAATAACCTTTTGGAAAATATCCACTTACCCAATCATCCCAAATGTGTTACCATAGGATGAGTCAGAGGAAGATTGGTTTGGAAGGTATTAGTACAGGCCAATGTAGTCTTGATTCCTAAATAGAAAGCTGGCAAAGGATTGACTGAGACTAAGGACTTTTCCATAGTTGGCCCTACCTATCACTGCCATATATGGGAATAAGTAAAGGTAATTTGGTACTCTTGAAGAAGTAGAATCTTTGTGGTAGGAACCATGGATTTAATTTAGGGCTGTAAGTTCTGCAGCAGTGTTTTTATTTATTTATTTTTATTTTTTGACATGCAGAGTGGACAGTGAGAGAGAGACAGAGACAGAGAGAAAGGTCTTCCTTTTGCCGTTGGTTCACCCTCCAATGGCCGCCACGGCCGGCGTGAGCGGCCGGCGCACTGCGCTGATCCGAAGCCAGGAACCAGGTGTCTATCCTGGTCTCCCATGGGGTGCAGGGCCCAAGTACTTGGGCCATCCTCCACTGCACTCCTGGGCCATAGCAGAGGGCTGGACTGGGAGAGGGGCAACCGGGACAGAATCCGGTGCCCCAACCGGGACTAGAGCCGGGTGTGCTGGCGCCGCAGGTGGAGGATTAGCCTATTGAGCCACAGCCCTGGCCAGCAGTGTTTTCAAGGTCCTCAGATATAATCATACAGGTCTGGTTAGGCCTAAAGTATTAAAGGATTAAATGATAAGGTAAAATTTCCTTATGCAAGATTCAATGGCTGTCTCTGGCTGGGAAGTAATTGCACAGAATATCACCCAGAGGCTTCTTCTAAACAACAAAGCTCTTGATGTGAAAGGCCTCTTGTCTCAGACTCAGAGCTCTTGTATACAGAATGTACTTGGAGAGTCTGAGTTCTGTTGAAGAGAAGGACTCTCACCAATCCTCTCAGAAGGTCCAGGGATTAGATCAATCTCTGGCAGATGATGGAAGTATGCTTTGACAGGAGTATCACTTCATCATTTTCCTGAAGCAACATTTTCCTCATGCCACTGCTCACAAAACTTCAGTAGTTCCCCATCACCCACATAATAAAGTTTTTAGTCTTGTGTTTAAGGTCTCAACCAATTTGATACCAATGAACATGCTGAATTAATCTAATAATTGACTCACTTGGTCAATAACATATCCTGTATCATATTTTGTTAGGCAAATTTTCATGTTTTGTGTCTTATCTCCCCAAATAAATGGAAGGCTGTTGTGTTCAGAGACTATAGTCATACTATGTAATGCTCCTTATGGGCCCAATGTCATAACCTTAGTAGGTACTTATTAAATACTAGTTTACTTCTCTTGTTATTCCATAAGGTTTTTTGTCATGGCAGCAGAAACTATCAGGTTGAAAATAAATCAGAAACCTTTGCTACCTTGAGCACTACTAATGGGTGTCAAAGAAAGAAGGTTTAATCCAAATAAAGGAGTAAGAAATTAGGCTACTTATGTAACATTTAATACATTAGAGTCTGAAAATATTTTTCTCGGAAAGTGTCCAGCATTTTACATTTCTAATTATCATTTACACTAGGAGGTTATAAACAAATTTAAGCAAATTTTTATTTTTGTGTTATAGAGATTATTTTATTAAATAGTATTCCTTCTGTGGTATACTCTATTAAAATTATCAAAATAAGTTAAAGAGCTCATTTCCAGTCTAATTAGCTAGAGTTAAAAGTACTTTTGGCTAAAGAAAGTTCAATTCCTTTTCTGCAGAATTCTTTTAAACTGTTTTTCTTGTCATAGTTTGTACACTGATGCAAAGTAATTGGAATAAGTTGTGCATAATGGTCATGTACCATGGAGCTTGATCCTGACCTGGAGCTCTCTACTGAATTCTCAAACCAGGCTGATGGAAGAAATAGGTAAGAAGGAGGAAAGGAACTGGCTTTACCCTCTTTATGAGGAAATAAAGAAACTAAGCCTAATAAATAGAAGTCATGCAATTATAATGACAAATGCTGACCTTGGGCACTTTTATTGAAGATAAAACTGAGTTCAGTTCCTGCTAGGCAACCAGTTAGATGTTATTAGAAAGTAGATGTTATTAGAAAAAAATTTTTTGATGACTCCAATTTGTAAGTTCAGGCAAAGCAATCAATGAAAGGCAGATTGCAATCAGTTTAGGTTTGTTCTAGAAAACAGGAGGAACTTGGCCGGTGCCGTGGCTCAATAGGCTAATCCTCCGCCTGCGGCACCAGCACACCGGGATCTAGTCCCGGTTGGGGCACCGGATTCTGTCCCAGTTGCCCCTCTCCCAGGCCACCTCTCTGCTGTGGCCAGTGAGTGCAGTGGAGGATGGCCCAAGTGCTTGGGCCCTGCACCCCATGGGAGACCAGGATAGACACCTGGTTCCTGGCTTCGGATCAGCACGGTGCGCCAGCCGCAGCGCTCCGGCCGTGGCGGCCATTGGAGGGTGAACCAACAGCAAAGACCTTTCTCTCTGTCTCTGTCTCTCTCTCTGTCCACTCTGCCTGTCAAAAAAAAAAAAAAAAAAAAAAAAGGAGGAACTGGAGCATTCCCTGTAAACTCTGGGACTTTTATCTGGAAACTTCTGACTCTATCAGCGTTAAACCTAGACTCTTGAGTTTCATGGCTACCATTCAGGGATCAGATGACTTGTTTCCCTTATAGCTTGGGCAAATCCACACCAAAGATAGTAACTTTATGGGATTGTGTTAAGATGTTACCTGGTCAATCATGATGCATATTATCATATACTTCAATTTGGGTTTCTCTGTGGGAGTACTCCAACATGAGGACTGAAGGTCACTTGAAGTTGCTTATTTGAGTCAATATGACAACAAACCTCTTATGCCTCCTTGGTGAGATCTTCAGAGTAAATTTTCCTAACAAGTGGGATGTATTTCTATTTATCCTTAAGAATTTCTGGATGAGAACATCTCTGGAGCCAGGTAATACATAATGCAATCAGCAGCATTGATAAGAGTTGCTCCCAGATGACATAAGTGTGATGGCAGAGTAAGAGATCTGGCCTTCCTTCTCCCCAACAAATAGAAACAATTTGGCAGCTATCCATGATGAAATGAAAATAACTCTGGAAGAGCTCAGGAGTCCACTTAAAAAGCTACAGGCACACAGTCAAAGAAAAAAAAAGCAAGAATAACTTCACAAAAAGTGTAGTAAGGACAGTTTCATTTTGCTTGCATCACCCCCTCCCCTCAGCTGTCACAACAGGAAGATGGAATAAATTTAACCCAGGAGCAAAAAAAGTCTATACACTGAAAACTATAAGACAGTAATGAAATAAATTGAAGAAGACACAAATAAATGGAAAGATATCTCGTGTTCATGGATTAGAAGAATCAATATTGTAAAATGTCTATATTACCCAGAGCAATCTACACATTCAATGAAACTCTTATCAAAATTCCAAGGGAATTTTTCAGAAAAATAGAAAAAAAGTTACAATATTTGTAAGGAACCACAAAAGATCCTGAATAGCCAAAGCAATCCTGAGAAAGGAAAAAAAAAAGTTGAAGGCATCAAATTTCAAATTATATGGCAAAGCTCTTGTAATAAAAACAATACAGTACTGGCATCAAAAGAAACACATAGTCTATTGGAACAGAATAGAGTCCAGAAGTAAACCCAAGCATACAGTCAGCTAATTTTTGATGTGGGTGCCATTAATATACAATAGGAAAAGGGCACTCTTCAATAAGTGGTGTTGGGAAAACTGGATATCTGCAGCCAAAATAATGAAACTGAACCTTTATCTTACACCATCCTCAGAAAAAATAAACTAAAAATGGGTAAGAGACCTAAACCTAATACTTGAAACTGTAATATTTCTAGAAGAAAACATGGAGGAAAAGCTCCTTAACATCAGTCTTGGCAAGGACGTTTTTGGATTTGAAACCAAAAGCACAGGCAAAAATAAACATTTGGGACTATACCAAACTAAAAACCCATGACACAGCAAAGGAGGTAAACAAAATGAAAAGGCAGCCTAAACAACAGAAGAAAATATTTGTGAACCATTTATTTATTTATATTCAATAAACATTTAATATATTATATATTATAAAATATACATTATTATATATTATATAAAATATATTATATAACATTAATACATCATAGTATATAATCTATTATATAATATATTATATATAACATATTATATAATATATAACAGTATATATTATACCTATATTATAAAATATATTATATAATATATACTATATTATATCATATTATAATACTATAACATACAATATGTAGTATATATTATATATTAAAATATATTATATAACATATAATATGTTATATATTATATAATACATAATATATAAATCATATATCATATCACACACATATATTACACAATATATAATATATAAGATATTATATATTATATAATATATAATACAATATTATATGGCATATATAATATATAACATATATAATATACTGTTATATAGGATATTATATAGTATATAATTATATGGTATATAATACATTATACCCATATATAATGTATAATTATATCATATATAATATGTTACATATAACATATAATGTTATATTACATTATATATTATACAACATATTATATTATATATTATATATTATATAATATATTATATCATATTATATATATAATATAATATATTATATAATATATATTATATAATATGTAATATAATTTTATATCATATATTCTATAATTCTATATTATATGATATATGTTTTACATTATGTGTTATATATTGTATGGTGTATATATTATATGTACATTATATACATTATATATTATATAGACTATTATATTATATAATATTATATTATATATTATATATTATATTATATAATATATTATATTATATATAATATAATATATAATATATTATATAATATAATATATTATATAATATAATATATAATATATAATATATATAATATATAATATTATATAATATAATATATAATATAATATTATATTATATATAATATATAATATATAATTATATAATATAATATTATATTATATAATATATAATATAATATATATTACATAATATAATATATTACATAATATAATATAATATTATATTATATAATATATAATAGTCTATATAATATATAATGTATATAATGTATATAATGTACATATAATATATACACCATACAATATATAACACATAATATAAAACATATATCATATAATATAGAATTATAGAATATATGATATAAAATTATATTACATATAATATTATATGGAACATGTTATATTATAATATTATATACTATATACTATATAATATATTTCATATTATCTAATATATGGCATATAATATATACTATATGATATATAATATATTATATATAACATATTATAATATATAACAGATAATGTTATATTATAATATATATTATACAATATAATATGTATTATCTATTATATACTATATAATATATATAATATATAATATAATAGATAATATATTATCTATATATATCTATTATATAATAATATAAATATATATTATTTATATATAATAATTATATTATATATAATATATAATTATATTATAATTCTATATAATATAATATAATATTATATATTATATAATTAAATATATTATATTAATAATATAATATATAATTATAATATATAATTATATGTATAATATATATTATATATTATATATAATAATATATATAATTATAATAATTAAATATATTATATTAATAATATGATATATATAATTATATAATATAATATATAATATAATATATTATATTATATAATAGATAATACATATTATATTATATTGTATAATATATATTTTATAATATAACATTATCTGTTATATATTATAATATGTTATATATAATATATTATATATATCATATAGTATATATTATATGCCATATATTAGATAATATGAAATATATTATATAGTATATAGTATATAATATTATAATATAACATGTTCCATATAATACTATATGTAATATAATTTTATATCATATATTCTATAATTCTATATTATATGATATATGTTTTATATTATGTGTTATATATTGTATGGTGTATATATTATATGTACATTATATACATTATATATTATATAGATTATGATATATTATATATTTTATACTATGCTATAATATATAATATAATATACATCATATAATATATTTTATAACATATGTATGGTATATAATATATTATGTTATATATAATATATTATATAATATATAGATTATATAATATAATGTATTAATGTTATATAACATGGGAAGTAGGATATCCAGCAGACTCATAGAATGGCAGATGTCCTAAACAACACTCTGGCCTCAGAATCAGCCCTTAAGGCACTTGGATCTGGCTGAAGAGCCCATGAGAGTATTTTAGGCATGGAAAGCCAAGACACTCTGGGAAAAAAAAAAGAAAACCTAAATGAAAGATCTCTGTGGAAAAAAAAAAAAGAGGACCTAAATGAAAGATCTCTGCGAGTGAGATCCCAGTAGAAAGAACGGGCCATCAAAGAAGGAGGTACCTTTCTCTGAAGGGAGGAGAGAACTTCCACTTTGATTATGACCTTGTCTAAATAAGATTGAAGTCAGCGAACTCAAGAGGCTTCCATAGCCTTGGCAACTCATGAGTAGAGCCTAGGGAGATTTCTGACGCCATAAACAAGAGTGTCAAATTGATAAGTCAACAACAGGAGTCACTGTGTACTTACTCCTCATGTGGGATCTCTGTCCTTAATGTGTTGTCCAATGCGAATTAATGCTATAACTAGTACTCAAACAATATTTTACACTTTATGTTTTGTGTGGGTGCAAACTGATGAAATCTTAATATATAATAAATCTATCTGTATATAAAGATAATTGAAAATGAATCTTGATGCGAATGGAACGGGAGAGGGAGCGGGAGATGGGAGGGGTGTGGGTGGGAGGGAAGTTATGGGGGGGAAAAAGCCATTGTAATCCATAAACTGTACTTTTGAAAATTATATTTACTAAATAAAAGTTTAAAAAAAATTTAGAAAGGCTGGCTTTCTGGCTCTACTCTCTACCTCTATGCCTTTCAATGTTTTTATTCAGCCTCATTCACCTGAGGTGCAATTTGCGGTAACTATTTCAAGTCTCTACTCAAAATTGCCAAAAGCCACTGCTTTATTGGGATCAGCAACTACAAACTACTTTCTGCCAGTTGGTTAGCAAGATAAGCAAATGTTGGAGGCATAGAAGTGGACATAGCAACAGGTAGAGTGAAAGCATAGCGCTGGCAATGGGGATACATGATGTGAGAATGGAACTTTCAGCCCTCTACAAAAGCCTCAAGATTATCTAATGAAATGGTGGGAGAAAGTTCCTTCATTTTCTGTTGCCCTTCTGCCTTTTAGAAAAGGAGACTATATGCATGTGAAGGCTTCTCCTGATATACTACCTCTTATTATTTTTCATTTTTTATTCAAAAAATTTAACATACTCAAGTTGTACATATTTATGGGGAACTATGTGATGTTTTGGTGCACATATACATTGTATAATGTCCGATCAGGGTAAACATATTTATCTCTTCAAGCATTTAACATTTTTTGGCAGTAAAAACATCCAAAATCCTATCTTTTCTTTGTTTATGGAGAATTATACACTACATTAGCTGTAGTCATCCTACTGTTCAAGAGAAGCCCAGACTGTCTTACTCTTATACAGCTACAACTTAGTACCTATTAATCAACTTTTCCTCATCCTTCCCTACACCCTCTTTCTTCCCAAACCTCTGGTAACCACCACTATCCTTTTCTATGAGGTCACCTTTTTTAGACTCCACGTATGAGTGTGTTAATAGATTTAAGGTATTCTAAAAGAGAAGACCATGTTAAACAAAATTTAACCAAACCAATTAAAGTGTAGAAGTGAACTGCCGCATATTGATTGGATTAACTAAAGCTCTGCACTACCAGGCAAGACTGTTTACAAACATGCACAACACTGTTTATTATGTTTCTTGATTTCTCTGATTGGTTACAAATCATAGTATCACAAAATTGGTTATGGACCTCCCAAGCTGCCATCTTATCTTACCCAAGCTATCCACATTTGCTATACAAATCTGGCCATCCTTGCCCTATTTCATCCAGAGGGCACTTACAAGGTTTGCATGATTATAAAAATCCTTGTGGACACTATGTTATCGCCACATCACATTGACTGTATTAACATGGACCTTATAGTGCTTGGATTGATGTGTGATGAAGACTTCCTCTGGACCCACTTACCTCGGTTGTCATCCTCATTGTCTTCCCAGGGCTCTTCATTTGCAAGCAGTGGATTCTGTGACTCATTCATAGACCTCATAGGGAAGGAGTGTCCATCACCTGGGCTGGTGGGGAAAGGAAGAGAGTGAACTGTTGACTTTTTTTTTAACCCAACAATCCTCTCAGACTTAGCAGGATGGGTTCTTAGGAATATTTAGGCTTATTTTCTAAAGTCATGGTAAAAAAGATCCTTGTAATGGTATCATTTCATTGTTGTATTGCTTTCAATTTCCATATGGTGTTTGTCCGCATCATTATTGACTGTTTCTGTTTGTAAGGCACTTGGTTTCCACAAAGCCCAGTAGGATAATATGCACACACAGCAGGCTTCAGAAATATTACTTAATGATGATGATCCCAATTTATATCCCATTATTTTACTGCTTTGGTTCTAATTTTTCAAGAAATTTGAGCAGAATCATTGAATGCAGTGGAGATAAATTGCTGTGAATTAATGGCAGATATTGCCTGGGTGGGTATCCAGTTATTTTTTATTTGGCTTTATGGAAGAAAGGTTATTAGGAACTACGAGAAAGAGCCAGAGTGAGGTGACTCAAGAATGCAGATTTCAGGGACAATTATCCACACATGTAATGCACTTTGCGGCTATCTATAGTGAGCAAGTGTCACATCCCTGGTTAATTTCTGGCTGGCCCTTACTAGAGTGGATTACGATTTAAGTATTTGTTTCTGTCTATCTTAATGCACTACAAACTGAAATCTGAGTATTTTAGATTATTCATTTGCTATTACCTTATGCTTTTTCTCCTGTTCATGAATGTGATTAATTTAAAGTTGATAGGTTTTATTGATAGTACTCTACAGAGAAGGTAGTTTACTGATTATTACTGAATGGGCTTTGATTTTTATTTTTGTTCTTTATTCCAGAGAAAAATCACTGCATATTTCCCTTTGATGGTGCGTGTATGTGGTGTGTGAACGAGATCATCTTCACAAACATGCTGGTAACAGTTATTAATCAACATTACTCACTGACACAGCTTTGTCTTATGATTTATAGTCAGGATAGTAGGATATATCACATCTCAAATAACCAAGCCTGTAAAACACTAACTGGTGTAGAGGAAGTATCTGGGCAATGAGTGAAGAGAGAAAATTTTCCTTAACTATCACCTCAACAAAATGTCCTCAAAGAAGGAAAGTGAATGGTCCCTGTCTAAAGAGTGGATCTAAGGGGGCTGCAAGAAGGCTGCAAACAAACTGCTCCCCAAGCTAGTCTAGTTGATCATGGTTAAGTCTGCTTCTGGAAGGCACTCAGAAGACACAAGCTTGTTTTGGCTCATTTCTTGTTCATTGCTTTCCCTGCATTCTGTTGCAGTTCTAAGAATTACAATCTCTTACTCAACTTTTGTTCTTGCTTTTTATTTTAATTTTTCCCTTCACACAAATAATATTAGTATTTCATCCCAAAATATAAAAATGGATAAAAAATTAATTTACTGCTTTTAGCATTTTTATATGTATTTCTCTTTTATCATTTTCTTCTGTATATTTGTTCATAATTTCTACTAGTGTAAATACCATTTTTGGTGTTATATTTTTCACTTAAAATATAGTAGCCATCTCCCTTTACTGCACACACACATATGTAATAAATTCCCATTATGTTGAGTATTTTCTTGGGGAATGGAGTGTTTCACATTGGACTGACACCTGTTGCATACTACAATTGAAATAGAGTTTGCTGCTTCAAGGCATGGTCCAGCATCAACTTGTTTCAGTGGTAATAATTACCTACCTGGACCCAATAGGTATTAACCAGAACTTCTTGTTATCTCCAAACACTTGTTGGATATTCTTAATGAAGCCAAGGTTGAACCCATTTTTCTCTGGGCCACTTGTAAACACCGGAGTGCAGAAGGCCTCTAGGACAGGGTAGGGGAGTTGAAAAAAAGATAAAGAAAGGAATAGATTTCAGCACAGTTATGACTTTTTAGTTTTCTATGAATGTGAATTTACCTATGCTATCTTTTTTCTTTGGTAGCATAGGTCTCTTATTATTAGTAAACATAAGTTTAGTCATAAGTTACAAGGTAAGCTTGTTATTAAAAATAAAGAATCACAGCTCTTATTTTCCACAAGGCAGGGGAAACATGATGGTAGAAATAATTAAGCAGCCATGGGAGTAATGTGTATTTTATACTGCTGGATTTAAAGAGTAAGGGAATAGAGGCCAGTGCTGTGGCACAGCAGGTTAAACCACCATCTGCAGTGCCAGCATCCTACATGTGAGCCGGTTCAAGTCCTGGCTGCTCCACTTCCGATCCAGCTCCCTGCTAATGGGCCTTGGAAAGCAGTGGAAGGTGGCCCAAGTGCTTGGGCCCCTACACCCACGTGGGAGACCCGGATGAAGCTCCTGGCTCCTGGCTTCAGCCTGGCCCAGCCTTGGCTGTTGCAGCTATTTGGGGAGTAAACCAGTGGATGGAATATGTCTTTTCTCTCTGTCTCTCCCTGTAATTCTGACTTTCAAATAAATAAATAAATCTTTAAAATAATAATAAAAAATAAAGAGTGAGGGAATAGATTTAACAGCATTTGATTTGAATCTAAGTGGCAACAACAGCCAAATAGTCCCCATCTTTAGAGCTAGGACCAAAGTAATGACATATAAAGAGATGATAATGACACTGATTTGGTTTTGAAACATTTCAGAAACGAAGATGTTCACAATGAAGTCTGTAACGTAAGAAACTGAGTTGTACTCCAGATAAAATGTCACTGGGTGAACTATAATCACCTCAAAGACTATAAGGAATTGTACCATGTGAGTGCACATTATTTTAGACACACATTTATCCCATTAAGCAAACATTTTCACTGCTGGATTCAGGCTGCCTCTGACCATTTCCTGTGTGTTCTTCATTTTTAGACTCTGTTATCATGAAGCTTTTAGTACTTTTGTACTTTGTAGCTGATTTCCAAGCCAAATGTGCTAATTTACCATCCTAGCAACTAAGTGCTACATATATATTTGATTTAGAAAACGGGGTCAAATATTTTCTTAGCTGTTAACATTATCGACAATTGAAATCCCAATGTGTAGTGGCTTTTACACTAAACTTTATTCAAATCTCTTCTAGCCAAACATTCAACACTTGGACACTTTCTCTTTACTCCCCATGTTTGTAGTTTGTAGATAATGTAAATATCTGCTTCACCATAGATGAAAAGAAATCTTATACTGGAATCTATCAGAAATAAAATTCTCCATATAATAACAAAGCTTCAAGTATAGAGCAACTGACAGAAAATAAATTCATTCCTTGTACTCATTTTCTAGAGACTCACTTGATCAACGTGTTTATTCCCACAGTCCCTACACAGCAACTTGATTATGGTAGATATTCAAAACTTTATTCTGTCTCAAGACTGTTGGATTCTTGTTGTTGATTGGATTCTTTCTTGGGACTCTGTTTTCTGATGAGCTCAATAAATTAGATTCTTCTATATTTATCGACCACCTCCTCCTTCTGATATTCTCTTCTGTACTGATTCTCGCCTTCATTCCTCATGGGCACTTCATTTATAAATCTTCAGAGCTGTCAATCTGTGGTATTATTACCCAACATGCACTACAAATAGCAATGGTTATTTTTTTTTGGTAGAGCTTCATTTACTAATGCTCTGTTTAGTCCATAAGTGTCATCCAGTGTGGCACTCCATTTTGATAAAATGTACTTTCATAAGTCTGGAGGCAAAGTGACATCATTGGCAGTTCATCATTGGCTAAACTGCTTCATTAGAAGTTTTTGTCTTTCTTGGGAACAATCCACAGATCATCTGATATACATTAGTATGTTTTCTCCTGTAACATTCAGTCTTACCTAAGGTAGTTTTGTTTCTGCTGACAAGCCAACAATGGTAACCAAAGAGAATCACAAGGCTGACAAAAAACATGCAGGCCACAAAGAGGAGAAAAAGGACATGGAACTTAGAGCGAACACTGGGCAATTCCCCCTAGAAAAGAAATAATAAGCAAACAAAACAAAAGATTAAAGTATACAGCTTGGCTAGTTATTTTTTAAATATAGGTCAGAAAATATCTAGACGTATAAAATATCTAGACGTATAAAATATCTAGATGTAATTTAACAATCTAGATTTTGCAAATTTCATAAAAGCATTCTTTCTGTTGCTGACCATGGATTTACTCTCATTATGGATAAATGCTCAGCCAACAAAGAGAAAATGGATTCTTTTGTAAGTGCAGTTCAGTGTAAAATAGAGTATATAACATACCAGTTAGAAAAGGTAATGTGAAAAGGGTATACTCAGGCCATAATTGGCATGCAACCTTTAAAGATTGTACTCCATTTAGTTTGAGATTTATAAATCACTGGCTAGAGGTGATCATGAGGTCACACGGCTCATCCTCTTGTCTCAAGGTGAGCTATTTGGGAATTCTTTATATGTCATTTTCCTTGGACATATGTGTGCTGAAAATGCCACAGGGATTTATATAGGAAGTTAAAACACATAGGTAAAATTTTAAAATGTCCTATCTATAGGTCATGATCTGACTTTAAAGCTGCTGCAAAGTATGTGTGGTTGTTTTTTCAGCTAAAGTGGAATGTGTTGGTTTACTGCATCCTGTGGAATAGCGGTTTAGACGGTAAAAATCAAGCAAGGCCTTACAGGTAATTATAAAAATATGTGGCTAAAGATTTTTATAATTTTTGGGGACATCTTTATTCCATGTGGCACCAGATTTTTTTTTACACGCAATCCTAACCAGAATGAGTGCTCTAAATTTCTGTAGCATGCACAGCATGTAACATTTTTTTTTGTCTTTTGAAGAGAATTTTAGAAAACATTTTGATTATTAGAGTGAGAAGTTGGGGGAATGACTATTATTTATTTTCTCCTTTTCTGTGATGATCATTGTTTAGGTCTGATGAATATTTGAGATATTTCCAAATGTTCTTTAGTAGTAAATTTAGAGGTGACTCTTAAGCACGAAATAGTCATGTTACAGACTTCAACCTGCAGGAATCTTTGAAACATTCCTTTTTGAAGTGAAATCTCTACAAAATCTTGGCCTATGCACCCAAACTGAATAGGATTGGTTTTGGTTTGTTTTATTTTTAATTTATGAGAAACCCTCATATAGTGTTTTGTAGTGGTTTTTGCCTCAACTGGACTTTATTTATTTAGTTATTTTAAAGATTTATTTTATTTATTTGAAAGACAGAGTTACAGAGAGAGGAAGAGACAGAGAGAGAGTTCTGCCATCTGCTGGTTCACTCCCCAGATGGCTGCAACGGCCGGAGCTGCGCTGATCTGAAGCCAGGAGCCAGGAGTTTCCTCTGGGTCTCCCATGTGGGTGCAGTCCTTGGGCCATCCTCCACTGCTTTTCCAGGCCATAGCAGAGAGCTGGATTGGAAGAGGAGCAGCCAGGACTAGAACCGGCGCCTATATGGGATGCTGGTGCTTCAGGCCAGGGCTTTAACCCGCTGCGCCACAGCACTGGCCCTTCAACTGGACTTTTGCTTTCATAGTCTCTACTTTTTGGGTATGATTTTGAAGCTCACATTTATTTTACTTCTTATTTTTCATATTTAAAAGGGCAATAGGAAATGGCTGGACAAGAGGGACGGATATAAAGTCAGTCCACATTCTATGTAGCTCAGCTGGAATCTCCCTCCTCCCTGCAATTATTTTTGCAGAACTCTTTTTATGCCACAGTCTATCTACTGTGTTGTCCCTTGATAGAGTTTTTAGTATTAAACTTTTTCTGTGAGAAGGGAGTGACAGCCCTAGGTTCAAAAATACTTTCTCAGGAGATAATCAAGCTAAATCACTCAAAGTAATAACCACCAGAGGCGTTTAGGGGGAATACTAATAGAATAAGACCACTATCTTATTTCTAAAGGAATTCATAGATTCTATGAGGAGGTTCATGGCCCAAGTGGGAGATAATGTATAAGGGTACTTCAAAAATTTTGTGGAATAATGGAATTAAAAGATAAGTTTGTTTTGGTGCAAGATTTTTTGGCAATCAACATTATATGCATTTTCCATGAACTTTTTAAAGATCTCTTGTATTACTACATTTTCCATAGGCAAAAATCAATCTCCTATCAAAGTAGTCATTATTTAAGTTAACACTGAAAGAAGAGAAATGGTCTGATGGTTTTTTCAGTTCTTTGTTCTGAAGGAGCTGGAGTTTCTCTGTAGTGGAGACATTACAGGCACTAGGACATGAAACAGTATGTAAGACCCATCGGCTTAGGGTCAGACTTAAGTTCAAGCCTTGACTTTGAAATTTACAAGTAGGTGATCCTGGGCAAGTCACTTAACTACTGTGAGCCTCAATTTGATCATCTTTGAATGAGATAAATTAACCCTGCTTTGCTGACTTCACAGTGTTGTGATAAGGATTGGATGAGATAATGCATATGAAAATGCTTCAAAAACTGTCAAATAGCATACAGATGGAGGTGGTTGTTCTTTGGAGCACAGTTTGTCTCCCTGATGCATGGTTTTTAAAATACATGACAGTGTTTTCTATTGACTTTAAGGGAAGACTCAACTTAAATGAGAAAGCCATCCTTAAAGCACACACTAACATGTGTTCACTGATTGAAGAGACTGCAGAGTAACTTTCCCTTGAACTGTCGATACCCTTTTTATTATTATTAAAGAGGGCAAGCCAAGACAGGTTTTCATGCCTCTCATATGTCAGGCATGATCTAGTCTACTGTGGAGGAAAGAAATGAGGGAATAGGAGGACAAGGCTATGTTCACCCCTGGTATTGCTTGTGAGTACTGGTACATTTCTGGTGACTAACTTGTATCCAAATATCATCTTTCAAGAATGAAAAAAAAGCATCCAGCTCCTAGGTGGCATTGTGGTATTTCATTATCGGCTGACTAGGAGGACTAAAGGCAAAATGTGTGAAATGCAGCATTGTTTACTTTATTATGAGGAAAAAGGGTGGTTCTTAAACAGTAATCCACTGTGTTCAGAACCAAGAAAGTCTGTTTGTGAAGACCAAGCCTGATACTTTCCCTACTGACTGGATGTAGCCAATTCTCTTTATATTCAGGGTAGTAGCTTAGCATATGGAAATAATGTCAAACAGGTCACAGAGACCCGAGCAACAGAGTCTGTGCTATGGAAAGGGGTCAAGTAAGAGATGTCAAGATGTGTGGCATGGTAAAGCATTTTGCATTTGGAGAAGATTTATGAGAAAACATGATCCCTGTTTGTAGTTTTGTTTTTTATTCTGAGTTGAACAGCTTTCTATAGCCATTATATAATTCCTGATTCCTAAAGTTATTAAAATATCTGCATTGATTAAGCAAATTGAAGGGATAATGGGAAGCACACACATCATTATAATTTTCTACACTGATAGGGATCAAAGTACTAAC
This sequence comes from Oryctolagus cuniculus, assembly GCF_051225735.1. NCBI lineage: Eukaryota > Metazoa > Chordata > Mammalia > Lagomorpha > Leporidae > Oryctolagus > Oryctolagus cuniculus. The sequence continues at coordinate 54,630,958 of NC_142888.1, forward strand.
TGATAATTTAAATATTTTCTGCTACTTAGGTTTTCACTGCCTTATCTTTATCTTTTTTTGCCAGTCTATATTAATCTATATTCTGGTCACAGGATCCATGTTGTTTCCCTACTGCTATTACTGCTCCAGCTGAGGAGAGACATCCCTGTTATACAGGCTCTTATGCAATTCCTACAGTAATAACTAGTAGCTTTGCCCACATCTGTCTTTTGCTATTCAGGTTCAATCTGGACAGCCCTCATCATGGATGTCTTAGTAATTGTACTGAAGTTGTGGGGAACAAATAGATTCTGGGGTCCATTAGCTTGAAAAGAAAACATATTTCACTATACTTCTGTAAGACTGTGGATATATATATAAATGAAAAATATGCCTTAAGTTTTATTGGAGAGGGGAGATTAAGGAGATATGATTTATATCTTCAAGTAGAAGAAAAACAATAGTAGGATTTTTTTTTGTTTGACGGTTCCTTTTAATCACTGGAATCATATTTTGAAAGGTAAAGCATGTTTAAACATCTGTTTCATTTGTTCTTGGCAATAAGCCAGTGAAGCAGGTAATAACCAGTATTAAATCCCAATTCTCCTCATTCTTAAGTCAGTGTTTTTCATAAAAAGTTTAAAACAGACCTTCCATTTAATTGTGGTCATATGCAAAGATGAGTCAGTATATCTTTCTGATCAGTTGGAATTTTGCAGTTATCCTCTGAACAAGAAATTTGAAAGTATTTTATAACAACAGAGGAGTTCTTTGTTGGCCTTTTCTTAGGAAACTGAGGATTTAGAATTAGTTTCAACATTTTTTCAAATCTATAGCTGGCAAGAAGTAGATCTTAAAAAAAAACTTGAATGGAGAAGTACATTGTAAAGAATCATTAGGATTTGAGATGTCAGGTCCCTTAACAAGATTCTCATATATGACAGAAACCAATTGAACTAGAATCTTTAAGTAACAGCTTCCTAAAAATGTACTCAACATGGAAAACTTGTTTTTAGCACCTTCCATTCTGATTACTTCAGTATTAGCTATTTCAGAAGGTAAAAATATATAGAGAATGAACAATATCATAGATTGGAGTGGGTGTGCATTTGTTCTGGGGGTATTCTTCAGGATTTTTAAAACTTACTCTCCAGTATTTGATGAAATAGCTGAAGACTGTTGTGGCAATGTACAGGCAGTAGAGAACAGAATAAGCTAAAAACTGAAGGAAGAATTTGTAGTTGGAAAATCCAATGCAGTTATTAACCCTAAAAAAGACAAATAATTAATTTGAAATCAAGACCTACAAATTGAGAACACACTTATACATAAATGGACTAAACCACGGAAGTAAGTCACTCTTGCTGCTTCGTTATGTGTTATGTAGAAACCCAGCAGAGAGAGAAGTTCCTTAACAGTAACAGACTAGAAAAACAAGTTCACACCTCACTTGTTCCTCCATTCATTTATAGGCACACGTGACCTAACTAATAGCTTTGGACTGATTACTAAAACATCCAAGCAAACCTTGATCATGGTTGCTACAAACCTATTATAGTCTCAGCAGCTACACTTGGTAAAGTTGTAGCATGTCCTCTCTGCAGTCAAGTGAATTCAGAGTGGTTCTCTAGTTCTGACATACAAAGTCTTGAGAAGAATCACGGAATTTAATAATTTAGAATATATCAAACGTGAAGCCAGGCAGAAATAGAACCGACCTGTCTTTGAAGAGGAGAAATACTTGTGCTGTTTTTCATTATTATGCTCAATTGCTAAAGTAAATGGACAAGAGATCATTACCTTTGTGACTGCAGGAATTCATTGCAATACCTGGGATGGTGTATTTATTCTAGCTTTAAAGGTTTACTCCTCCCCATTCCCACACAAATACAAAGCCCAGTGAATTAAGGTGGCAGAAATAGGCATGTTACAACTATGCATAAGAAAGTGAATATATTGAATAACTTTGACCCTTTTAGAGGAGAGAAGTGAATCAAAGGGACATACCAAGGGCAGTGATGGTCCATTTTTAATACACACCTATAAATGGGACAAAATAAAGTATGTTAAGTGAGGACATGGAAATGAAGCAAGATCTCAAAACTTGAATGCAAGGTTTCACCAGTATTTTCACATGGTTCCAGTACACCCATTTCCAGATTTCCACTACAGTGACTCCAAAATTATTGTCCTCAGTTCAGGAATGAACAATCACAATAACATTTTATCAGATCATGCCAGGAGCAAGTTACATGCCTAGAACTCCAACATTTTTTTTTTTCACAGGCAGAGTGGACAGTGAGAGAGGGAGACAGAGAGAAAGGTCTTCCTTTTACCGTTGGTTCACCCTCCAATGGCTGCTGTGGCCGGCGCGCTGCAACTGGCACACCGCGCTGATCCGAAGCCAGGAGCCAGGTGCTTCTCCTGGTCTCCCATGTGGGTGCAGGGCCCAAGCACTTGGGCCATCCTCCACTGCCTTCCCGGGCCACAGCAGAGAGCTAGACTGGAAGAGGAGCAACAGGGACAGAATCCAGTGCCCCGACTGGGACTAGAATCCGGTGTACCGGTGCCGCAGGCGGAGGATTAGCCTATGGAGCCACGGCGCCAGCCAGAACTCCAAATTTTAAAAGGGATTTGGAACTTCAGGATATTAATACAGAGAGATCAAGATCAATCTCCTTTCAATTTGTTCAGTAATCAGTTTAAGGAGTGTTTAGCCTAGTGGCTAAGATAAGTGCATCCTACATCAAAGTACCTAGGTTTGAATCCCAGCTCTGTCCCTGATACCAGCTTCCAGTCAATGCAGATCCTGGGAGGCAGTGGTGATGGCTCAAGTGATTGGGCTTCTGCCACTCATGTGAGAGACGTGGATTGCATTTCTGGATCCTGGCTCCAGCCCCAGCCCAGCCTCAGATGTTGTGGGTATTTGGGGAGTGAACTAGTACATGCGTGCTTCCTCCCTCCCTCTCTCTGTGCGTATGTGTGTGTGTGTGTGTATCTCAAATAAATAAATATCAGTTTAATAAAAGTACAGAAGAAAACATATTGGCTGGCATTATGGCATAGTGGGTAGAGCCACCACCTGCAACGTCTGCATCCCATATGGGTGCTAGTTTGTGCCTGGCTGCTCTGCTTCTGATCCAGCTCCCTAATGGCCTGGGGAAAGCAGCAGAGGATGGTCTAAGTACTAGGGTCCCTGCTACCCATTGAAGACAGATAAAGCTCCTGGCTCCTGGCTTTGGCCTGGTTCAGCTCTGACTGTTGTGGCCATCTGAGGAGTAAACCAGCAGATGGAAGATCTCTCTCTCTCTCTCTCCCTCTCTCTCTCTTCTTCTCTCTCTCTCTCAGTAACTCTTTCAAATAAATAAATCTTCAAAAAAGAAGATGAAGAAGAACACATATGGCTATAACCTATGTTTGAATAAAAGATAAAAGCAATATGGTAGAACAAGCACTCAGGAAGAAAGGAATAATGATTACATGTATTAACACAGAGATGGGGTTTTAAAAAGCTGGAACAATTTGAGTAACAAAATAACATAGTACTGGGTTATAACAAAAAAAAAGGAAAATGAACATCCATGCCTTCATACTGATATAAATAAATAAATTGAGAAGAAGAGACAAATCTCCCACGCAGAAGAATTCTAAATAATGTACGTAGATGCTCCCCCTTCATGGAGAGAGAGTATAACTTCCTGTTCCTTTAGTGTGGCCTGGGTATAGTGACTTTCTTCCAAACAGTATGCTATAGAAGGGTAGAGGAGAATAACTCTACAGTGAAGAAACCTCACAAATACTACCTCAGTCATATGATCAAGATTAACATTGCAGTGATAAGTCATGTTTATATTGGACCTTTGATACGATGTAATAAAAATGGACTTGACCTCTGTGGTCTTCCTCTCCAAATCACATTACTCTAGTCTAATAATCATGAGAAAAACATTAAACAAATCTCAGTTGAGAGAGGTTCTACAAAGTACCTGATCATTAATCCTGAAAATTGCCGAGCTCATCATAAACAAGTGAAGTCTGAGAAACTGTCACAGCTAAGAAGTGCTAAGGTGACATGACTACTAAATGTAATGTGGTATCTTGAATGGGATCCTGTACTAGATAAAGGACATTAAGGAAAAACTGGGAAAACCAAAGTAAATATGGACTTAAATTAAAAATAATATATCAACATTGGTTTATTAATTGTAACAAATGTACCATATTAATTAATGTAACATGTTAACAAGAGAGGAAATTGGATATGGGACATACGAGAACTATCATCACAATAAATACAAATTTGTTCTAAAATAAAAGTTTATTTTTAAAATGTGGTTTTATTTCTCTTTCCTATGTTTATAATAGTTTGAATCATCATCATTGCTTATGAGAATGTTTGGCATGTGCTCATTACGCTTAAAAGGAAAGGCTCTTATCTAGGCATGGTTACATGTTAGGATCAGTCATTTTGTTGTCTAGGCAGCCATCAGTGGCCAATCTCAGCCCAGAGGAAATATGGCTGTCACTTACATGGCACAGACAGAGCAGTGGTGGCAGCGATCTGGCTTGATCAGATGGCACCGGTCACAGAATCGTACAGCTATAGGAAAAATAAGGTGGTTAGCACTTGTTAGGGTCCAGTATGAGACCTTACATCTTACTAGCCTGCCTGGATGATTTGTTATGGACTGAATATAGACAGTTAAACTCTTCTCAAGTTGACAGGCAAATAGCAAATCACATGGGACAACTGTGGTATGTATATTTTTCCTCATTGAATCAGACTCAAAAGCAGCTTTTGAGAGATGAAAAGAAGGGGGGAAGTTTCATATCTGGATATCTGAGCATAAGATTATTTATTATAAAACAAACCATACTATCACCTGCTTGAGTTATCTTAGGAAATAATCTAATCTTTGTTTGGCATAACTTTCCTACCTGAAAGTAACTATTCATAATTTATCTCTGGTCTCCAGAGTTTGGATTGTATGAGGTAGGTTGGATTGTATGAACTAGAACTCCCACAACAAGGAAAAGAGAATGGTTCTTAGAATAACAACTTGAAAAAAAAAAATAACATTCCGAAGAATAGACTTTATAAAACAATTAGTTCAACTAATCATTTCACATATAAAGGAAATAAAGATCTGAGCCATATCAAGTGATTTGCTCAAGGTCACACAGCGAGCAAGTGGCAGGGTTTTGACTACACAGTTCTTTTTTTACTTCTTCAGGTATTTTTTTTTTTGTCCTGTAAATCTCATATAAACAACCACTTCCCTCTCCCTCCCTTCACCTTTCTCCCTCCCTACTTCCTTTTTTCTTTCCTTTCCTCCCTTCCTTCCCTTAGATGAAAGGCATTTTCTTTCCTACACATTTTTCCATGTTCATTGATAATGTGATCATTAAGTATAAAATCAAAATTCTAAATATTTTTAACTAATATAATTCTATCTAAAGTATATATTAAGCATGCATTACTGATTCAACACAATAGAGTGCTAATTCAGAAGAGTTTTGTGTTCATTTCTACCAATGGGGGGTATGTCACCAAAGTTATGGGTATAATTGAATCAAGAAGGAAGAGGGAGGGCCTGCATTTTTAGAGCCTTTAGCATAGTTTTAAAATACTGTCAAGGACACAGCCATAGTTTAAGCTACCATCATCTCTCATCTAGACAGTTGCAATAGCTGTATAATTGATCACCTTACTTTAATTCTTCCCCCTCCCTGCAATACCTACTAGGTATTGGGTAATTGGGAGATCTGTCAAAATGTTAATCAGATCTTATCACTCTCCACTTAAAAGTCTCAAAGGATTTTCAAAACCCCTGGAATAAAATATACTTATATTTTATTTTTTACCATGGTTTGTACCATTTGGCCTCTCCCTATCTCTTCCATTTTTTATTGTGTCACTCTCTATCTCCTATACACCAGTGGCACTGGCTGCATATCTACTCTTGTAATACTCAAGTTTGCTCCGTCTCCTAGCCTCTTGTACTTGCAATTCTTTCTGCTTGGGATGATAACCACTCTGCTCTTTGTATGGAGTGATGGTGAATTTTATGTCAAGTTGACTGGGTCGTGGAGTGCCCAGATATTTGGATAAACATTATAACAGGATGTTATGGAGAAAACTGGCATTTGAACTGGTAGATGGAGAAAAGCAGATTTCGCTCTCCAGTGTGTGTGGACTTCATCCAACCCAATGAAGGCTGGAAAAGAACAAAAATGACAGAGAAAGGATCTCTCTGCCTGACTGCAAAAATCTAGAACATCAGTTTTCTGCCCTAAGTGTGGGACATACAACAGGGTTTCTAGGTTCTCAGTCCTTCCTACCCAGACTAGAACTTACATCATAAACCCCTCTGGTTCTCAAGACTTTGGACTTGGGCTACAATTTAGTACTGGTTCTCCTGGTGCTCAGGCCTTTGTCAGAATAAGAGGCTTATTCACCATCAGTAAAAGCAGCCTTCCCACTGCCAGTGGTATTGGCTTCTCCACACACTTGCAGGGATTAATTCCACATTGCTTGAGAAATTTGAGGCCACTAAGCAAGACAAGGCTAGTTCTCTTCAGGATTCTTTTCTTCTAGACCTGTAATTAGACTCAAGACCCAGAAGGCCCCTAAAGGTGAGGCAGAAAGTGTTACCAAGAGGGAGAGCACAACACTTAAAAAGAACTACTTGGGGGCCCACACTGTGGCACAGAGGGTTAGAGCTCCATATGGGCATCCCATATGGGCACTGGTTTGAGTCCCAGCTGCTCCACTTCCAATCCAGCTCTCTGCTATGGCCTGGGGAAGCAGTGGAAGATGGCACAAGTCCTTGGGCCCCTGCACCTGCGTAGGAGATCTGGAAGGAGCTCCTGGCTCCTTGCTTTGGACCAGCTCACCTCTGGCCATTGCTGTCATTTGGGAAGTGAACCAGTGGATGGAAGACCTCTCTCTGGCTTTATCTCTCTCTGTACCCCCATCTTTCAAATAAATAAAACAAATCTTTTTTTTAAAAAAAGAACTACTTGTGTTTTCTAATTATATAGATAGAAATCTAGGGAACAAATGTGAGAATGGATACTAAGGATGTGGAGTAATGATGAAGGAACATAAAGTTGGATCTGGCTGAATTTATTCTGCATTGAACGTCACAGCTTGTGGGGGGCAGCATAGGCACAGCAGGTTAAGCTACTGCTTGTAAAGCTGGCATCCCATATTAGAGCACTGCTTCATCTCCTGGCTGCTCCACTTCTGATCTAGCTCCCTGCTAATGCACCTGGGAAAGCAGCAGAAAATGGGCCAAGTGCTAGGGCATCTGACACTCATGTGGGAGACCAAGATGGTGTTCCTGGCTCCTAGCTTTGGCCTGGCCCAATCCTGGTTGTGGCAGCCATTTGGGGAGTGAACCAGTGGATAGAAAATCTCTCTGTCTCATTGTCTCTCCCTCTTCTGTCACTCTGCCTTTCAAATAAATAAAATAAATCCTAAAAAATAATGTCACAGCTTGGGAAGTCAGAAAATACTTTTTACAGTTGGGTTAGTTGGTTGGATGAAACGTGGACCAAAAGGTGGCCCTCAGTGAGTAAAGTGGAAATGCCAGAACTTCCTTGGTTTAATGCAGAGGATGGAATTCAAAGGCTTAAGAAGGCTGGAATGTTAAAAGTAGATTTTTTTCCTTTAAGATATATTCACCTGCACAGGGAGATTTTTGAAGACAGACATTTCATCAATACTCTGAGTAATAATTTTGTGAGGGGAAACCCCAGCATGCTTTAGGAGCTCTATGACTTCTCTTTTCTGTAGGCCAGACCTCACAGTGAGAACCTAGACTTGATCCAGTGTACAAACACAGAGTCCTTTGAAGGAAGGTGAGGCTGGGTCTCCTTGAGGAAGGATTCTAGAACACTATGAAAATGATATACTGTTCTCTTTCTCTCACCCTTCCCTAAAGACACCTGTGCTCCTATATGAGAGAAACTATGTATTGGGAAAAGGAAAAGAAAATACTCAGCCCTTTTGGGGACTAGTAGACACTGTCTTTGAACTGATACTAATTCCAGGGGACCTAAAATGTCACTTTGATCCACTACGCAGAGTCCGGGCCTATGGGAGCCAAATATTAATGGAATTTTAGTTCATGTCCATCTCACTGTGGGCCCAGTGTATCCCCAAATGCCTTCTGAGCATATTTTACCAATTCCAGGATGCATAATTGGAACAGATACACTTAGCAGCTGGAATAATCCCATATTAATTCCCTGACCTATGGAGTGAGGATTATTATGGTGGGAAAGGCCAATCAGAAGCCAGGATAACTGCTTCCATCTACAAAAATAGTAAGAAAAAACCAATACTACGTTACTGGACGGATAGCAGAGATTAATGCTGCCATCAAGGACTTGAAGATGTAGGGGCAATGCCTCCTTCAGCATCCCCATTCAATTAATTTATTTGGCCTATAGAGAGGACAAGTGAATCTTGAAGATTGACAGTGGACTGTTCTAAGCTGAACAGGTGGCAACTTCAATTGCAGCTGTTCTGCTAGATGTGGCTTCAATGATTGAGTAAATGAATACATCACTGGATCTAGGTATGCATCTATAGATCTGGTAAATACTTTGATCACCCTCTTCATCTATAAGGCCCACCAGAAGCAGTTTGCTTTCAGATAGCAAGGTCAGCAATGTACCTTCATTGTCTCATCTCAGTGGCATTCCAACTTTCCAGCTCCACATCACAATTTAGTTTACAGGGATTTCAACTATCTTACCATTCCAAAAGATATCACATTGATCCTTTACATTGGCAACATGATTCTGATTTGACCTCCTGATCCAGAAGTAGCAACCGCTCTAGACTTATTGGTAAGAAATTTCAATGTCACAGGGTGGGAAATAAATCTAACAAAAAGTCAGGGCCTTCTATCTCTGTGAAATTTCTGGGGATCCAATGGTGTAGGGTATACTGAGATATGTCTTCAAAGGTGAGAGATAAGTTGTTGTATCTGACTCCTCCTACAACCAAAAAAGGGCACGAAACCTAGTACAAAACAATCTAACAAGGGCACAAAATAATCTATTCTTCATTTGGGTGAGTTACTCCAGCCCATTTACTGAGCCACCAAAAAACAAAAACAGAAAACAAAACAAAAAACAAAAAACCCTGTTAGTTTTGAGTGGACACCAGAAGAGAAGGCTCTGCAAAAGGTCTAGGCTGCTATTTAAGCTTCTTTGCTGCTTGGGTCATATGATCCAGCATATACAATAATACTGGATGGGTCCTTGGTAGACAGGAGTACTGTTTGGATCTTTAGCAGGCCCCTATAAGTGATTCTCACTATAAGGCTGTTGAACATGCATAGCAATACTCCATAATTAAATGGATGATCAAGATATGTGATACATACTTAAGCAGACCCTGAAGGCATGAGAAAGTTTACATGAAGTGGCCCAAATGTCCATGGTCTCCACTCTAGTCTTTCTATGCTGCTTTCTCTCTCTCTCAGATTGTACTATGGCCTCAGAGGGGAGTTTCCTACATTAACTGACAGAGTAAAAGATGGCTCAGACCTACTTTACAAATGGTTCTGCACAATATTCTGACACTACCTAAAACTGGACACCTACAGCCCCTTTCTGGGACTTTCCTTAAGGACAATGGTAAAGAAAAATCCTTCCAGTGGGCAGAACTTCAAGCAGTACACCTGGTCAATAATTCTGCTTGGAAGGGGAAATGACCAGGCATGCAATTATACATCAGTTCATATGCTGTGGCTGCTAGTTTGGATGGATGGTCATGAATTTGGAAAGATGATTGGGAAATTGGAAGCAAGTGGTATAAGGAAAAATCTCTCCGAATGGGTAAAATATGTAGAGATATCTGTGCCTCATGTGAATGTTCATCAAAAGGTGATCACATGTCTTCATGGTTTGAGGCCACTGTAACAAAATATCATAGACTGTGTAGCTTCTAAACAATACATTTATTTCTCTCAGTTCTGGAGGCTGAGAGGTCCAAGATCAAAGTAACAGCAGACTCAGTACTGGTGAGGACCCATTTCCTAATTAGTGCCTTCTCACTGTACATGGTACAAGGGGAAAGACAGTTCTTTGGAGCCTTTACAAGGGCATTAACCTCATTCATGAGGGTCCTCCAAAAAGCCCTTCCTCTTACTACCATCACGTTAGGGCTTAGGATTTCAACCTATGAATTTTGGCAGGGGGCATAAAAATTCAGACCATAGCACAACAGAGAAGGATTTTAATAACCAAGGGGATAGAATGAACTGCTCTGTGGACACCATTCAGTTTCTATTCCCAGTCTCTCCTGCCATTGCCCAATGGGTTCATGAATGAAGTGGCCATGGTAGCAAGGCGAGAGGTTATGCATGGGTTCAGTAACATGGACTCCCATTCATCAAGGCTGACCTTGATTACAGCTGAAGCTGAGTGCCCAATCTGCCAGTAGCAGAGACCAACACTGAGTCCCTAACCTGATACCATTCCCTGAGGTGATCAACCACCTATCTGTGGTTACATAGAACAGTTTCTAGAACTGTTACATAGAACTGTTTCTATAATGGAAGGAGTGGTGTTCTATCCTTATTGGAATAGATACTCTGGATATGTATTTGCCTTCTCTGCATGTGATATTTCTGCCAAATCTGTGGACTTACAGAATGTCTCACCCACTGTTATGGGATTCCACACAGCATTGCTTCCAATCAAGGAGCTCACTTCACAACAAGAAAAGTACAACAATGAGCCCACAATCATTGAATAAACATAGAATTCATAAGTTTTACCATGTTCCCCCCTCCCTCCACCATACTGAGGAACTGGTTTTCCAGAATGGGGGAAAGATCTTTTGAAGGGTCAGCTACAGCACTAGCTAGGTGACAATGCCTTGCAGGGCTGAGGCAAGGTTCTCTAGAAGGATGCATATGCTCAGAATCAGCATCCCATATATGATATTCTTTCTCTGATAGCCACAATCCATGGGTCCAGTAATCAAAGGAAATGGGAATGGCATCACTCACCATTACCTTTAGTGCTCCACTAACAAGACTTTTTCAAAGATTCACTTATTAATTTGAAAGGCATTTGGGCCATCTTCTGCTGCTTTACCAGGCACATTAGTTGGGAGTTGGATTGGAAGAGGAACAGGTGGGTCTCAAACTGGTACTCTGATATGGGATGCCCGTGTTCCAAGTGGTGGCCTAACCATCTGGATCACAACAACAGCACAGAACAAAACTTTTGCTTCCTGTTTCTGTGATTTTATTTTCTTCTGACCCAGAGGTCTTAGTCTCAGAGGGCGAAATGCTTCCACCAGGAGAAACAATGATTCCTTTGAACAGGAAGTAAAGACTGCCACCCAATCAGTTTGGGCTTTTAATGTTTTTGAATCATCAGGCCAAAAAGGCAGCTGTAATGTTTGCTGGGGTGATGGATCCTCACTATTCAAGTGGAAATTGGACTACTAGTCCACAATGGAGGTAAGGAAGAATATGTGTTGAATACAGGAGATGCCATAGGGCATTTCTTAGTATTACCATATTCAAGCCAATGGAAAACTAAACCTAGTCCAGACAGGAATACAAATGGTCTATACTCTTCAGGAATGTAGGTTTGGGTCACCCCATCAAGCAAAGAAACATGATGAGCTGAGGTGCTTGCTAAAGGCAAAGGGAATATAGAAAATATTTATAAATATCAGCTATGACTGAGAGATCAGCTGCAGAAACAAAGACAACAACTGTCCTGAGTATTTCCTCCTTATTTTGTTAAGAATATGTTTGCATGTATATCTCAAACAGCTTTGTCTTCTTTTATTCCCTTAATTTAACATAAGATATATTGACTTAACATCATAATTTTTTAAGTATTGTAACTTTACATCCCAGAATTTAAATAGTATTTAAGTTATAAGATATCAAGTAGAAGAATAAATATTACTCAAAGACTTTACCTCTTTGAGGAAGGGGATAAGTACATTTTTATTTGCATGCAGAATTGTTGTGGCATGTCAGGCAGATTTAATGTCCTTGTCATTGTCTTTACTTGGAGATTAAATATGGAGTAAGGAGATATGTATGGGTGCCAATATGACAATGGGTGGACTTGTGATAGTTAATTTTATGTGTCAACCTGACTAGCTCATAGAGTACCCAGGTATTTGGTTAAACATTATTTCTAGATGTCTCTAGGGAGGTTTTTCTGGATGAGCTTATTAGCATTTGAATCAGTTGACTGAGTAAAGCAAATTTTTGTCTTCTCCAATGTGGGTAGACCTCATCCAAATCACTTCAGGACCTGAACAGAACAAAAATTTGGGAGAAGAGAGAATTTGCTTTCTCTGCTTGTCTGTATGAGGTGAGACATCAGTTTCCCTGCCCTTGAGTGGGACTTATTCCATTAGTGATATGGTTCTCAGGCCTTTGGACTCAAACTGGATCTACATTACCAGCTCTCCTGGTTTTCCATCCGGTAGATGGCAGACTGGGAATTTTCTGCTTCTATTAATTGTGTGAGCCAATTCCTCATAACTCCCTCTTCTCTTCTCTTCTCTTCTCTTCTCTTCTCTTCTCTTCTCTTCTCTTCTCTTCTCTCTCTCTCTCTCTCTCTCTCACACACACACACTTCAAAAAGTTCATGGAAAATTGAATTAAAACATGTTTATTTTGGTGCAAAAATGTTGTGAAATCCATGCATGGTTTCTCCATAGCATGCATTGTCCATGAACTTTTGGAAGACTACTTGTACACATGCTAGTTCCTTTTAATCATTCAAGTTTCAGTTCAAATAGCATTTCCTAGAGAAATATTTCTTATCATTCTGTAACATGGAACTGGAAACACATGCTTTAAGGGTCCCAGAAACAGTCAGCAGTAAATGAAGCAGCTGGCTAAGGAATATGTGGAACCTGAGAATTCCTGGTCTCTCTAAAGAAGGCTGCCACTTCTCAGTGCCAGCTAATTTTTGTCATGTGGAAATGTAGATTAGATGTTGTCTGATCATCGGAGTTATCAAGTTATCAAGAGAAACCAGAAATCTGGATTTTAAATGTGGAAATATTCTGTTTGTTAAAAAACAGTAACAAATGAAAAGTTGTAAAAGCTACATTTGAGATCAAAGTCTATCCATGAACCCTGTTAATGGCACATGCATCTATTTTGTAATCTCTTCTTATCACATTATTCTATTTACTACTGCCTGAAATTACATAATTCCCTATCTGCCTCTTTTTCACCAGAATTTAAACTCCATATGAGACTGTATCTGCCTGTTCAACTCTATATTCCCAGTGCTTGAGACATTGTATCACACATAGTAGACACTTCTAAAAAATTAGATTATGGAAGTTTTCTTTTTTTTAATATTTATTTATTTATTTATTTATGACAGGCAGAGTGGACAGTGAGAGAGAGAGACAGAGAGAAAGGTCTTCCTTTGCCCTTGGTTCAGCCTCCAATGGCTGCCACCGCTGGCGCACTGCGGCCGGCGCACCGCGCTGATCTGATGGCAGGAGCCAGGTACTTATCCTGGTCTCCCATGGGGTGCAGGGCCCAAGCACTTGGGCCATCCTCCACTGCACTCCCTGGCCACAGCAGAGAGCTGGCCTGGAAGAGGGGCAACCGGGACAGAATCCGGCGCCCCGACTGGGACTAGAACCCGGTGTGCCGGCACCGCAAGGCGGAGGATTAGCCTAGTGAGCCGCAGCGCTGGCCGATTATGGAAGTTTTCAAACACGAAAGTACACAAAAAGTAGAAGTAATAGTATAGTGAACTCCATGTACCATTACCCAGCTTCGCTAATTATCAACATTGTGCCATTTTTGTTTAACCTATTTCTATTATTAGTTTTTTACTTAGCATTTTAAAGAAAATCCTAGATATGGTGTTACTTTAAACCACAAATATTTCAGTATTCAGGAAGACTTTTTAAAAAGCATAATTACTACATTATTGCTTTAGCAATTTTAAATACCATCTAATACTCAGACCACATTAATATTTTCCCAATTGGCAAATGGTATCTTAATAAATATTCATTGAACAAATAAATGATGAACAAATGAATATAAGTATACTTTCCAAAGCCTTGAAACATGATCTTCCTTATTAGAAACATTAGGATGACTTGTCAGAAGAGCCTTGGTTTTCAAATTTTAAAAGGTGGAGAATTGATTGGTTCAGCAAGTACTGTTCTAGTCATGCAGATGAAACCTAAGAGTAAAATTCCATAGTGGATATTTACTCAAGAAAAATGAAGACATATCTTTGTACAAATACTTGGACAAGAATATTTATAGCAGATCAACTCATAATAGCTAAACACTGGAAACAACGCAGATGTATATCAACCAATGAATGGATAAACAAATTATGATATATTTACACAATAAAATACTACTCAGCAATTACAGGAATGAAATATGCAACAATATGGATGAATCTCAAAAATATTATGCTGAATAAAAGAAGCCAAGCACAAAGTACATACTGTATGATTCCAATGATATGAAATTCTAGAGTGGGCAAAACCTATCCGCAATGGATCTTTTTCCAAGATCAGAATAGTGGTTGTCTGTATGTGTTGGGGGAGAAATGACTGGAAAGGGGCACGACAGAATTTTCTGGGGGTGATGGCAATGTTTATAGGGGTTTTGGTTACATGAGTGTGTAGATTTTTCAAACCATACTGAATTATATACTTAAGATTTGTAGATGTTTTGTATGCATGTAAATTTTACCAAAAGAGATAAAATATTAGCTGGATAGAGAGATGGAAATGTGGGCATATGTGATAAGGCAATATAGCAAAAATGTTAGTGGTAGAATTCAGGTGTGTTTACAATCTTCCAACTTTATACATATTTGAAGATTTTTATGACAAAATGTTTAGAAAGTTTCATAGTGGGTTTCAAAAGATGGAAGAGAAAAGCAGGGCTAGCCTGAGAACACATATGACTTAGCCTTCCTGAGATCCCTGCTAAGCTGCTTCTCTAGCTGACTTTGGATGAACTGACCTCCACTCCCGGTTCTTGTGTAAACTGGTAGTTTCTTGGCCATATCAACAAGCATCTGCTTCTGGACCTCAGGTCTCTCTTCATTTTCATAGCGCTCCTTGTCTGTATATGACAAGTGGAACTGGAACCAGAAGTGATAGACAAGACATTATTTTCCAAGGTTCACGGGATTAAAAACAACAACAGTAACTACTTAATTGAAAATTATTTGTTACCTAACCTTGTGATATTCTGGTACTGTATGGGCTTATAAGTTTCTCTGGCTAAGTATATCAATGATTGTATCTGGCTTTTATTGCCATCTTCACAACTTTATGAACTAGGCAGCATTGTATATAAAGAAAATAAAACTTAGATTAAGGACCCTGCCTAAGGTTGTGTTCACTCAGTTATTTCTTTTGAGCTAAGATTCACATAATATAAAATTCCATTTTAAAGTCTACATTTTACAGTGCACAATTCATTAGTATTTAGTATATTTAAATCATTGTTCAATAATTATCACTACCTACATCCAGGGCATTCTTGTAACCCCACAAGAAAATCCCATACACATTAAGCAGTCATTCCCCATTATTCCTACCCAGACCTTGGCAACCAGTAATCTACTTTCTGTCTCTATGCATTAGCTTTTCTAGATATTTCATTTAAATTTAATCAAAATTATGTGGCTTTTGGTGCCTGGAATCTTTCAATTAGCATATTGTTTCTAAAGTTAATCTATATTGTAACCTATTTCATACTGCATGCTTTATGAATGAATATTTTAGTGTATGGCCATACCATACTCTGTTTATTCATTTATCTGTTGATGGACATTTGGGTTGGTTTCACCTTTTGTCTATAGTAAACAGTGCTGCTATGAACAATTGTGTATAAGCATTTGTTTGAACAACTGTTTTCAGTTCCTTTGCATATATACTTAGCAGTGGAATTTCTAGGTCACATGGAATTATATTTTTAACTTTATGAAGAACTGCATAGTTGCTTCTTATGCTAGCTGTACCATTTTATATTCCTAGTATTAATGTATGAGGGTTTTGATTTCCTTACATCCACCAGCAGTTGCTATGTTTCATTCATTCATTTAGTTTTGATCTTCCTAGTAAATGTGAAGTGATCACAAACTACTTCATGAACACTTCAAAATGTTGCCTGAAACACATGGATTCAAGAGAACAATTCAAGTTTGAAAATGATTGACTTAACTACGGAAACTTTTTTTCTCAGTTTGTCTTCCAGAATCTTTCTGGGTAAAATAATAATAGTTTCCATAGAAGTGATCTAGATGAGGCCCCAGAATCCAAGTGGGGCTTCTTTTTGTTTGTTTATTTTTCTAACTATATCATCAAGGCAGATGGTAGTTTCCTAGCCTTAAAGATATCCAGGACTGGTGATTTCACAAACTCCTTCAATTGCCTAGTCTACCATTAGTTCTGTAACAGAAGGTTATTTCTTCTTTTTGTTCTCTTCTTGCTTTATTGGTATCTCTACTTTCCTCTGTTCTTAGTCTTTGTAAGTAAACAATATTCTTACCTTCTGGTTTGGTTGCTGTGGAAGTGTAAAGATAGATTTCCAATAGGTCCAAGCAAAGAACACAAAGATGGCATGGTAGAGGATGAGGTAGATAACTGAAATTAAAAAAAAAATCAGTGTTTACACTACACTACCTTTTTATTCAATTTGCTAAGAGTTCAAAAAGACAAAGCTCAATGACGAATTTCTATTTTTGTTTTCTTATTACCACTTATTCTTAATAGTATTATTATTAAATGTTGATCCTTACCATTTCTACATGTAGTAACAGAAACGTGTTATAATGTTAAATTTTGAACTACAGACTTTCTGGAAGTTACATGCCTTAAAAGTTGCCGTGTGATTCTGGGAATAAAGAAGCAGCTACTTTAATAAATTGCCATTATTTCCGCTTGTGTAGGTACTGAAATGCGGTGATGATATAATTTGCACAACAGTTTAGCATTTACAACATGCTTACATATATATATATATATTATTTTATTTTCTCAATAATTTTGTGAGCTATGCAGGATAGGATTAACTATAACAGGTAACTGATTAACCAAAAGTTACACAGCTAGTTGATAACGTAGACAGGTGTTAAACATAGGACTTCTGACTGTAAATCCAAACCTTTCCAGTTTCCCAAAAGACTACACACATTCGAAGTATGAGTTATACCTTTGAGACAGTTGTACAAGTGGCTCCCCTTTTCATACTCTTTGCTTTTTGGATAGCTCCTCTGATATGGAGGATTTGGGTATGCTCCACAGAGGTAATGACAAAATTGAGTGAGTTCACTGTTTTATTCCAAGTTCTTGAATGGCATGATCTTATTTTAATCCATCAGAAAGACTCAGGGAATGACATGACTCAAGATCAAGTTAATAGGGCTGAGCTTATTGTACATTTACAGCTGTATTGACAAAAAGTCTAACTCTCTTGGTCCAGTGTTCTTAACCATACTGAATAAGTTCTTTAAATGTACTTGATTTTTGTTATGAAATTCCATTTTAAAATTAACGCATTATGGAGTAAAAGGTAAATGTCCACGCCAAACATATATCTCACATCTCACCTCCTCATCCTAAGGTACAACAATTTGGTGTTTGGTGTGTATTGTCACAGATATTCTTGTTTTTATATGCTTATATAAATAAATATGAAATTTTATCATATTTAACATTTTTACTGTATTCTTTTTAAAAAGTAATACATTCATAAGGTTCAAACTTTGAAGGTTTAATAATATATTGTGAAAACTCTTCCTCCTGTTCCCTCAGCCACTCAGATCTCTATCCTGGAAGTAAGAAATATCACAAGGATATGACTTTATAGTGTATCTTTTCAGATTTTAAACACATAAAATCACCAAAATAGTACACATTCTCACACAAATAGTGTCATTCTATACACATTTTTTGTACCTTACTTCTTTTTCACTTACTGTGAGCGTTCCACTTAATGTAACTTGGAGAGCATAAGCTTAATAACTCTCCTGTAAAAATGTTGCTTGAAATTCCATTGCATGAATGTACTACTTGACTGTGCTAGCAAATTAGTTTTTCTCTTTTTCCTTACTAATACAAATAACCCTTAAATGAAAAATTTATATGTGAGGAAACTTCAAAAGCTTCATGGAAAATGGAATTAAAAGATAAGTTTATTAGGCCCAGCACTGTGGCATAGCAGGTGAAGCTGCCGCCTGAAGTGCCAGCATCCCATGTGGGTGCCGATTCGTGTCCTGGCTGCTCCACTTCTGATCCAGCTCTCTGCTATGGCCTGGGAAGGCAGTGGAAGATGGCCCAGGTCCTTGCGCCCCTGCACCTGCATGGGAGACCCAGGGGAAGCTCCTGGCTCCGGATCAGCCCAGCTCCAGACATTGTGGCATTTGGCAAGTGAGCCAGCGGATGGAAGGCCTCTCTCTCGACCCTCTGCTCTTTGTAATTCTGTCTTTCATATAAATAAATAAATCTTTAAAAAAAAAAAGAAGTTTAATTTGGTGCAAAAATGTTTGAAATTCATGCAGTTCGTTTTTATAATACATATATTTCATGAACTTAAGACTCCTTGTTTTTTTTTAAGATTTTATTTATTTATTTGAAAGAGTTACACAGAGAGAGGAGAGGCAGAGAGAGAGAGAGAGAGAGAGAGAGGTCTTCCATCCGATGGTTCACTCCCCAATTGGCCGCAGTGGCCAGAACTGCACCAATCCGAAGCCAGGAGCCAGGAGCCAGGAGCTTCTTCCGGGTCTCTCATGCAGGGGCAGAGGCCCAAGGACTTGGGCCATCTTCCATTGCTTTTCCAGGTCATAGCAGAGAGTTGGATTGGAAGTAGAGCAGCTGGGACTAGAATCGGTGCCCATATGGGATGCCGGCGCTTCAGGCCAGGGAGTTAACTCACTGCGCCACAGTGCCAGTCCCAAGACTCCTTGTTATGTCATCAACACATGAACAATGAATATCTATAGAATCAATTCCCTGAAGTGGAATTGGCAGGCCAAAAGTTATGCCCTTTAGCAGTTACTGCCAAACTTTGACTAAGAAATGTTGTATTTATATTTTTGCTATCAATAAGTGAGAGTGCCTCTTCTTCCACAGTCTAACCTTTGTGAACTGTTAGCAGATTTTTTTTTTAAATTTTAGGTAAGACCTTTATATTGTTTCCTTATATGTTATCACTTACTAAGATTTTTTTCTTTGATTTTATGAGTTTTATATGGGGAAAATTCCATGACTATGTAAGTTAGAGGGGTTATAAGAGCATGTTACAGAGTTCCTTCAGCATGGAATGGGAATATGGAAGCTTTGGTTTTAAAGAGATTAGGAGAAAATTATTTTTTATTTTTTAAAAATATTTTATTTATTTTTTAAAGATTTATTTCAAAGAGTTATATAGAGAGAGGAGAGGCAGAGAGAGAGAGAGAGAGGTCTTCCATCAGATGGTTCACTCCCCAATTGGCCGCAACGGCCGGAGCTGCGCTGATCCGAAGCCATGAGCCAGGAGCTTCTTCCGGGTCTCCCATGCAGGAGCAGGGGCCCAAGGACTTGGGCCATCTTCTACTGCTTTCCCAGGACATAGCAGAGAGCTGGATCGGAAGAGGAGCAGCCAGGACTAGAACTGGCGCCCATATGGGATGCCAGCGCTTCAGGCCAGGGCGTTAACCCACTGCGCCACAGCGCCGGCCCCAGGAGAAAATTATTTTATGTTTACTCTCTCATTATGCACTTCACTGGTAATGAGGTTAACCAATTTGGATAATCTGAACACCTGAGACCTAAGCTCTTGCACATCGCAGTATTTTAAGTGCATTAACTATACTTTTAACTCCAAGGATTAAGATAGGAAGCATGGGGCTTTAACTTGGTCCAGGTCTTACTACACATTAATAACTGATTTTACCATGGGAACTGGAAACAGCTAGCTGCTATTCTTGTATTTTAGGGTTTCACAGAAGTTATGATATTGATGGGTGGATGTTGAGGCTAAATGACTAAGTGATCATTCAGCAGATTGGTAGACTAGGGACTGCACTGTAGATTCCATAAAAATCTTTGAGTTGAGAGAGACTGTAGAGATCATCTACTTTAATCTCCTCATTTTTCAGGGAGGTAATTGAGGCCCAGAGAAAATAATTGGTTTGATAAGGATTACCCACCAAAATTATGGAAGCTATGGAATCAGAATCCAGGTTTCTTCACTCCCAGACAAGAGCTCTTTCCCTTAGAACAGCTAGTCTCAAATTTCAGTTTGCCTCAAAATCACTGAATGGACTCCATCCCAAAATAGAGTCCAAGAATCTAGCAACTCTCTCAAGTGATTCTGAGACAGATGAATCATGAGACACAGGGCCTTAAGAGGTCATTTGCTTTTCTAACTATCATCCTAAGGAGGATGATTTTCTCCACCATCCCTATCAGACAATTAAATCATCTCTTCCAATAGCTGAAGTGAGTATTCTTGAATTAGGGGAAGGCCTTATGATTCCCAATTTTATGTTTCTTCCCCTCTCCCCAGTGTGCACACTTCCATTCCTTTCTGCCTTAAAAAAACGCAATATATTTCTTTATAATTATTTATGGTATCTAGAATAGTCATCCTTTTAAGCTGTAGTGATGCTAAGTGTGATGCTCCCGTAAGGTTTCAGATCCCTGGAGAAACTCAAACACTGTGAACTGTACCCTTGAATTGCCACTACTCCTTGACATTGGAATAAAGTGAAAAACATCTTTTTTAAGTAAACAAGCAAAGCAGAGCCCTTCAGTTATCTGGCAGTGATTAAAGCCACAAGCCCAAAGTCTTTTAAGTGTTTTTTTTTTCTCTTTTCTTCCACAAAGTGCAAAGGTCTGCAGGAATAGAAGAATTCAGCCATAAAAAACATGGCCTCCTGCCAAGGAAAAATCAACCTAACCATACAGTTATTCTGAATTCAGTTACTGTATTGCAATGTTAATGTCCCATTATGTGAACAGCTTCTGAAATGAGAACGACTACTTGAGCTTTTTTTCTGAAATAATGATTCATAAACAACTTGGTAGAAATTATGGAATCTGAAATTACATGGTGGAGGTAGCATAAAGTTGTTATTAGCAACATTTTGGTCAGCAGGGTGTTTTTCTAGCTGTTGCTCTCAGGAGCTAGTAGGAAATGAGTGATTTTGTATGTGTCTATATACGACACCTGGAAACACATCCTTGTGTGAATAAGAATGAATGTAGTAGCAAGGTGTAAAGATGTACACCAAAGTAGGGGGGGAAAGTAATGCAGCAGACACACACACACACACACACACACACACATATACCTCCACACATGTAAATGCTAAAGCTGTTGCTGTGGCAATTATCCAACATACCTCTTTTCTTTAAAAGCTATCATTGGAAACAACCGATGCTGGCGAGGATGTGGGGGAAAAGGCACAGTAATCCACTATTGGTGGAAATGCAAACTGGTAAAGCCACTATGGAAGATAGTTTGGAGATACCTCAGAAATCTGAATATAGCCCTACCACACAACCCAGCCATCCCCCTCCTCAGAATTTACCCAAGGGAAATTAAATTGGCAAATAAAAGAGCTATCTGCACCTAAATGTTTATTGCAGCTCAATTCACAATAGCTAAGACATGGAACCAACCTAAATACCCATCAATGGATAAAGAAATTATGGGATATGTACTCTATGGAATACTACACAGCAGTAAAAAAAAAGACGAAATCTGGTTACTTGCAACAAAATGGAGGAATCTGGAAAACATCATGTTGAGTGAAATAAGCCAAGTCCCAAAGGGACAAATATCATATGCTCTCCCTGATCTGTGACAACTAATAGAGCACCTAA
The DNA here is from genome assembly GCF_051225735.1 of Oryctolagus cuniculus. Lineage (NCBI taxonomy): Eukaryota > Metazoa > Chordata > Mammalia > Lagomorpha > Leporidae > Oryctolagus > Oryctolagus cuniculus. The sequence goes on from NC_142888.1 coordinate 54,652,823, forward strand.
AAGGAAACCTGTAAAAGTGAAACTGACACTATGAGTAGCAGTGACTTGATCAGCCCTTGTCCTGACTGTTGAGGAACAGCTTACTATTTTATTCTTTTTAGTATTTTATTTTTCTACTTAATGCCATCGGTTGAACTCTTTACTTAACACAGAATTATTCCTAGGTGTTTAAATTTAACTGAAAATTGATCCCTGTTAAAAATAAGAGTGGGAATAAGAGAGGGAGGAGATGTACAGTTCGGCACATGCTCACTCGGACTTACCCTTAATGGTAGAGCTAGAAACGTGCCATGGGAGTCCAAATCCCATTAAGTTGGCAGGTACCAATGCCACCTTACTAGTTAAAGTGATCAGTTTAAGTTCATAATTGAACATAAAGATAGGATTAAGTGTAAAAGGGATCACATAAATAAGACCAAGTGTCTGCTAATAATAATTGATATAATTAAAAAGGAGAGAATGATCCAACATGGGAAACAGGACACACAGCAGACTCATAGAATGACAAATGCCCTAAACAGCACTCTGGTCTCAGAATCAGCCCTAAAGACATTTGGATCTGGCAAAAAAGTCCATAAGAGCATTTCAGGCATGGAAAGCCAAGACACTGTGGCAAAAAATGACCTACATGAAAGATCTCTGTGAGTGAGATCTTAGTGGAAAGAAGGGGCCATCAAAGAAGGAGGTACCTTTCTCTGAAGGGAGGAGAGAACTTCTACTTTGATGATGGCCTTGTTTAAATAATGTCAGAGTTTGTGGACTCACGAGGCTTCCATAGCCTTGGCAGCTCACGACAAGAGCCTCAGGTGATCACTGACATCATATATAAGAATGTCAATTGATAAATCAACAACAGGAGTCACTGTGCACTTGCTCCCCATGTAGGACCTCTGTCCTTAATGTGTTGTACAGTATTTTATACTTTGTGTGTCTGTGTGGGTGCAAACTGTCGAAATCTTGACTTATTATAGAGTTGATCTTCTGTATATAAAGATAATTAAAAATGAATCTTAATGAAGAATGGGATGAGAGAGGGCGTAGGAGGTGGGATGGTTTGGGGGTGGGAAGGCAGGTATGGGGGAAGAACTGCTATATTCCAAAAGTTGTGCCTATGAATTTTATATTTATTAAATAAATGCTTTCTTAAAAATAATACATCTTTAAAAAAGAAATTCATCTTTAGGAAGTGGCTAAATAAATGATGGAATATTCTTATATAGTTTTAATAATGAAATATGTTTACATATATTAACATGAAGACATTTATGACACAGAACTGAGTGAAAAAAATCAAGCTATAGAATAACATGTACACTATCATCCCATTAATAAAAACCAAACCTATATAAAAATGTACATTGATACATATATCAATAAGTACGTTGATACTTATATATTGTTTATATGTAAATTCAGAGAAAAAGATCTAGAAGAATATAATTCAAACAGTGATAGAAGATGGAACAGTGTGAGGAGGACTTGAAATTTTTATCTTACACATTTCTGTACTGTTTGAATTTTCAATAAACATTATTTGCAACAAACAATATTAAAGAGTCTTTTAGAACTAGGATAGCCACTAAAAGGGGCATTTCTGTGGTCCCCAAATCTTTATTATAAAATAATTTTATAATAACATAAAATAGTATATTATTGAGAACACTGATATAACTACTGAAAACAAAGATTTCCTATATAGTCTAAAGATGAATACAAAAGATCCCATACTGTGGCCCCCAGTTTTCACTCCTGTTTCCCTCTTACCCTCCTGGTGTTTAACATATCATCAGTAAATTAAGGTCAGGATAATTGAGAAGCTGACACAGAACAGATATTTCCATGCTTTGGATTTTCAAATGGGAACCTGGTTAAGTTCTTGTATCGGTTTTCTGGGGCTCCCATAATACAGTATCACAGACTAGGTGCCTTAAATGACAGAAATTTATTTTCTTACACTACTAAAGGCTAGAATTCTAAAATCTAGGAGTTGACAGGTTTGCTTCCATCTGAGTCCTCTCTTTGGCTTGTAGGTAGCCATCTTTTCCTGTTATCTTCATGTGGTCTTTCTTCCATACATGTCTATGTCTCAATTTCCTCTTCTTATAGGGACATCAGTTTTATTGCATTAAAGCCCACCTTAGTGACCTCATTTTAACTAAAGTTACATCTTTAAAGGCTCTGTAAATACAGTCACAATCTGAGGCATTGAGGAACATGACTTCAACATAGGAATTTTGAGCTGACACAAATCAGCCCATAGTAATTGCCTTATTTAGGAAGTACACCTATTTCTGAGAAAGTAAATGATTACAAGCAAGGGCAGATGTCTGGCCTAACACTTAAGGTGCTGCTTTGGATGTTCACATACCATACTGAAGTACCTGGGTCTGAGTCCTGGCTCTGCACTCAATTCTAGCTTTCCATTAATGTGCACCCAGAGAGGCAGCAGGTGATGACTCAAATAGTTGAGTGCTGTGCTCCCCATGGGAACCCCGGATTGAATTCCCACTTTGGACTAACCCTGGCTGTTGGGGGCATTTGGAGAGTGAACCAGCAGACAGGAGCATATATTCTCTCTCTATGCTCCTCAAATAAATGAAAATTAAGAAAAAAAAGAATTATAACTATTTAAGTTTAAAAGAAGGAACCAGAGAATTTAGTTTGCAAACTCTTCAAAATGCAAATAAATTCTCAGAGAATTAGTTGAAATTTTGTTTGAAATGATTAGTGTCCTATTTTTGAAGATGAGCAACTGTGTAGAGCAATGTCAATATCATCTTAAGTTCACTTCTGAGCCCTACCCCATCCTTGGACCTGACTTTTATTCCTAACCTCCAGCACATCCCATTGCCTCACTTAAGGGGTATAAGAGGGAGAAGTTCCAGTTAAGATCTTCAAAATAAGGGTAATATGATGGTGAATGAAATTATCTATGTAAAACAGTTATGAAAGCAAAATAAGTACATTATTATTATGCTTCTTGTATGATCTATGGAAGAAGATATGGATTATTGCCTTAAAGAAAAATTTCCAAGTCCTGTATAACCAAGGGTGACATAATATATATTATGGTCTATGGTTCAGATGACCTGGGCCTTAGTTCTTTCTTTGTACTGGAATCAGAATGACTAGGTGACATATTTTACTTCTTTGAATCTTGCTTGTTCTACCTATGGATTTTTTTTTTTGACAGGCAGAGTGGACAGTGAGAGAGAGAGACAGAGAGAGACAGAGAGAAAGGTCTTCCTTTGCCGTTGGTTCACCCTCCAATGGCCGCTGCGGCCGGCGCGCTGCGGCCGGCGCACCGCGCTGATCCGATGGCAGGAGCCAGGAGCCAGGTGCTTTTCCTGGTCTCCCATGGGGTGCAGGGCCCAAGCACCTGGGCCATCGTCCACTGCACTCCCTGGCCATAGCAGAGAGCTGGCCTGGAAGAGGGGCAACCGGGACAGAATCCGGCGCCCCAACCGGGACTAGAACCCGGTGTGCCGGCGCCGCTAGGCGGAGGATTAGCCTAGTGATCCACGGCGCCGGCCCTCTACCTATGGATTTTTACAATTTTCTTTTTTCTTCTTCTTTTTCTTCTTCTTCTTCTTCTTCTTCTTCTTTTTTTTTTTTTTTTTTTTTTTTTTGACAGGCAGAGTGGACAGTGAGAGAGAGAGACAGAGAGAAAGGTCTTCCTTTGCCGTTGGTTCACCCTCCAGTGGCCGCCACGGCTGGCGCGCAGTGGCCAGCGTACCACGCTGATCCGAAGGCAGGATCCAGGTGCTTCTCCTGGTCTCCCATGCGGGTGCAGGGCCCAAGCACCTGGGCCATCCTCCACTGCACTCCCTGGCCACAGCAGAGAGCTGGCCTGGAAGAGGAGCAACCGGGACAGAATCCGGTGCCCCGACCAGCACTAGAACCCGGTGTGCCAGCGCCGCAGGCGGAGGATTAGCCTATTGAGCCACGGCACCGGCTTGACAATTTTCAAAAGAGGAGTCATAAGGAATTATAGTACTGAAATATGCTTTGCTTTTTAGAAGGAAGATTTTTCACGTTCTCTCCAATGTTAGTACCAATAACAATGACAATAATAATAATAATGTAATGGTATTTACTACTATTTATTTTGTCCTTATCATGTCCAGGTACTATACTAAGAGATATATCTTCTCTTATTAGTGCTCAGAATAACCTTAAAATGTTAAGTATTATCACCATTTTATAGAGGAAAAATGTGCCAGAGGTTAGAAATCTGAAATCAAGGTACAGACAGGACTCTGTTATCACTGAAGGCTCTGGGGGAGAACCTTTTTTTTTTTTTTGCCTTTTCCTAGCTTCTAGTGGTTTCTGGAAATCTTTAGTTTTCCCTGGTTTGCGACAGCATAACTCCAACCTCTGCTTCCATTACCACATGGCTGTCTTCCCTCTGTGTATATCTATATAACCAAATTTCCCTTTTCTTATGAGGCTATCAGTTACTGGATCTGAGCTAACTCTAATCCAGTATGACCTCATCTTAACTTGATTACATCCGAATAAGGTCACATTCACAATGTCCAGGTGGAGATGAATTTTTTAAACTTTTATTTAATAAATATAAATTTCCAAAGTACAACTTTTGTTTTTTTTTATTTTATTATTATTTTCTTTTATTTGACAGGCAGAGTGGACAGTGAGAGAGAGAGAGACAGAGAGAAAGGTCTTCCTTTGCCGTTGGTTCACTCTCCAATGGCCGCCGCGGCCGGCGCGCTGCGGCTGGCACACCGCGCTGATCTGATGGCAGGAGCCAGGTACTTACCCTGGTCTCCCATGGGGTGCAGGGCCCAAGCACTTGGGCCATCCTCCACTGCACTCCCTGGCCACAGCAGAGAGCTGGCCTGGAAGAGGGGCAACTGGGACAGAATCCGGCGCCCTGACCGTGACTAGAACACGGTGTGCTGGCGCCGCAAGGCGGAGGATTAGCCTAGTGAGCCGCAGCGCCGGCGGGAAATATTTACTATACCTCCATTTTACCCTGTTAATGAGGGCTGAGAATCCTGCCTATGGTCATGGGGATGGTCAAACACAGGCCACCTGATAATTGACAGGTGCAATCCATTTCAAGTTTATCAGTTACATATGTACCAAGCCTGGGGGGACACTCTGCCATGCAGGACCACACAAGGGTTGTGCTGGCGAAAAATTGAAACACCAGCAGCTCTGGAAGGCAGGCTTTGCAGTGAGCTGCGGCGCTGGCCTCCAAAGTACAACTTTTGAATTATAGCGGCTTTTCCCCCCTTAACCTCCCTCCCACCCGCAACCATCCCATCTCCCACTCCCTCTCCCATCCCATTCTTCATCATGATTCATTTTAAATTATCTTTATATATAGAAGATCAATTTTGTATATACTAAGTAAAGATTTCAACAGACTGCACCCACAAAGACACACAAATTACAGAGTACTGTTTGACTAGTAGCTTTACTGTTAATTTGCATAGTACAACACATTAAGGACAGAGGTCCTACATGGGGAGCAGGTGCGTAGTGATTCCCTTTGTTGATTTAACAACTGATTCTCTTATTTATGACGTCAGTAATCACCAGAGGCTCTTGTCATGAGCTGCCAAGACTATGGAAGCCTCTTGAGTTCTCTCCTCCCTTCAGAGAAAAGTACTGCCTTCTTTGATGGCCTGTTCTTTCCACCGGGATCTCACTCACAGAGATCATTCATTTAGGTTTCTTTTTTTTCTTTGCCACAGTGTCTTGGCTTTCCATGCCTGCGAAACTCTCATGGGCTTTTTAGCCAGATCTGAATGCCTTAAGGACTGATTCTGAGGCCAGAGGCTGTTTAGGGCACTTACCATTCTATTAGTCTGCTGTGTATCCTGCTTCCCATGTAGGATCATTCTCATGGAAATGAATTTTTAGGGGATACACTTCAATCTATAATAGGAACCATTAAGTAAAGAAAAATTTTTTTAATAATTTCAGTATTTTTGACTATGGTTTTCTTATGCTTTGGAGACTGAATGGAATTATGTTATTTGAGCCTTTTACTTCTTTGCTTTTATATTCTCTCTGTCTATACTAAATAATGTTCCTACTGGTAGTCATATACCATATTTTATGCTTCTTTAATAGTTTGGTTTTTGATTGCATTTTTTATTTATTTTTTATTTAGTAAATATAAATTTTCAAAGTACAGTTAATGGATTACAATGGCTTCCCCCCCCATAATTTCCCTCCCACTCACACCCCTCCCATCTCCTGCTCCCTCTCCCATTCCATTCACATCAAGATTCATTTTCAATTGTCTTTATATACAGAAGATCAATTAGGTATATATTAAGTAAAGATTTCATCAGTTTGCACCCACATAGAAACACAAAGTGTAAAATACTGTTTCACTACTAGTTATAGCATTACTTCACATTGGACAACACACTAAGGACAGATCCCACATGAGAAGTAAGTACACAGTGACTCTTGTTGTTGACTTAACAATTTGGCACTCTTGTTTATGGCGTCAGTAATCTCCCTAGGCTCTAGTCATGAGTTGCCAAGGCTATGGGAGCCTTTTGAGTTCACCGACTTCGATCTTATTCCTACAGGGCCATAGTCAAAGTGGAAGTTCTCTCCTCCCTTCAGAGAAAGGTACCTCCTTCTTTGATGGCCCCGTTCTTTCCACTGGGATCTCACTCGCAGAGATCTTCCATTTAGGTCTTCTTTTTTTTTTTTTTTTTCCAGGGTGTCTTGGCTTTCCATGCCTAAAATACTCTCATGGGCTCTTCAGCCAGATCCGAATGCCTTAAGGGCTGATTCTGAGGCCAGAGTGCTATTTAGGACATCTGCCATTCTATGAGTCTGCTGTGTATCCCGCTTCCCATGATGGATCGTTCTCTCCCTTTTTGATTCTATCAGCTAGTATTAGCAGACACTAGACTTGTTTGTGTGATCCCTTTGACTCTTAGACCTATCAGTGTGATAAATTGTGAACTGAAATTGATCACTTTGACTAGTGAGATGGCATTGGTACATACCACCTTGATGGGATTGTATTGGGATCCCCTGGCATGATTCTAACTCCACCATTTGGGGCAAGTCTGACTGAGCATGTCCCAAATTCCTACTGGTAGTCATATACCATATTTTATGCTTCTTTAATAGTGCAGTATAGTTTGAACCAAGTTACAGATTCACATAGGACTAGAAGGGACCTCAGATAGTTATCAGTCTTTTGGACTGTTTCTAGGCAAATATGCCAAATAGTTGGGTATCTGACACTTTCTTAAAAGGAGATTTCACAGCCTCTCTTAGTAAACTGCTATAGTGTTCAAAGTTCTTTAAAAGTCTAACGGCTTTCTGATTATAACTGAATCTTATTTTAGTTTATGGATTCCAGTGTCTGAGAATTCTGACATTCAAAAAAGTAACAACTGAGATTGTTAATACTTAACATTTACAAGGCAGATTACTGCTGCATACTTTCACTAGCTTACAACAAATCTGTAATATGTTATTAAATTAGTCTCATTTTAGAGACTGAGGTTCAGAGGAGCTGAGTTAGTTTCCAAAGGACAGAGAGCTAATAAATAATACAGCTGGAATTCCAGCTCAGATATTCTATCTCGTAAAACCTATGCTTTGTCCCATTATGCCTCATTGCAGGATGAAAATGCAAAATGTAATCTTATTTCTCACTGTGTTGATGAATTGAAGATCAAGGAAAAAAGTGCTTTGCAAGCATAGATTCCTAGCGTTAGAAGAAATCATGCAATTTTGGGGCAGGCATTTGTGGCACAGCGGATTAAGCTGCTGTTTGGGATGCCAACATCCCATATTGGAGTGTCTGACATTGAGTCCTGCCTCTGCTTTCAATTCAGCTTCTTGTTAATGTGACTGACTGGGAGGCAGCAGATGATGGCCTGAGTGCTTGGGCCCCTGCTACCCAAGTGGGAGACCCAGACAAAGTTCCTGGCTCTTGGCCCAGTCCTGGTTGTTGCGGGCACTTGGGGAGTGAATCAGCAGATGGAAGATCTTGCTCACTCTGTCTCTCCCTCACTTTCTATTATTTTTTCTTCCAAATAGATAAATAAAACTTTTAAAAAATCATACATTGTGGTAACAATCTCTTTAGAGAACTCAAATCCTGGTAACTGGACTGATGCTACCAGAAATCTGTTAAACTGAGTTGAGTTCATAAATGAAACCCCACACCGGTGTAGTTAAGTTCACTAAGGTACACAAGAAAATGAAGACATGGTACTTTGGACAGTGGGAAAAAGCAGTTGAACATCAAGTTTCTGAGTAAAGAGCACAACTAGGCAAGCCTAGGAGATTATCAATTGAAAAGTAAAGCATAAATGTAGCTTTGTTTGCGTATGCCTGGGCTTTGAAGTCAGACAGTTCTGGGTTGAATCAATGCCACTTGCTACTGAGATGACTGGGGATAGATTACTTAACTTCTTTAAATTTCAGTTTCTTTCTGTATAAAATCAACATAAGAGTATCTACATTATTGTGTTAATGCAAATATTAAAGGATACAATGCATATGCACTACTTAGCAGGGTACCTGACACAATAAATTCTAGCTTCAAGAATAAACAGACCATTATTCTCATTATTCCTATTATGGTAGAGCATCATCTAAGCCCCCACTCAATTTCTCATGGAAGTTTATTGTGGAGATATTTATTTATGATTATTTAATATTATACATAAAGTATGTAAAAGATGATCTCTGACATTAAGAACCATGCATGATAATAAAAGGCAACTAAAGACTTGCTGTAATGTTATAATAAAACTTGTAAAAATGTATTGAGTCATCAGGATTTGTTTTGTTCACCTCTTTTCTAAGTGATTTACATGCATTAACACATTATATTTTCACAACTCTATGAAATAAGCAGTATTCTTTCTATGCTATACATAAGCATGAGGAGATAAATAATTTACTAGGAAGCAGAAGGGCCAGGATTTGAATTCAGACGGTCTGGCTGCAGAACCCACACTTTTAACTACTCTGCTCTACTGTCTCCCAACCACACTGCTCTGTTTCCTCTATAGCCAATGCCTCTGTTAAATGACTGATAGCAAACTGGAGCTTTAGAATGGAATAATATGAATGCCAGATAGGTTAATGAATTAAAACAATCAATTTCCATGAAGTGAGAATTAAAAGTGGCTAGAGGCTACATAAATATTTATAGCTATTACCGATAAAATAAAATAAAGCTAAAGGATTTTTTAGACTCATGCCTAACTTCGACTTTTTAAAATGGAAACATCTCCATCTCTTTCAAAAAGTATGTATAGGGGTCGGTGCTGTGGTGTAGTGGGTAAAGCTGCCACCTGCAGAGCCGGCATCCCATATAGGCGCTGGTTCATGTCCTGGCTGATCCACTTCCAATCCAGCTCTCTGCTATGGCCTGGGAAAGCAGTAGAAAATGGCCCAAGTCCTTGGGCCCCTGCACCTGTGTGGGACACCCAGAAGAAGCTCCTGGCTCCTGGCTTCGGATCCTCACAGCTCCGGCCATTGCAGCCATCTGGGGAGTGAACCAGCGGATGGAAGACCTCTCTTTCTCTCTGCCTCTCCTTCTCTCTCTGTGTAACTCTGATTTTTAAATAAATAAATGAATCTTTTTTAAAAAAGTATGTATAAACCACAGGTTATGTCAAGGATGGTGGTGAGGAGTGGAAAGGAGAGCAGTAAACATACTGGGACTATGATGGTGAAGGACTTAGCCCTTATAGCCCACTGTGGGGGCACTTCCTCCATGCCTGGAGTAGGGAATGGATTGGGCAGGAAGGGCAGGTAGTTTGGGTAACAGTAATGAGCTGAGAGAGACCAGATCACTTTTGTAGAGTGGTTAATTGTGTTCTTCTCTATTTTAAATTCTGGCAATTTCCAATCACTGTCCTATAGCCAAAATGGCTGCTGAAAGTATGTTCCACTTTATTTCTGGGTAAGCTTCCTAAAAATTGTTATCATAAACTTTCCACTTATCTAAGTGTAAAATTTATAACATCCTCTTACCTTTTTCTGCTGGGCTCAAAACAGTCACTGTTGGTGGAGGGGGGGAGAGAGACAGAAATATTTTTTATTAACTCATTTTTCCACATCATGATTTTTTAGCAATTTATACAACAGTACTTCAGGGTACCACCAGCCTAACATGAGAGAAGGCAAGGATGACTAAATTTCATCCTTTGCTATCTTCCTTCAGTAATTAAGAATTCCCATTCATTCAATAGAGGCATGAACTTTCATTTTTTAAAAACTCAACAAATGGAAACACACAAGCTATGTAACATGACAGTAAGAACTTAAAAATTGATAAATTCAGAGATGATTATTTACATTCCCAAAATACTCTCTGTAGGATGTCTTTTTATTTTATTAACTTTTATTTATCAAATATAAATTTTCAAAGTACAGCTTATGGATTACAATGGCTTCCCCCTCACACAACTTCCCTCCCACCCGCAGCCCTCCCCTTTCCCGCTACCTCTCCCCTTCCATTCACATCAAGATTCATTTTCAATTCTCTTTATATACAGAAGATCAGTTTAGTATATATTAAGTAAAGATTTCAACAGTTTGCACCCACATAGAAACACAAAGTGTAAAGTACTGTTTGAGTACTAGTTATAGCATTAATTCACAATGTACAGCACATTAAGGACAGAGATCCTACATGAGGAGTAAGTGCACAGTGACTCCTGTTGTTGACTTAACAAATTGACACTCTTGTTTATGGCCTCAGTAATCACCCTAGGCTCTTGTCGTTTGTTGCCAAGTCTATGGAAGCCTTTTGAGTTCGCCGACTCCAATCTTATTTAGACAAGGTCATGGTCAAAGTGGAAGTTCTCTCCTCCCTTCAGAGAAAGGTACCTCCTTCTTTGATGACCCGTTCTTTCCAATGGGATCTCACTTGCAGAGATCTTTCATTTAGGTCTTTTTTTTCTTTTTGCCACAGTGTCTTGGCTTTCCATGCCTGAAATACTCTTATGGGCATTTCAGCCGGATCCAAATGCCTTAAGGGCTGAGGCCAGAGTGCTGTTTAGGACATCTGCCATTCTATGAGTCTGCTGTGTATCCCGCTTCCCATGTTGGGTCGTTCTCTCCTTTTTAATTCTATCAGTTAGTATTAGCACACACTAGTCTTGTTTATGTGATCCCTTTGACTCTTAGTCCTATCATTATGATCAATTGTGAACTGAAATTGATCACTTTGACTAGTGAGATGGCATTGGTACATGCCACCTTGATGGGATTGAATTGCAACCCCCTGGCACGTTTCTAACTCTACCATTTGGGGCAAGTCAGATTGAGCATGTCCCAAACTGTACATCTCCTCCCTCTCTTATTCCCACTCTTATATTTAACAGAGATCACTTTTCAGTTAAATTTAAACACCTAAGAATAATTGTGTGTTAATTAAAGGATGTCTTTAAATACCGAGCTTCTCTTGCATATTTGGAAGAAACAGTGTCGATATTGCCTGCTAGCTCTGAAGTCAGACTGGGTTAGAAGCCCAGTTGCACTATTTTGTGACCCTAGGCACCTTCTTTAACTTCCCTAACAGTATCTTCATCACAGGGTGAATGTAGCTGTGGCTACAACTTAGGGTTTTACCTTCATATTAAGGTTACCTAAGAACTAAAGTGAATTAATGCATATAAGTGCTGCTTAGCATAGGGTCTAGAAATGGACAAGTACTTGATGAATATTATCACTATCTTTGAGTTAAGATTTCACAGAATATCAGAACTGGAAAGAACTTTAGCAATTATCTGGTTTATTTCATTGTACAGATGGAGAAAAATAGACTGGAGTAGTATCAAATGATTTGCCTAAGTTCATAGAGCAATTTAGTGGTGAGTTGGGACTAAATTCCAGTTTCTAAGGCTTTCTTCATGTACTGTGTCTATATCTTTCAATAATTTCTTGCTGGATAATTGCAATATATGCTATGCACTATATCAGTGTATATGTATATGTGTTTCAAAATTTTTTGAAATCAAGTATACAGAGGTATTCAAAAAGCTCATGGAAATGCACTGTATGAAAGTCATGCATGGATTTCAACAGATTTTGCACTAAAATAAACTTCTTCTAATTAATTTTACAAGAATTTTTTGAACTACTTTCATGTGCACGTGTATGTGTGTATGTGTAAAACTTTGGCTCAGAATGTCATTTGTACAAAGTGAGGCCTACCTGTCTTTACTCACCATCACTATCTGTGTGCACTTGTACTACATGCTAAGGTAAACAGAAGCTACTAGACATGGCTCTCAATCTTGAGAAGCTGTTAAGATTTTTTTTTTTTTTTTTTTTTTTTTACCCAAGTGATGAACAGTTAAGGGTCAGAAAAACTAGGAAAAAAAATCCAGAGATTGAGACTACATTCTAGGGGCTATTGTTTCAGGCCCTTTATCAGTTATACTTTCTCTTCCCCTTCAAATGCTGGTGTAATTTTGGTGAGTCCTAAAAAATTCTCCTTTTAATGATCAATTAATGGGTCTTGTTAAAATCATTACATTTTTGTCTGGCTACAAATCTGACCAGATGCTGCTTCTTGGAGAGGACACCAAGTGGCAGATGATGCCAGTGTTGCAGGAGGGTCTGGCAGAATGGAAAGAATGGAAAGGGAGGCCACCAGCCTTTGGAAGCAGCAGTTGTGGCTGGGGGTGGGGCTGGGGCTGGAGACCTCCTTGCAGAGGCAAGGAGGGGGACAAGGAGTGGTTCCCTGTCATCAAGCTAGGATGCCTGGTTAAGAACATGAAAATCAAGTCCTTAGAGCAGATCTCTCTCCTCTCCTTGCCCATCAAGGAGTCTGAGATCACTGACTTTTTCCTGGGGGTGTCCCTCAACGATGCGTTTTGACGACGATGCCAGTGCAGAAGCATGCATGCACTGGCCAGCAGACAAGGTTCAAGGCATTTGTTGCCATCAGGGACCACAATGGTCATGCTGGCCTAGGTGTGAAGTGCTCCAAGGAGGTAGCCACCATCATCTGCCATCTAAGGGGCCTTCATCCTGGCCAAGCTCTCCATTGTCCCTGTGCAGAGAGGCTACTAGGGGAACAAGATTGGCAAACCCCACACAAGGCCTTCCAAGGTGATCAGATACTGTAGCTCTGTGCTGGTTTGCCTCATTCCCAGATCCCAGGGGCACTGGCATACTCTTGGTTCCTGTCCCCAAGTAGCTGCTGCTGATAGCTGGCATTGATGATTGCCACACCTCAGCCAGGAGCTGCACTGCCACCCCAGGCAACTTTGCTAAGGCCACCTTTGATGCTATCTCCAAGAGCTACAGCTATCTGACCCCTGACCTCTGGGGAAAGACTGTGTTCTCAAAGTCTCCCTCTCAGGATTTCATCTTGTAAAAACCCACACCAGCGTGTCTGTGCAGAGGATCCAGGCCCCAGCTGTGGTTACAACTTAGGGTTTTTACACGAGAAAAATAAAGTATATTAAGCCTATTTAAAAAAAATCTGATTAGATAATGTTCTTTCTTTCTTTTTTTTTTACAGTAAACCTGCCTGGAGACTGACACCAAGTCTTTAGGTTTTTCTGCAGTTAAAGATTCCTGGTTAAGAATGCTTGGAAAAGGCAGCTACTATACCTTGACAATACAAATCGAAGTATAAACAAGAAGTCTTGATGGGTCAACCTGGGACTTGATTTTTTTTTATTTTAAGATTAATTTTTTATTTATTTAAAAGTCTGAATTACAGAGAGAGGGAGAGACAGACATTTGTTTCACTCCCCTAATTGCCATAATGGCCAGGGCTGGGCCAAGCTGAAGCCAGGAGCCAGGAGCTTCATCCAGGTCTTCCACATGGGTGCATGGACCCCAGCACTTGGGCCATCTTCCCTTGCTTTCCCAGGATGCATTTTCAGGGAGCTGGTTCAGAAATGGAGCACCTGGGTCTTGAACCTGGGCCCATAAAGGATGATGGTGTCACAGATGGTGGCTTAGCCTGCTATGCCGCAATACTGGCCCTGACTTTATGATTTTGCACATGCATATTTCATGACAGTATTGGTTCAACTAGGCCATGAATTGGGTTAATAACATTTCTTAAAATGGACTGAAGGAGGCCGGTGCCGCGGCTCACTAGGCTAATCCTCCGCCTAGCGGCGCCGGCACACCGGGTTCTAGTCCCGGTCAGGGCGCTGGATTCTGTCCCGGTTGCCCCTCTTCCAGGCCAGCTCTCTGCTGTGGCCAGGGAGTGCAGTGGAGGATGGCCCAAGTACTTGGGCCCTACACCCCATGGGAGACCAGGATAAGTACCTGGCTCCTGCCATCGGATCAGCGCGGTGCGCCGGCTGCAGCGCGCCGGCCGTGGCGGCCATTGGAGGGTGAACCAACGGCAAAAGAAGACCTTTCTCTCTGTCTCTCTCTCTCACTGTCCACTCTGCCTGTCAAAAAAAAAAATGGACTGAAGGAGACCAGAATTGCATCAGGATTATTCTTAATAAACAGTAATTGATAAATTGCTGAACACTCACTTAATAAAGAGCATCTGACACTTAAGGGCTGAACACTCATTTCTAAACAAGAAGTAGAGGTCATAACTTCCATTTGCTTGGCCACTTCCTACAGCACTATGGGTGGGGGAAGATCACCTAGTACTTGTAGTTGTTGGGATGAGTGAATTCTCTAAGCGGGGGGCAGCTATCTTTAAGTAATTGCAGGAGTTATTTGTAACTCGGATTGGGTTATATGTTTCAAGAACAGAAGGCAGAGACAGAATCAGTGGATAACAGCTGCAGGTTAACATATTTAATTCAATGATGGTGATGATGATCATCAGCATGATGATAATTTCCAGCAGCCTTGTGAAGGAGTGAATTTCCCATTGCAAATGGAAATACTGTAGAGGATATTCAGACATCATTTCAGCAGTGACTTGACTTTTAATGACTTTCACCTCTGAAATTCTATAAGGAGTCAATAAATCTAAGGGAAAAATATTTTCCTCCAAAATTCCCTGAGGAGAAAAAAGGCCCTCATTTCAAAAGATTGTGGCACTTATATCTGTAATTCTGCCTTTCCTTTATTTTTCTAATATTGCCTTGTGCACTATTAGAGGAAGAGGCTAAAATACTTCAGTTATATCTAAAATGAAAATGTTACAAGAGTCACACTAAATTTTGACAAAATTAATCCTTTATCATGAATCTCTTGGGTAAACATACACTTAGCCACTCAACGGGTAATTTGCCATGTATGAATTTAGAGTGATGTGTGATACATGTCATTACACACTTGCTCTCTTCAAATTTCAGTTCACTACTGGAGAGTGAAATGACTGGAGTTATCATCAAATAGCTCTTTGCACTGTCTCTCCTCTTTTCTCTCACCTATTTATTGATTCTTTGTACCTAGATACAGAGAAAAGTTATGGAAGAGTGAAGTAAATGGAATGGCTTTTTATCACAACAACTTGTGTTAAATCAAAACACATCTTATGACTTCTTTTTAGTAGATGCTCAGTGTAGGGTTCACATAAGAGTATGGCTAGAATAAGCCTAATTGGGGCTAGATGAGAATGGATGGTCAAGAAATGTGGTAAAAAGGGTATGGAAGAAATTCTCCATCAGTGCTGTACAACAGAAACATAATGTGAACTAGGTACTTTAAATTTTCTAGTAGGAACATGTTTAAGAGTTTAAAAATACCAAATGAAACTTATTTTGGCAATATAATTTATTCAATCCAGTATATATAAAATATTTTTAATATGTTATGTAAAATTATTGGGATATTTTATATTCTTTTTTACACTAAGTTTTAAAAAACTTCTGTATATTTTATGCTCCCAGGACATATAAATTCAGTTGCCAGGTTTCAAGTATTTACCAGACACATGTGGCTTGTGGTTACTGAATTAGCATAGTTCAAAAGAACTTAGGAATGTGGGAAATTTGAAAATATTAGGAATGCGGTGAGATGTGTGCTCATGTACAACATGAAGCTCTCTTTAAATTAATGACACATTTGGAAGGAGTTCACAGTGATGTATTGCATATATTTGGGATGTATATATATTCTGGCTCTGACACTGATTTGTCTGTGACCTTTTAAGCAAGTTATTTAACTGCTGTGTGCATCAGATTCCTCATCTAAAATGAGGATAAAGTTATTTATGTTAACAGGTTGTTATAAGGGCTAATGGATAAGATATGTATAAAGTATGAGTGTCTGGCACATAATAAGTACTTAATTATTGTAAGTTGTTTCTTATCATTTTTCTTAGAAAGGTTAGTTTTTTAGTGATGTTAGGTATTACAACATGTCTAGGACAAAACAAGTATGAATTTTTAAAAGTTATGGGTTCTCAAAGTTTTAAAATAATTTTTTCAATGTCAAAATGAACAACTTTTATTTTCATTTTTTCCTTAGATACCTAGATTCTAGGTTAGAAGTGGAAACAGAATTTGAAACAGGGAACTCATTTCTACAACCTTGTCTAAATATGATCGGAGTCAGTGAATTCAAAAGGCTTCCATAGCCTTGGCAACTCATGACAAGAGCCAAGGTGATTACTGAGGCCATAAACAAGAGTGTCAATTTGTTAAGTCAACAACAGGAGTCACTGTGCACTTACTCCTCATGTAGGATCTCTGTCCTTAATGTGCTGTACATTGTGATTTAGTGCTATAACTAGTACTCAAACAGTATTTTTCACTTTGTGTTTCTATGTGGGTGCAAACTGTTGAAATCTTTACTTAATATATACTAAACTGATCTTTTGTATATAAAGAGAATTGAAAATGAATCTTAATGTGAATGGAAGGGGAGAGGTAGCGGGAAAGGGGAGGGCTGCAGGTGGGAGGGAAGTTGTGTGAGGGGGAAGCCATTGTAATCCATAAGCTGTACTTTGGAAATTTATCTTCATTAAATAAAAGTTTTTAAAAAAAGCAAGCAAATCATGCCCATATTCATTTAATCCTCTGAAAAAGTTACTCTTACTAGCCATTCATTTGCTTTTTATGCAGTCATTCTCAAACCTGGAGGATTTTTTTTTTTTTTTGACAGGCAAAGTGGACAGTGAGAGAGAGAGAGAGACAGAGAGAAAGGTCTTCCTTTTCCCTTGGTTCACCCCCCAATGGCCGCTACTGCGCTGATCTGAAGCCAGGTGCCTCTCCTGGTCTCCATGCGGGTGCAGGGCCCAAAGACTTGGGCCATCCTCCACTGCCTTCCTGGGCCATAGCAGAGAGCTGGACTGGAAGAGGAGCAACCGGGACAGAATCCAGCGCCCTGACCGGGACTAGAACCCGGTGTGCCGGCGCCGCAGGCGGAGGATTAGCCTACTGAGCCGTGGCACTGGCCAAACCTGGAGGATCTTAATAATTACTTTGGCAGCATGATAAAAATATAGATTCCAGGGCCCCTTCTATGTAATAAATTTCTGGGTAGAGGTGCAAGAATTTGTATTTTAAAACCTCATCAGGTCTATTATTTAGGTCTTTTATTTGGAGTGGGAGAAAATATCTGCAATCTACTTATTTGACAAAGGAATAATATCCAAAACATATAAGAGACTAAAAAACTCAACAACTAGAAAACCAGTCAAGTTAAGAAATGGGCAAATGACTTAAAGAGACATTTTTCAAAAGAAATACAAATGGCCAACAAATATATGAAAAAATGCTCAATATCACTAGCTATCAGGAAAATGCAAGTCAAAATCACAATGATATATAATCCCTGTTTGAATGGCTACTACTAAAAAGACAGAAAGTAACAAATGGTGGTGAGGAGGTGAAGAAACGGGCGTTCTTAAACACTGTTGGTGGGAACGTAAATTAGTACATCCATTAAGGAAAATCAAGAGTATGGAGATTCCTTTAAGAAAAAACTACCAAAAAACTGCCATATGATCCAGCAATCCCACTGCAATGTATATATCCAAAAGACATGAAATTATTGTATCAAAGAGACACCTGCTTCACTATGTTTCTTGCAGTACTAAGGAGTCCATTATCAGATGAATGGGAAGAGAAAATGTATATATATGCAATGCATAAAAAGCATGAAATTCTGTCATTTGTAGCAAAATGGATGGAGCTAGAGGAACATGCTGAATGAAATAAGCCAGACACATAAAGACAAATACTCAGAGCTCCCCTCCATATGTGGAAAGTAAAAAAAACTCAAATTGAACATAGAATAGTAATTACTAGAGGCTGTGAGGAGGAGTAGTAGGGCATAGGCAATTTGGATAATGGGTACCAATCAGTGTGAGGATGAAGGAGTAAGTTCCTAATGTTACAGAGCATAGTAGAGTGACTATAGCTCACAATATCCTAATATATATTTTATGAGCAAACAGAAGAAAGGAACTTCAAGACTCCAATTATAAAGTAATGTCAATGTTGATTATACTGATTTGATCAATATCCATTGTGTACATGTATTGAAATGCTTCATTATAGCCCATAAATATGTATAATTATTGTTAATAAAAACTCTTTTAAAGCTCAGTGGTTGGTTCTGATTGTCAGCCATGTTTAAGAATCACTGGAGTCATTTTAGAAGTTTAGTATGAGACCTTACTAGTCACGTGTGATATATGCAACTGTTTGACATACAGATGACATATAAAACCATTCTAGATGTGGTAATACCATGATTCATGCAGGCTTGAAGGGATAGCTTTTAGTTCTGTAGAAACTTGGTTTGTAGAAAATGTTAAAATGTTTATCTGGTTTTTTTTTTTGTACTATCAGTTTTCATTTCTTCTAATTTTCCTTGAAGAATTTCTACATTTTGTGTAAAAATAATTCCTAGATCTATTTATTTTTTAATACCCAAATGGATTTTGTTGATCACCAAAAATAGAAGAGCTGTGAATTGGTAAAACTTGTCAGAACTAATTTTTGTAGAACACTAGAATATAATAATAAAAAAAGTCCAACAATTAGGAGGGAATACATGGTGGAAAAGGGAACTGTTGCTTTGTAGGAAAATAATGTGACATTTTAAATTGGCTTTGTACTATCCTCAACAACCCAGATCATCATGGGCTGTGAGGGTGGCAGCCCACACTCCTGTGGAAGGTTTCTCATGCCAGAGGAAGCAATATGGACCTTGTTATTAAACTACTGTGGTTGTGAGCTTTGAATGTCTTGTGGCTCCCTCAAAGACCAACAACATAAAGGCTTCCTTATATTTTGTCTGACTCAGGGTATTCTCAGGGCCAAAGAAGTTTCCTGGTAGTTTTGATCAGAAGTACTTAAAGGCACAGGTATTGTGCTTTGGACAAGAGACAACTCATGGCAACAGATAGACCAAAAACTCTGGTAAGGCAGAGGTGAACAAAGAATATAGGTAGAGGAATAAGGGTATTTAAAAGCTACTATGTGTACCACAGAACAGAGAATTGCATGCACACAGCCAGGATGGCATACATGCTCAGAAATAGCCTAAGAAGACTCCAAGCTTTCACCTTTATTGCTGGCCTTCAAGTACTGCACAGTGAAGGCAAAAATATGGCCACAAGTGACCTGGATAAGAGCTCAAGGAGGCCGGCGCCATGGCTCACTAGGCTAATCCTCTGCTTGTGGCGCCGACACACCGGGTTCTAGTCCCGGTCAGGGCGCTGGATTCTGTTCCGGTTGCCCCTCTTCCAGGCCAGCTCTCTGCTGTGGCCAGGGAGTGCAGTGGAGGATGGCCCAAGTACTTGGGCCCTGCACCCCATGGGAGACCAGGATAAGTACCTGGCTCCTGCCATCGGATCAGTGCAGTGCACCGGCCGCAGCGCGCCGGCCGCGGGGGCCATTGTAGGGTGAACCAACGGCAAAGGAAGACCTCTCTCTCTCTCTCTCTCTCTCACTGTCCACTCTGCCTGTCAAAAAAAAAAAAAAAAAAAAAGAGTTCAAGGAATACTCAACAAAAAGCCAATCAGCAAAGACTGGAAGAGTATATGTTTTTTTCTTTTCTATTTTTTGACACTTAGCATTCATGAAGTATCTATGAAACCACTAAGTAACCAAAGATTTAAGGAACAGAAACTTTAGAGACCACACATGCATAAGGAATAGAATTAGAATATAGGTTAGAAAAGTCACTAAACAAGCAAATATGAACAGCTCATACCAAGCAACAACAACAAACCCCAGGGAGGGAGGAGATTCTGATTTCTGGAGTTGCAACTTTATAACATTCAAAATGTCTGGTTTTCAGCAAAAAAAAAAAAATTACAGGGCATACAAAGAAACAGAATCATATAGTTCATTAACAGGAAAAAAGAAATTGATAAAAATTGTCCTTGAGGAAGCTCAGGGATTGAACTTATGAGATAAAGACTTTAAATCAATTGTCTTAAATATGCTTAAAGAGTTATAGGAAACCATGGAAAATGAATTAAAGGAAATGAGGATAACAATGTCTCATCAAATAGATAATATAAATAAGAGATAGAAATTAGGATTACAAGAGTCTGAGAAAGGTGGGGGAGGGGAATGGGGGTAATAAAACACAGTAGGCAACTATAATAGATTTTGGTGTGCTGTGATGCAGTAAGGTGACCATGGCTCATGATGATGTATAATATTCTGTACAAAAAAACTAGAAGAGAGGAGCTGATAGGCTCCAAACACAAAGAAAAGATGAGAAAATGGAAAGGCTAGTTTCTTGGTATGATTGGTTTAAGATCTGTATATGTGTTAAAATATTGTGTTGTAGACCTTAAAAATGTGCAAGTAGGGGTGACTGTTGTGGCACAATGGGTTGGGCCACTGCTTGGATTGTTTATTGCAGTACTAAGGAGTCCATTATCAGATGATTAAAACCAACCCTGAGGTCATCAAAAAGAAAAAAAATATCAAGACAAGTGAAAATGAAAGCACAATGTATGAAAATGTCTGGGATGAAGCAAAAGAAAAACTAAGAGGTTGACAGCAATAACTGACTACATAAAAAAAATCTCAATCAACCTAATTTTGCATTTCAAAGAACTAGAAAAAGGAAAGAACAAACCAGGTCCAAAGTTAGCAGAATAAAGAAAATAATAAAGACTAGAGTAGAAATAAATAAGAGCTCCTCTTTTATTTATAATTTTATTTATTTGAGTTTTCTCTCCTTTTTACCCACAAGAACACATGGATCATAAGGGACTACTACAAACAATTACATGTGAACAACTGGAAAACCTGAAAGAAAGTGGGTATATTTTGAGAAATATACAACTTATCAATACTGAATTAGGGAGAAATAGAAAATTCTAACAGATCAAGAGAGGAATCGGAGTCTCTAACATAAAAAAATCAAAATCAAAAACAAAAACAAAAAAAAAACCTTCCAACAAAGAAAATCCCAGGCCCATATGGCTTCAATGGTGAATTCTACTAAACATTTTTTGACTCAATTTTTATTTTATTTATGTAGTCTCTGCTAAACATTTAAAGAATTAACAGGGCTAGTGTGGTGCGGTGGGTTAAGCTGCTACTCGAGACACTGACATCCCAGGTTTGAGTCCCAGCTGCTCCACTTCCAATCCAGGTCCTTGTTAATAGAGAGTGACTGCTGAATGCCCGTGAGGTTTCCTTTTGGGGTGATGGAAATATTTTTGGAACTGCATAGAGGTGATGATTGCACAACACTGTGAATATACTACTCTGCTTTCCTGATTTTTGAATAATGGTAACTGAGGCAAAATGTTAAGAAAACATGTGTGGGCCAAATAAAATAGATCTGCAGGCTACTTCTGGCCTGCAAGTCACAACTTTTGACCTCTATGTTAGTAGAGAGGAGGCAAGGTATTAAGACAGTACAGTGGTTAAGAGCATAGGGTTTGGATCCAAGCTGTCTAAGTATATAGGTTTAGCCATGTACTAGCTCTGTGACCTTTGTTAAAGTACTTAATCTGTATGTTCCTCAGTCTGCTTGTCTATAAAATGGGCATATTGATAGTATATACCTCTTAAAATTGTTATAATTAAGTACATGGCCACGTGCTTTTCTTGTGTGCCTATGAATGCATGTGTGTGTGTGTGTGTGTGTATGTGTTAGTCACTTACAAACAGTGTCTGGCATGTATCAAGTGTTTTGCAAGTATATCAAATAAGTCCTAAGCTTTACCTTTCAGTTCTTTTTTTTTTTTTTTTTTTGACAGGCAGAGTTAGACAATGAGAGAAAGAGATAGAGAGAGAGAGAGAAAGGTCTTCCTTCCGTTGGTTCACCCCCCAAATGGCTGGCCGGCCGGCAAGTTGCGGCTGGTGCTGCACCAATCCGAAGCCAGGAGCCAGGCGCTTCCTCCTGGTCTCCCATGTGGGTGCAGGGCCCAAAGACCTGGGCCATCCTCCAATGCCTTCCCCGGGCCACAGCAGAGAGCTGGACTGGAAGAGGAGCAACCGGGACAGAATCGGGTGCCCCAACCAGGACTAGAACCTGGGGTGCCAGCACCGCAGGTGGAGGATTAGCCTAGTGAGTCGCGGCACCGGCCAACCTTTCAGTTTTTAACAGTATGCAGTTAAGTAAGAATTTATAGAAAGCTGATTATTTGTACTGATTCTAACTTGGTCTTTACCTCAGTTTGTTCATCTGCGCTTCAGTTTACACATCTGCACAATGGGGATATGTGTCTCATACGGTTATTTTGAGGATTAAATGAGTTAATATGTAAAAAGTGAATATATCTACAGTACCTCAAATCTGGCAAAGAGGAAACACATTATAAGCATTAGGCATTATCATTACTAATTTTTAAAAAGATGTTTTTTGGAAAAGCTCATGTAAGTCATTACTGAGAAACTCCAAAATACATTTAATAGTTCTTATCATATAGTATTGATCCTAGGAGCAATGTCCTTACCATAATAATGGAATTAAAGTTTTGACCCTTCAGTCATTCAAAAAGCCAAAGTCATTGAACAATCTTTTTTTATACACCTTAATAATAGATTAAGATAAAAAGGACAACAGCATAAACCCATATCTGAGTAGTCAACTAATGAAATTTTTTAAATTTCATTTTCTTTTCTAGAAAATTTTCTCCTGTGTAGAATGAAGACACTAAAATGTTACCCCAAGTCACAAATAACCATTTGTACAACATTACATGTTTTTCATTCACTGAAATTTATTTTTAAGAGATCCTTCTGCATTTCCCACAATATCTTCAAGAAGGAGGTAAGGAAAATTCAAACTTTATATTGGAAGCAAGGGTCATCTCTTGTGTCTATAGTTTATCCCAGTCTACCTGGGAGTTGACTATTGCAAGAGAAGGGGGAGTGGACATTCAGTCTATCAGTTAAGATGCCCGTGTCTCACAGCAGAGTGCTTGGGTTTAACTCCGGGCCATAACTCCTGACTCCAGCATTCCTACCAATGCAGACCCTTGTAGGCAGTGGTGATGGCTCAAGTAATTTGGTTCCTGCTACCCACATTGGAGACCTAGATTGTGATCTCAGATCCTGGCTCTAACTCTGGCCCAGTCCCTGCTGCTGTGGACATTTTAGGGGGTGAACCAGAGGATGGGAGTGGTATCTGTCTCTTTGTCTCTCTCTCTTAAATAAATAAAGCATGATTAAAAAGAAAGAGAATTTAAAATATATGTATGAGAACGAAGTTATAAGTGGTGTCAGGTCCTGGGGCTGGAAAAAAAAAGCACCCCAGCTATAATTTGTAAGGTGAGAAAAGTTTGGTATGAAGAAATGAAGGAGTCTTGGAAGGACTTTGGAATGAAGGGATGTCCAGTAGGGCAATTAGGAGTCCTAATGTGAGGGCACTGGAAATATACTGGAACCTTACAGTCAATGAATAGGAAACACAATAGATGAGAAATTTAAGGGTGCTGGCAGTAGGAATATGGTATTGAAGTGCTAAGAAAATAGCAGACTTTCAGAGGAGATGGAGATACTTCAACGTGTGAGAAGACAAGGGCAATGGAAGAGTTTAGTGGGGGGCAAAAGTGGGAGCTCTATTGTGAAGAGATAAGATATAATATAAAAATTCTGTTGTGGGGGCTGGCGTTGTGGCGTGATGGGTTAAGCCACCGCTTGTAGTGTCCCATGTCCTGGCAGCAGCAGAGGATGGCCCAAGTGATTGATTCCCTGCACCCACATGGGAGACCCAGAAGAAGCTCCTGGCTCCTGGGTTTAGACTGGTCCAGCTCTGGCTGTTGTAGCTATTTGGGGAGTGCCTTCTCTCTCTGTTTCTCCCTTTCTCTGTAACTGCCTTTCAAATAAATAAAATGAATGTTAAAAAAAATTCTGTTGTGAGTTGATGAGAACATTACAAGGCTATTAAAGATACAGAACCAGGAGGAAGCCAAGTTGGGGAGGGACTGGGGTTTGTATCAGGAAATACTGTGAAATTCTGAGTTTGCAAGTACTTGATAGACTGTGGGAACAATTTTATAAAAAGGAGAAGATGAAGTGCTCCTTAACGCGACAGGACAGGGTATAAGAGAAGATCACAGAATTATAAATGAAATGGTCTTAATAGAGGGAACAAGAAATGATACTCCCACTGGAGGAGGTACAAAATATTAGAAATCTAGTGGGAATTGATAGGGTTTCCTAGTTTGAGAAGACAGAGGACAAATGCAATCCTAGAGAGAAGTAAGAGGAAATAATAATAGTGAAGAGCAGTGCCAAGTGGGTTTCCCAAAAATGGTAACAAGGAGGAATCATGGTTACAAGACAGTGGCCCTTTGAAGGGAAATGAGTGAGATTGTGGAGCGTTTTGGGGAGAGTAAAGAGAAACATGTAGTGTGAGAAGCTGGGGGACAGGCAGGATCATTGTGTGACAAAAGCAGGGTCACCAGTGTGAAGTATCCGATAGTAAAGTGAGGTCCCTAACGAGAATGAGTGGAGTGCTCCTCAAAGCAGGTAAGCAGGAGACTGGAGGGAACACCGTGTGATACAATCAGGAGCTCCAGTGTGAGGGGAGAGAATGTAGTGTAGAACTCCCATTCCCTGGGAGAAGATGAGGAAATGGGAGAGCCCACCCGGAAGGAGAAGGGCTTACTGCTGTAAGGGGAAGATCACAGTGGGATAGAACAAGGTGTTCCTTGGGGTCACAAGTGGATGAAGACACGATGTACTTCAGCTAGTGTGAGACGATCTCGGGAAAAGGATGGACCCTGGGGTGAGGGGGGAGGAAGGAGAGCCAGGGAGTAGAGGAAATATTTTGAGGTTCTTAGCAAGAAATCCTTAGTATGGAATCCTAGAGGGATTCCAGTAGGAGGGAAAACGGTAGGTTTCCTAGTTGGACGCAGTGGTGGAATTCACAGTGGTAAGCGGGCAGTTTAAGGACACGGGGTATGTTGTTTCCTCAGTTGGGTAGAGTGGGGGTCGCCAGAATGAGAGCACAAGGCGCCAGGGGTTGCCTTGTATGAGAAAGGGGGCCCTAATGGGAACAGCCAGGAAATTACTGTGGGTAGGACAAGGAAATAAGAATCCCTAGCTGGGAGGCGATGGTGACATGGCGGGACCCTCGTGGGAGGGCACAGGAGATAATGTGGGAAGGCAGAGGTTGGGGACAGGTCACTCTTCGGAGAACGAAACGAAAACCGCAGACTGAGGGCTAAGAACACAGGGGACACCAGTGTGAAGGGTAGGGCAGACGATTATGCCGGAGCATAATTTCCCCACCTTAGGTGCCCAGCCCCACTTACCCAGGCAGAGCTCAAAGACGTAGGCATAGTAGGACCAGAGCACGACGAGGACAATAACGAGCACTGGCACCCAGGACAGTACTCGGCGGCAGCACCGCAGCCCCCCGGACAGAGCCATCTTCCAGCCCCGCCGCATCTTCGGCTCGAAGATCGACCGAGCAGGCCTGCTGGCGCTGGGTCGGAACTGCTGGGGCGGCGGCTGGGAGGCGGGAAGGCGCGCTGTGCGGCGCTCCACTGCCTAGCCTGGCGGGAACCTTCGGCCCACGCCGGCCGATCCCACCTGTGGGGCTGCGCGGCCGAGTGCGTCGTGCCTGGTACAATAGGCGTGAGTCTCGGCGTGGAGGAACTGGCCTTGTTGGAGCAGAAGGTTATCCGTCAGGCAGTCCTGGCTGGGCACGCTCAGAGGAAGTGCGGGCCCTCCCCTTTCCACCCCCCTCCCCCACGCTTCAGCGCTAGATGCTGGCAGGGCTGGACCTCTGCAAAACTGTAAAGCGGAAGAAATAGGGGTCCGCCCATCTCCTCTTACTGCACTGCGTCCACCCTCTTCTCTCCTATCTTTGTCCCTCTCTGTCTCTTTTTGTCCCTCCCCCTTCTCCTTTTGTCTCCCTCTCCCTGCTTGCCTCCTCCACCTCCAACACACACGAGTACACACAGACACAGTGTGAAAAATGCGAACCATAGCATCTCCGGACTTAAAGGTCATCCGGTCCCATCTTCCCATTGCTGCTCGAATAATATGCTTAACACGTAGCGCCGCAGTTGCTGCCGGGGTAAGTCGGTTGAAAGGGTGCTTCTTAACCCCCTGCAGAATTAGCTTGGTCTATTTTCGTAATCAACACTTTGGTGCAGAAAAAAACAAATGAGGGAGACTGTGATTCTGAAAGAGGTCAGAAAACTACAAAGGTAGTGATGTTACTACAGCTGAGCGTTATTAACAAATGAAAGTTTTGCAAGCAGATGAGAAGGGGAGGGCCTTTCAGACAGAAGAAACAGCATTTGCAAAGATGCAGAGTAATGAAAAGTCCAAAAGTTGTTCCAGGGACAGCTGGCGTGGCTTGAAGAGAACGTTAGTGAAGGAGAGAGGCTGGGAATGAGACTGGGAGTATAGCCTGGGGCCAGGATGTGAAGGCTCATAGATGCCCTGCCTCCCTGTGGGGACATAATCCTGTACCAGAGACTAGCAACAGGCATTAAAGGTTTTGGGGAAATACAGTGACATCAAGGATGAGTTTTTGTAAAGGAACTGGCAGGATTTTGAAGAGGAAGATGGCCTAGAAGCAGTGAGACCAATTAGGAGCCAATTCGCCAAATGTTTTTGAAGTGGTGCTTTCTGTTAGGACAGCTTTGATATAAAAAGAATGACAAAGCAGGGGGCCTATCTGTATGACCTTTATGTTCTGATCTGGGCAATAGGTGTTCACTGACACAAGTGCAAAAGTAGAAATGCTTTTGGCATTTATGTATTTGACACTTACTGTTTTAATGATTTCCAAAAGTCTGTTACATGAAGAAACTTGTGATTTTGCTGGGACCTGTGGTTTTTTTCACATTCTGTGTGATTGTTGTGTGGGAGCAAGGATTTCTACAAGACTGCTTTCTTTTCTCCATGTATGGTTACATATGCAATAAATTTCCTGAAGTGATCAGAATTTTATTGTTTCTTTTTAGATTAAATGAACTTTACAGTTGATGTTACTAAAATGACAATGTAATGAAATGCAAAGTTGACATTAATTACAATATTAAGTAACATGGTTATTTGGACCTGAAGGTTATTTAAAATTTTTTTGTTTATTTATTTGAGAGAGAGAGAGAGAGGGAGAGAGAGACACAAATATCCCATCCTCTGGTTTACTCCCCAGATGCCTGCAACATCCAGGGCTGGGTCAGGCTGAGACCAGGAGCCCAGAATTCAATCCAGGTCTCCTATGTAGGTGGCAGGGACCCAAGTACTTAAGCCATCACTTGCTACCTCCAAAAAGGTGCAACACTAGAAAACTAGAATCAGGAGCAGAGTCAGGACCCAAACCTAGGCACTCTGATATGGGATGTGAACATTCTAAGCAGTGTCAACCTCTATGCCAAATTCCTGCCATAAGATTCTAGTACTTAAATTTTCCATTATTCATGAACTTGGGGGCTCTTGTAACACATGTCTTGGGATTGTTAAGGGTATGCTATTTAAACCGAGTGGCCTTGAGGAGGCAGTGATTAAATGTAAAAGGGAAAGTCTGAACTTGGTTTTGAATAATGACTAACAGTTAAGTGGGAAGACCAAAGGTGGGTGGGAGTAGGAGTTAAGGGGAAGGGTAGTGGCAATGATATATAAAACATCACAGCATATTGGAGTACTGCAAGTAATCTTATGTTTCTGGAAAATGTTATTCTAACCAAGAAGTGGCAAGGGCTTGGGCCTAAGGCAGGGGATAGGGTGGGGAGAAGGAGCGGATGTAATAGTGTTTTAGGGAGAGAATCAACAGATATTTTTTTGAGTGGCTAGCAAGAAGGAGATAAGTCAAAGTCAACAACCAGGTTTCTAACTTCCACTTGCCTTGGATGAAAAATGTTAATCACTTACAGGGACTGTGGTGAGAAAAGCAAGTTTGTTTGGGGAAGATAATAATGGACATGATGAATTTTACATAAATTCGCTGCTAAGGTAGTCTGAGGATGTTAAAAAGTCTGTGGGGAGAGGCAGCATTGTGATATAGTGGGTAAAGCTGTTGCCTGCCTGCAATGCTGGCATCCCATATGGGTGCTGGTTCATGTACCAGATGCTCCACTTCTGATCTAACACCCTGCCAATGGGCCTGGGAAAAGCAGCGGAAGATGACCTGTGTGTTTAGATCCCTGTCACCCATGTGGAAGACCCAGATGAAGCTCCCGACTCCTGGCTTTGGCCTGGCCTAGCACTGGCTGTTGTGGTCATTTGGGGGGTGAACCTGCAGATGGAAGAGCTCTTTGTCTCTCTCTCCCTCTCTCTGTAACTTCCAAATATATAAATAAAATCATTTAAAAAAAAATCTGGCCGGCGCCACGGCTCAATAGGCTAATCCTCCGCCTGCAGCACCAGCACCCCGGGTTCTAGTCCCGGTCGGGGCGCCAGATTCTGTCCCAGTTGCCCCTCTTCCAGGCCAGCTCTCTGCTATGACCCTGGAGTGCAGTGGAGGATGGCCCAAGTCCTTGGGCCCTGCACCCGCATGGGAGATCAGGAGAAGCACCTGGCTCCTAGCTTCGGATCAACACGATGCGCCAGCTGTGGCGGCCATTGGAGGGTGAACCAACGGCAAAAAGGAAGAACTTTCTCTCTCTGTCCACTCTGCCTGTCAAAAAATAAATAAATAAATAAATAAAAAATCTGAGTCAGAGAGCTTAAGATAGGGATAACTTATACCCAGAATAGCATATAGGGCCAAGAATCAGAGAGACAAACTAAGTTCAAGTGTGTACAATAGGGTTGGCAAACTGCTCATGGGCAAATTTGGTCCATTGACTTATGAGTACACTTTTGTTGGAAGGCATTTGTGTCCATGTATTTGCCTGTAGATGTTTTGCACAATAATTGCAGAGTTGAGTAGTTGTGACATAGATCATATGACATACAAAGCCTAATTGAACTTTAAAAATTGATTAGAGAGAGTGAGGGGGGAGAGAGAGAGAGAGAGAGAGAGAGAGAATAAGAATGAGGACAAACACACTTCCATTTCCTGGTTCACTTCCTAACTGCCCACAATGGGTATGTCTGGGCTAGAGCTGAAGCCAAGAGCCAGTAATGCAATGCAAGTGATCTACATAGGTGGTAGTAACCCAGTTACTTGAGCCATAATCACTGCCTCTCAGTATCTGCATTGGCAGGAAAGTGGAGTCAGGAATCAAGACTTAGTAATCAAATCCAAACACTCCAGTATGAAATATGGGTATCTTAACAGCTAGGCTAAATGCCCAATCCCAATTTATTTTGTTTTTGAAGACTTTACTTTTTAGAGAATTGTAGATTAAGAGCAAAATTGAGAAGAAGCTTCAGAGATTTCCCATATAACCACTGCCTCTACACATCATTGCCTTCTCCTTTATCAATCTCTCAGTACATTTGTTACAGTTGATGAGTCTACATTGCTAAGTCTGTGGTTTATGTTAACATTCACTCTTAGTATTGTGGAGGCTTATGGGTTTGGACAAATGTATGGTGACGTGTATCTACCATTGCAATATTCTAAGTATTACAACTGTCATAAAAATCCTATGTGCTCCATGTATTCATTCCCCCTACCTCTGTCAATTACTAATTTTTTAAATGTACCCAGTTTTGCCTTTTCAAAATGTTGTACAAATACAATTATATAGTTTATAGCCTTTTCAGATTGGTTTCTTTTAATTGACAATATCATTTAAGATTCTTTCATGTCTTTTCACTACTTAATAGTTCATCCTTTATCATGCTGAATAATACAAGTGTTCCATTGCCTAGATATACCACAAATGACTTGTCTTGTTTGCTTCCAAGTTTTGACAATAATGAATAAAGCTTCTATAAGCATTCACATATACTTTTTTGTGCAGACATAAGTTTTCAGTCCATTTGAATAAATACCAAGGAGTGGAATAGTTGGAATGTACAGTAAGAATATATAGTTTTGTAAGAAATTGCCGAAGTGGGTATACACTTTTTCATTCTCACCAACAATGAATGAGCATTTCCATTGTTCCACACCTTTGCCAGAATTTAGTGTGGTGAATGTTCTGGATTTTGGTAATTGTAAAAGGCCTATAATGTTATGTCATTGTTTTAATATGCACTTTCCTGATGCTATATAAAGCAATATGTAATATATTTTTTGTATGCTTGCTTACCATTCGTATCTCTACTTTGATGAGGTGACTGTTCAGATCATTGGCCCATTTTTTAAAAATTTTATTTAAGTTATACAAGTTTTATATATTTCATATATACAGATTTAGGAACATAGTGCTACTTCCCACCCTATCCTCCTTCCTGCCCATGCTGCAACACTTCTTCCTCCTCCCTCTCCCATTCCCACTTTTTGATTTTTACAAAGATCTATTCTCAGTTTACTTAATGATTGTATAGTTAACCCTATACTAAGTAAAAGAGTTCAACAAGCAGTATGAAGAGAAAGAAACACTGTTCCTCAATGGAAGAGACAAGGACTGTAAAAAAAAATCAGTGAATCTCAAAATGTCCATTTCACTCCAATACATTACATTTTAAGTACTCTATTAGAGATGGGCCATGGACTTTAACAGGCATTTTTCAAAAGAGGAAATCCAAATGGCCAACAGACACGTGAAAAAATATTCAGGATCTCTAGCCGTCAAGGAAATGCAAATCAAAACCACAATGAGGTTTCACCTCACCCCAGTTAGTGTGGCCCTCATACAGAAATCAGCAGACAATAAATGCTGGAGAGGATGTGGGGAAAAGGGCACCCTAACCCACTGTTGATGGGACTGTAAACTAGTAAAGCCACTATGGAAAACATTATGGAAATACCTCAGAAATCTGAATATAGACCTACTATATGACCCAGCCATCCCACTCCTGGGAATTTACCCAAGGGAAATGAAATCAGTAAACAATAGAGCTATTTGCACCTCCATGTTTATTGCAGCTCAATTCACAATAGCTAAGACATAAAAGCAACCTAAATGCCCATTAACTGCAGACTGGATAAAGAAATTGTGGGATATGTACACAATGGAATACTATACAGCAGTAAAAAGGATGAAATCTGGTCATTTGCAACAAAATGGAGCAAGCTGGAAAACTTCTTACTTAGTGAAATAACCCAATTCCAAAGAGACAAATAACCATATGTTCTCCCTGGTTTGGGAGAATTAATAGCGCTGCTAAAATGAAAGCTATAGAAATGAAATTGACATTTTTAGAATCAATGACTTGAATAGTCCTTGACCTGACTGTCAAGGGACAGTTTATTATTGCTACTTTTTATTTTGTATATCCTTTTTTTCTTTGTTTTATTTCTTTTTCTTTTCTTCATACTATATGCTGAACTCTTTATGTCACATGGAGTTAATCATATATATATTAAGTCAATTGGAAAAAGATCCCAATTAAAAATAAGAGGAGGAATAAGAGGAGGGAATCTATAACTGTAAAGCAGTATAGTTCTGCATACAGTCCTACAGACTTAACTTCTAAGGGTACAGCCTAAAAATATCATGGGACTCCAAACCCATAAAAATTTGGTATAAATGCCATCTTAACTGTTAAAATGATCATATTAAATGTTAAAGTCAACATATAGATAGGTTTAAGTGTAAAAGTGATCATATAAAAAACATCAAGTGCCTGCTAATAATAATAGAATTAAAAAGGAAGGAAAGTCCAATATGGGAAGCAGTCCACATAGCAGACTCCTAGAATGACATTCGCTGTAAATAACACTCTGACCTCAGAATCAACCCTTAAGGCTTGCTTCCTGGTCTGGCTGAAAGGCCTGGGAGAGAATTTCAGGCATGGAAAACCAAGACTCTGTGGCAAAAAATATCCTACACGGAGGGTCTCTGTGAGACCTCAGTGGAAAGAAAGGGCCATCAAAGAAGGATGTACTCTTCTCTGAAGGGAGGAAAGAACATCCACTTTGCTTATGGCCGTGTCAAAATACGGATGGAGTCTATGGTCACAAAAAGCTTCCTTAGCCTTGGCAGCCCATGGCAAGAGCCTCGGGTGATGACTGATGTCATAAATAAGAGTATTAATTGTTAAAGGAACAACAGAA
Organism: Oryctolagus cuniculus; assembly: GCF_051225735.1. Taxonomy (NCBI): domain Eukaryota; kingdom Metazoa; phylum Chordata; class Mammalia; order Lagomorpha; family Leporidae; genus Oryctolagus; species Oryctolagus cuniculus. Next base: position 54,685,196 of record NC_142888.1, read on the forward strand.
GTCACTGTGCACTTACTCCCCATGTAGGACCTCCATCCTTAATGAGTTATACTATGAGAATCAACTGCAAATCTTGTTCTCAAACTGTACTCTATATGTTGTGTGTGGGTGCAAACTGTTTAAATCTATGATTAACATGGAGTTGGTCCTCTATATATAAAATCAAACTAAAAATGAACCATAATGAAGAATGAGATGGGAGAGGGAGAGGGAGGTGAGATGGGAGTCGGGGTGGGGGGTGGATGTGGGGGAAAGAACCACTATATTCCTAAAGTTGTATCTATGAAAAAATGCATTCATTAAATTAAAACTTTTTTAAAAAGTACTCTATTAGGTACTTCAGATCAGGGAAAACATATGATATCTGCCTTTTTTGGGACTGGCTTATTTCAGTAAGTATGATGCTTTCCAGTTGTGTCCATCTTGTTGCAAAAGACAGGATTTCTGGCCGGCGCCGCAGCTCAATAGGCTAATCCTCTGCCTGCGGCACTGGCACACCTTCTAGTCCCGGTCAGGGCATTGAATTCTGCCCGGTTGCCCCTCTTCCAGTCCAGCTCTCTGCTGTGGCCCGGGAGTGCAGTGGAGGATGGCCCAAGTGCTTGGGCCCTGCACCCGCATGGGATACCAGGAGACGCACCTGGCTCCTGGCTTTGGATCAGCGCGGTGCGCCGGCCGCAGTGGCCATTGGGGGGTGAACCAATGGAAAAAGGAAGACCTTTCTCTCTGTTTCTCTCTCTCACTGTCCACTCTGCCTGTCAAAAAACAAACAAACAAACAAACAAACAAAAAAAAACAAAAAAAAAACAACCAAACAAACAAACAAAAAAGACAGGATTTCTTTTTTTTTTTTTTTGTACAGCTGAATAGTACTCCATAGTAGTACTGCATAATTTCTTTACCCAGTCAACAGTTGACAGACATCTGGGTTGATTCCATGTCTTAGCTATTGTAAGCTGTGCTGCAATGAACATGAGAGTACAGATAACTCTTTCGTATGCTGATGTCTTTGGTTTGGGAAAATTCCTGGAAGTGGGATGGCTGGATCATATGGTAGGTCTATATTCAGATTTCTGAGGTATCTCCATGCTGTCTTCCACGTGGTTCATTGGCCCATTTTTAAATTGAGGTGTTTGTTCTCTTATTGTTGAGTTTTAAAGTTAATTTGCATATTTTAAACCACAGCCCCCCTTTTTATATATGTCTGTGGCAAATATTCTCTTCCAGGCAGTGGTGTGCCTTTTCTTTCTCTTGGTAGTGTCTTTCATGGAGAAGAAATTTTTAATTTAACCAAGTCCAGCTTATTAATTCTTTTTTTTTCATGGCTGTGCCTTTGGTCTCCTCTCTAAAAAGTCATCATCAAACCCATGATCATCTGTATTTCCACATGTCATCTTCTAGGAGTTTTATGTTTAACATTTAGATCCATGTTCTATTTTGAATTGATTTCTAATGAGGTTGTAAGGTCTGTGTCTAGATCCTATATATATATATATATATATAAATAAATAAATGTCCAGTTGTTCCAGCACTATTTGTTAAAAAGATAATCTTTTCTCCATTGTATTATGTTCACTCCTTTGTCAAAGATCAGTTGACTATTTATGTGTTTCTATTTCTGGGCTATTTTAATCCATTGAACTATTTATTCTTTTACCAATACCACACTGTTTTAATTACTATAGCTTCATAGTAAGTCTTGAAGTCAGGTAGTGTTAGTCCTCCAGTGTTATTTTCCTTTCAATATCTTGTTGGCTATTCTGGATATTTTAACTTTTATATATAAGATTTAGAGCCAGTTTTTTGATATCCACAAAATAACTTGTTGGGATTTTGGCTAGGATTGTATTGAATCTAGATTGAATTGGGAAGAAATGAAAACTTGACAATATTGAATCTTCCAATCTATCAACAATGCAGTACCTCTCCATTTATTTACTTCTTTGATTTCTTTTATCTGAGTTTTGTAGTTTTTCTTTTATAGATCCAGTACATATTTTATTATATTTATAACTTAAGCTTTTCATTTTTGGAGGTGCTAACGTAAATGGTATTGTGTTTTTAATTTCAAATTCTACTTGTTCATTGCTGTTTCATAGGAAAGTGATTTACTTTTGTGTATTAACCTGTGTCCTTCCACCTTGTTATAATTGCTTATACTTCCAATGTGTTTTTTTTTTTTGTAGATTCTTTCAGACTTTCTGCATAGAAAATTATGTCCATCTGTGAATAAGGGTGGTTTTATTTCTTCACTCTCAATGATGCATATGTTGTTTCCTTTTCTTATTTTATTGTGTTAGCTAGAAATTCCAGTACCATGTTGAAAAGGAGTGGAAAGAGAGGACATCTTTGCCTTGTTCTTGTTTTTAGTGGGAAAGATTTTAGTTTCTGGGGCCGGCATCGTGGCGTAGTGGGTAAAGCTGTGGCCTGCTATGCCAGCATCCCATATGGGCTCCAGTTTGTGTCCTGGCTGATCCACTTCCAATCTAGCTCCCTTCTAATGGCTTGGGAAAAGCAGTAGAAGATTACTCAAGTGTTTGGGCTCCTGCCACTCATGTGGGAGACTGGGATGAAGCTCCTGGCCCAGCCCTGGCTGTTGTGGCCATATGGGGAGTGAAGCAGCAGATGGAAGATCTCTCTCTCTCTCCACCCCACCCCATAACTCTGAACTTTCAAATAAAATAAATAAACCTTTAGCAACACATTCTAGTTTCTTACCATTAAATATGATGTTAGCTATAGGTTTTTGGTAGATATTCTTACCAAGTTGAGGAAGTTCTCTATTTCTAGTTTCATGATTTTTTTTTTATCATGAATGGGTGTTGCATTTTGTCAAGTACGTCTCTGTATCTACTGATACAATCATGTGATTTTTCTTTAGCTTATTGCTGTGATGAATTGCACTGACACTTGAATCTTCTACTAGCTTTGCATACCTGTTAACAGAATTTCCTTACCTTTTAAGACTGAATATATTCTTTATCCATTTATATGTTGCAGACATTTAGATTGTTTCTATATTTTAGCTAATGTCAATAGTGTTGCCATGAACATGGGAGTATAGATATAAGGGGTCTTCAAAAAGCTCATGGAAATGTGTATTATGAAAAAATCATGGATGGACCTCAAACTTTTCTTATTATTTATTTGAAAGAATTACACAGTGAGGGGGAGACACAGAGGAGAAGGAGGGAGGGAGAGAGAGAGAGAGAAAGAATCTTCCATCCACTGTGATGACCACAACAGCTGGGGCTGGGCCAGGCTGAAGCCAGGAGCCAGGAGTTTCTTTCCGGGTCTCCCATGTGGGTGCAGGGGCCCAAACACTTGGGCCATCTTCCGCTGCTTTTCCCAGGCCATTATCATGGAGCTGGATCAGAAGTGGAGCAGCTGGGACATGAAACAGTGCCCATCTGGGATGCCAGCATCTTAAGCAGTGGCTTTACCCACTACGCCACAATGCTGGCCCTGGATCTCGAATTTTTTTGCATAAAAATAAACTTATATTTTAAAAGTTATTCATTTATTTGAGAGGGAGAGATAGAACAAGAGAGTGAGAAAGAGAGAGATAGAGAGCAAGCAAGCTCCCATTTGTTGGTTCACTCCTCAAATGCCCACAATGGCCAGGGATCCGAAGCCAGGAACGTGGAATTCAATCCAGGTCTCCTACATTAGTGGCAGAAACCCAACCACTTGAGCCATCACTGTTGCCTCCCAGGGTCCACATTAGCAGGAAGCTGCAATCAGGAGTCAGAACTAGGAGTCGAACCCAGGCACTCTGGATATGGGATACATACTAATTGGCAAAATAAACTTACCTTTTAATTCCATTTTCCACAGATTTTTGAAGTTCCTTCATATCTTTACTTGGTACTAATTTCATTTTCTTTTGGTATATACCAAGAAGAGGTATGTTTGGGTCATATGGCAGTTTGTTTAAAACTAAAATGTCGTTGCTTTTAAATAAGATATTATTTATTTGAAAGGAAGAATAACATAGAGAGAAAGAGAGACAGAGAAAAGAGATCTTCCATCTGCTGGTTCACTCCCCAAATGGCCACAACAGTCATGGCTGGGCTAGGCCGAAGCCAGGAGCCAGGAACTTCATCCAGGTCTTCTACATGGGTGGTGAGGTCCAAGTACTTTGATCATCCAAGCATATTACAAGGGAGCTGGATCAGAAGTGAAGCTGCCAGGACTGTAACTGGCACTCATACAGGATGCTGGCATCTCAGGCAGTGGCTTAACCTGCTACACCACAACACCAGTGCCCATATGGTAGTTCTGTTTTTAATTTTTTTTTGAGTTACTTCCAAAACTCAAAAGTGGCTGTACCAACTTACATTTCCATCAACAATGTATAAAGGTTCCCTTTTCCCCACACCCTCCGCAACACTTGGTGTCTTTTGACTTTAGGATAGCTGCCTAACAGGATTTCCCTGATGATCAGTCATGTTGAATACCTTTTCATATACTTGTTGCTCATTTATATGTCATTTGAAAAATGTCTATCTAGTCCTTTGTTCATTTAAAAATTTTAAATTCGGGTGTGTTTTTTTTTTTTTGTAGCAATTATGTGAGTTACTTACATATTTTGGGTATTGACGCCTTATCAGATGGATGGTTTCCATGTATTTTCTCCCATTCTGTAAGTTACCTTTTCTTATGTTGATTGTTTGCTTTGCTGTGAAGAAGTTTGCTTTTTAGTTTGCTATAATCCCATTTATATTCCTTTTTATTCTCTGCTTTTGGTGTCCTATCAAAAAAAATTATAAAGATGAATGTTGAGGAGCTTTTTCCAAGAATTTTTTGGTTGCATGTCTTACATTTTTTAAAGATTTATTTATTTATTTGAAAGTCAGAGTTACACAGAGAGAGGGGAGGCAGAGAGAGAGAGAGAGAGAGAGAGGTCTTCCATCTGCTGGTTCACTCCCCAATTGGCCGCAATGGCCGGAGCTGCACTGATCCGAAGCCAGGAGCCAGGAGCTTCTTCTGGGTCTCTCACGTGGGTGCAGGGGACCAAGGACTTGAGCCATCTTCCACTGCTTTCTCAGGCCATAGCAGAAAGCTGGATCGGAAGTGGAACAGGCAGGATGTGAACTGGCGCCCATATGGGATGCCGGCATTTCAGGCCAGGGCTTTAATCCACTGTGCCACAGCACTGGCCCCTCATGTCTTACATTTAAGTAATCTTTTTTTTTTTTTTAACAGATAGAGTTAGACAGTGAGAGAGAGAGAGAGACAGAGAGAAAGGTCTTTGTTCCATTGGTTCACTCCCCAAATGGCTGCTACAGCCAGAGCTACGCCAATCCGAAGACAGGAGCCAGGTGCTTCCTCCTGATCTCCCATATGGGTACAGGGGCCCAAGCACTTGGGCCATCCTCCATTGCCCTCCCGGGCCACAGCAGAGAGCTGGACCAGAAGAGGAGCAACCAGGACTAGAACCTGACACCCATATGGGATGCTGGCGCCGCAGGCGGAAGATTAACCAAGTGAGCCATGGTGCCAGCCCACATTTAAGTAATCTTTAATCCATTTTGAATTGATTTTTGTGAGTCATGTATGCAGTGCGAATTTCATGTTTTTTCATGTAGCTATCCAGTTTTCCCATCACAATTTATTGGAGAGACTATCTTTTGCACATTTTGTATTCTTGGTGCCTTTCTGGAAGATTAGTTGATTGTGTACATGTGGGTTTATGTCTAGGCTCTCTATTCTGTTTCAAAGGTTTTTGTGTTTGTTTTTATGCCATAACCATATTATTTTGATTACTGTAGCTTTGAAATATTCATATAATTTGAAATCATGAAGTGTAAAATTCAAGATTTGTTGTTCCGGGGTCGGTGCTGTGGCGCGGAGGGTTAATGCCCTGGCCTGAAGCACCAGCATCCCATATGGGCGCCGGTTCTAATCCTGGCTGCTCTTCTGATCCAGCTCTCTGCTGTGGCCTGGGATAGCCGTAGAAGATGGCCTAAGTCCTTGGGCCCCTGCACCCGCGTGGGAGACCCAGAGGAAGCTCCTGTTTCCTTGCTTCAGATTGGTACAGCTCTGGCTGTTCTGGCCATCTGGGGAGTGAACCATAGGACGGAAGACAACTCTCTCTCTGCCTCTCCTCTCTCTGTGTAACTCTGACTTTCGAATAAATAAATATTTTTTTAAAAAAGATTTGTTGTTCCTTTTCAAGATTGTTTTGGCTATTTGAAGTCTTTTTTTGATTCCATATGAATTTTGGGATTATTTTTTCCATTTCTGTGAAAAATGACATTGGAATTTTGGTAAGGGTTTCATTGACTGTATATATCTTAGGGTAAGATGGCCATTCTAACAATAATTAATTCTTCCAATTCACAGGTGTAGGATGTCTTATCATTTATTTGTGTCTGCTTAATTTCTTTCTTCATTCTTTTTTAGTTTTCAGTGTACCATATTTTTGCCTCCTTGGTTAAGTTATTCCTAGGTATTTTATTCTTTTTGATGTTATTTTAAATGATGTTATTTTCTTAATTTATTTTTGAGTTAGTTCGTTGTCAGTATATATAGATGTAACTACTTTTTATATATTGACTTTGTATCCTACAACTTTACTAAAGGATTTTTTTTTTTTTTTTTTTTTTTTTTTTGACAGGCAGAGTGGACAGTGAGAGAGAAAAGACAGAGAGAAAGGTCTTCCTTTGCCGTTGGTTCACCCTCCAATGGCCTTCCGAAGGAAGGAGCCAGGTACTTTTCCTGGTCTCCCATGGGGTGCAGGGCCCAAGCACCTGGGCCATCCTCCACTGCACTCCCTGGCCATAGCAGAGAGCTGGCCTGGAAGAGGGGCAACCGGGACAGAATCCGGCGCCCTGACCGGGACTAGAACCCGGTGTGCCGGCGCCGCAAGGTGGAGGATTAGCCTATTGAGCCACGGCACCGGCCCACTAAAGGATTTTCTACATAAAAGATCATGTCATATGCAAAGAGAGACAGTTTTACTTTTACCTCTCTGATTTGGATGCCTTTTATTTCTTTTTCTTGTCTAATTGCTCTTGCTAGGACTTCCGGTAGTATGTTGAATTGAAGTAGTAACAGTGGACATCAGGGAAGGAGGGTAGGGTGAGAAGAATCATTATGTTTCTAAATTTGTATATATGAAATACATGAAGTTTGTGTACTTTAAATTAAAGGTTTCTTTTCTTTTCTTTTTTATTTTTTTTGGACAGGCGGATGGACAGTGAGAGAGAGAGAGAGAGAGAGAGAGAGAGAGAGGTCTTCCTTTGCCGTTGGTTCACCCTCCAATGGCCGCCGCAGACAGCGTGCTGCAGCCGGCGCACTGCGCTGATCCGATGACAGGAGCCAGGTACTTATCCTGGTCTCCCATGGGGTGCAGGGCCCAAGCACTTGGGCCATCGTCCACTGCACTCCCTGGCCACAGCAGAGAGCTGGCCTGGAAGAGGGGCAATTGGGACAGAATCTGGCGCCCCGACCGGGACTAGAACCCGGTGTGCCGGCACCGCAAGGCGGAGGATTAGCCTAGTGAGCCACGGCGCCAGCCAAAATTAAAGGTTTCTAGGTAAGAAAAAAGACCCTGGGCATTCTGATCTTTTTCCTGATCTTAAAGGAAAAGCGTCCATCTTTGTACCATTGAGTATGATATCAGTTATGAGCTTGACACATATGGCCTGGTACATTCTTTCTATAGCTAATTTGTTTATAGGTTTTTTTTTTTTTAACATGAACAGATGTTGATTTTTTCCTCAAATATTTTCTGTATCTATTGAGATGATCATGTGACTTTTATACTTCATTCTATTAATTTGGTGTGTCATATTTATTGATTTACATGTTGAACCATTCTTGGATGCTTGAGATAAATCCCACTTGATTATGTTGTATCATCTTAATGTACTGGTTTTTGTTGTTGTTGTTGTTGTGTTGGTTTTTTTTTTTTTTTTTTTGACAGGAAGAGGTAGACAGAGAGAGAGACAGAGAGAGAGTTATAGACAGCGAGAGAGAGACAGAGAGAAAGGTCTTCCTTCCGTTGGTTCACTCCCCTATTGGCCGCTATGGCTGCGCTGTGCTGATCCGAAGCCAGGAGCCAGGTGCTTCCTCCTGGTCTCCCATGCAGGTGCAGGACCCAAGCACTTGGGCCATCCTCCACTGCCCTCCTGGGTCACAGCAGAGAGCTGGACTAGAAGAGGAGCAACCGGGTCTAGAACCCAGGGTGCTGGTGCTGCAGGCGGAGGATTAGCCAAGTGAGCCATGCCGCCGGCCTAATGTACTGTTTTTTTAAAAAAGATTTATTTTATTTTATTTTTTTTATTTATTTGAAAGACAGAGTTACAGAGAGAGGTAGAGACAGAGAGAGAGGTCTTCCTTCTGTTGGTTCACTCCCCAAATGGCCACAATGGCTGGAGCTGCACTGATCTGGAGCCAGGCACTTCAGGGTCTCCCTTGCCGGTGCAGGGGCCCAAGGACGTGGGCCAACTTCTGCTGCTATCCCAGGCCATAGCAGAGAGCTGGATTGGAAGAGGAGCAGCCAGGACTAAAAACTGGCACCCATATGGTATGCTGGTGCTTCAGGCTAGGGCTTTAACCTGCTGCGCCACAGCACTGGCCCCCTCTAATGTACTGTTGAATTCTATTTTAGTATTTTATTGAGGACTTTCACATCCGTGCTTATAAGGGATATCTGCTTGTAATTTTTTTTCTTATAGTATCCTTGTCTGTCTTTGATGTGAGGCTATGCTGGCCTTGTAAAATGAATTTGGAATTGTTCCTTTCCTTTATTTTTTTAAAATTCAATTCAATCCCATCAAGGTGGCATGTGCCAATGCCATCTCACTATTCCAAGTGATCAATTTCAGTTCACAATTGATCATAATGAAAGGACTAAGAGTCAAAGGGAGCACATAAACAAGTCTAGTACCTGCTAACACTAACCGATAGAATAAATAAAGGGGAGAGTGATCCAACATGGGAAGTGAGATACTCAGCAGACTCATAGAATGGCGGATGTCCTAAATAGCACTCTGGCCTCAGAATCAGCCCTAAAGGCACTCGGATCTGGCTGAAAAGCCCATGAGAGTATTTCAGGCATGGAAAGCCAAGACACTCTGGCAAAAAGATCTCTGTGAGTGAGATCCCAGTGGAAAGAACAGGTCTTCAAAGAGGGAGGTGCCTTTCTCTGAAGGGAGGAGAGAACCTCCACTTTGACTATGACCTTGTCTAAACAAGATAAGAGTCGGAGAACTCAAGGGGCTTCCATAGCCTTGGAAACTCATGACTGGTGCATAGGGAGATTACTGATGCCATAACAGGAGTGTCAATTTGTAAAGTCAACAACAGGAGTCACTGTGCACTTACTCCTCATGTAGGATCTCTGTCCTTAATGTGCTGTACACTGAGGCTTAATGCTATAACGAGTACTCAAACAGTATATTTCACTTTGTGTTTCTATGGGGGTGCAAACGATTGAAATCTTTACTTAATGTACACTAAACTGATCTTCTGTTAAAAAAAAAAAAAAGAAAAAGAAACTATCAATTCCCAACTTGACTCTCACTGGGATTAAACATGACAATAGGTCTGATCTGATTTCATCATCATTTAAAAAAAATCATCTATTATTTTTCACTTTATGTTTCTGTGTGGGAACAAACTGTTGAAATCCTTACTTAAGGTATACTAAGCTGATCTTCTGTATACTAAGATAATCGAAAATGAATCTTTATGTGAATGGAAGGGGAGAGGGAGTGGGAAAGGGGAGGGTGGTGGGTGGGAGGGACGGTATGGGGGGGAAAGCCATTGTAACCCATGAGACGTACTTTGGAAATTTATATTCATTAAATAAAAGATAAAAAAAAAAAAAAAGAAGAGTTGGAGCATGGGCGGGAGGGAAGGAAGGGGGGGAAGTGTCACTATGTTCCTAAATCTGTATATATGAAATACATGAATCTTGTATAACTTAAATAAAATTTTAAAAAAAGAAATAAAGAATACAGAGAGAGAATCTAAAAAAAAATTATTTATTAATTGTTATTTATTTTTTTAAAATAGGATGTGTATGTCTGAGAGAGAGAGAGAATGGAAGAGAGAAAGAGAGAGAGAGAGAGAGAGAGAGAGCGAGCTCTTTCATCTTCCAGAGCTGGACCAGGCCTAACCCAGCATCCAGGAACTCCATCTAGTTCTACTGGGTGGCAGGGACCCAAGTACTTGAGCCATTACCGTTGTGTCTCAGGATGCACATTAGCAGGAAACTGGAATCAGGAATGGAGCAGGCACTCAGACCCAGGTACTCCAATATGAGATGGAGGTTATCCCAACTGGCATCTTAACTGCTACTCCAAATACCCATCCCTTTTTTTCTTTTTTAATTCAGCCATTTATTGCTGTAAACTTTCCTGTTAGTACTCCTTTGGCTGTATCCCATACTTTTTGGTGTGTTGTGTTTTGTTTTCATTTTTGTCTTGAGCTATTTTTTAAATTTATTTTTATTATTTCTTTGATACAATGGTTGATCAGGAGAATGAATCTTGTCTGTCCTGTAAATATATATAATTTTATGTATCAGTTAAAAGAGACTTTGTTTAGTTTCCATGTATTTGAGAATTTTCCCATTTTGTTATTCTTAAATCTAATTTTATTCCATTATAGTAGAAAAAAGATCCTTAGAATTATTTAAATCTTCCTGAATTTGTTAATTATGGCCTAATATATAATCTATCCTGGAGAATGTTCTTTGTGCACTTGAGAAGAATGTTTGTTGTTAGGTGTAATGTTCTATATGTGTCTGTTAGGTCCATGTAGTCTATAGTTTTGTTTAAGACAACTGTTTCCGTATTGATTTTCTGTGTGAATATTCTACTATTCATTTTTGAATGTAAACACTATACTTATGGGTATCTCCCTAATGAATTGAAATCAACATATGACAAGTGCCTCGGTGATTACTGATGTCATAAATAAGAGTGTCAATTGTTAAATCAATAATGGGAGTCACTGTGCACTTACTCCCCATGTAGGATCTCTGTCCTTAATGTGTTGTACTATGCAAATTAACGGTAAAACTAGTATTCAAACAGTATTTTATACTTTGTGTGTCTGTGTGGGTGCAAACTGTTGAAATCTTTACTTAGTATGTACTAAGTTGATCTTCTGTATATAAAGATAATTAAAAATAAATCTTAATGAAGAGTGGGATGGGAGAGGGAGTAGGAGATGCTATAATCCAAAAGTTGTACTTTTGAAATTTATATTTACTAAATAAAAGTTTAATAAAAAAAGAAATCAGCATATGGAAGGGATATCTGTACTCCCATTTTCATTGAAGCATTATACACAATAGACAAGATATGGAATCAGTATAGATGTCTATCAACAGATGACTACATAAGGAAAATTTATAGAGAGATATATATGTGATATGTATACATGCATGTGCAATGGAATATTGTTCAAGCTTTAAAGAAGGGAAATCTGTCATTTTCATATTGATATATCTGGAAGACCTTGTGCTAGATGAAGTAAACCAGTTACAGAAAGACAAATACTCTATGAACTCACATGTGGAATCTGAAAAATTTGAATTCATAGAAGTGGAATGTAGAATGATGGTTACTAGACTGCTGGAATGTGAGCTGTTGTGAGTACCCCTGCTGGCAGGCCCACTGACTCAGGCACATGACATCCTGTACCCAGATAGCTGCCCCTCAGCAGGAAGTGGATGCTGAAGTGAACATAGAAATACTAAACAAGTCAACCCGGGGGGGGGGGGGGCTTCTGCAGCACACATGTAGCACCTTTGGAGGTGGCCAGCATCTCAAGAGAAGGAGACATCAGCTGAGAAGAGCGAAGACAATGGCTTGACCCTCGACCTTTCTGGCCCTGAAGACAAACCCTCCTCCATTCTTTTAGGCTCCAGCCATGGCTCTATTAGCAAAAGGTGTGACAGGCAACCTGCCTATGCTCCAACCACCACAGACCACCAGCCATACCCCATTTACCAAGCCCACAAGTACCATTGCTGGAGTAGTAAATCTAGTTGCTGGAGCAGTAGCAGTCAGAAGTGAGGATCTGGCCTGTTCTGAGCACCATGAAAAATATCAGTTTGACAAGTCTCATCCTGAGTTGTGGCTGGATACCTCCTGGGACTAGGGGCAAATTGTGAAACAAAGCACCCAGACACCAGGAAAACAAAACAGCAAAAACATGAGAGCAACCATCTTTAAATCTGAGAATTCTGAACATTCAGAGTTGGCCTGAGCACCTACATGACATCCAGCATAGCTTTGATGAGCGTTGTGTAACCCACATGAGACCTATGCTTTATTTTATTTTATTTTTTAAAGATTTATTTATTCACTTGAAAGAGTTACACAGAGGAGAGGGAGAGGGAGAGAGAGAGAGGTCTTCCATCCGCTGGTTCATTCCCCAATTGTCCGCAATGGTCAGAACTGTGCCGATCCAAAGCCAGGAGCCAGGAGCTTCTTCCCGGTCTCCCTTGTGGGTGCAGGGCCCAAAGGACTTAGGCCATCTTCTGCTTTCCCAGGCCATAGCAGAGAGCTGGATTGGAAGTGGAGCAGCCGGGTCTTGAACCGGTGCCTGTATAGGATGCCAGCGCTTCAGGCCAGGGTGTTAACCTGCTGCTCCATAGCGCTGGCCCAGAGATCTATGCTTTAATCTTTTTATCTATTTATTTTTATTTATTTGACAGACAGTGAGAGAGGGAGAGAGAGAGAAAGGTCTTCCTTCCGTTGGTTCACCACCCAAATGGCCACTACAGCTGGAGCTATGCCAATCCAAAGACAGGAGCCAGGTGCTTCCTCCTGGTCTCCCATGTGGGTACAGGGCCCCAAGCACTTGGCCATCCTCTACTGCTTCCTCGGGCCACAGCAGAAAGCTGGACTGGAAGAGGAGTAACCGGGACTAGAATCCGGCACCCATATGGGATGCTGGCACCACAGGCAGAGGATTAACCAAGTGAGCCGTGACGCCGGCCCCAAGACCTATGCTTTAGATGTAAATAATGTACAATATGTGGATGTCACTGAACCTAGAGTGCATTCCTCTTCTTATGTTCATATTGATTTTTTTTAAAACAATGAGAAAAGTCTCCAAGAACAAAAATAATGTTTTGATGTTAGAGAAGGAATGGTCACTTAGCCCATTGGTCACAGAGTGGTAAGGAGACTGGGCTCAGGGGTCACTGTCACATGCAGGCCCTCATCATTGCATACCCAGAGAGAAGTGTGCTGTTTTCCCTCATACATCTGTATGCAGCAGGTTGGGATCAGGACGTTTGGCCAAGACTGGACTGTTGTGGGCATGTCACATCAAGCCATTTGTCCCTTTAGCACACTACATTGTTAAAGTTTTAAAACACAAGCTCCCCAGACCAGAAAGACACATGGAAAAGCTTATTTGTGTGGATTAAATGATGACTCTGCCCCTAAAAGGGAAATAAAACAGCATCCTTGTTTACAGTAGACAGAAACAAGTCCCACTCAGCTCAATTGCAAAAATAAAATAAAATAAAATAAAGAAGGTAGACAGTGTCCAGGCCATAAACTCAAAGAGCAATCTTCTCTTTGTTTTGTGGTTCCTTTCAACACACACACAGCTTGATCAGAAAGGCTGTGCTTCTCAGAAGCAAGTGCTCAAAGGCAAGACACATGCAGAGGACAGTTGAGTATGGGATGAAGTGTATATGTATTATTTATATGATAGAATCCTGTGTTTTTATGTAACCATGAAACGAAGACAGTATGAGAGAAAGCAAGACCCCAGTAATGCTGTCTATTACATTGTGTATGCCGTAGTACCATTTTGTATGTCATGTAAAACAAGACATTGATCAAAGCAAAAGTTGATATATTTAAATGAGAAAATACACAGTATCACTCCAGTACATTTTGTTTACATTTTAGTCTCATTTACTTTCTCTTCATTGTTGATAAGAGGATGAAAACTGTACAGTTTCCAGCTAGTTACCCAAATTAGAGAAAAATAAGAAGAAAATATTAGAAGAAAACAGGAGAGAAAGAACTTGTGAATTGCGGTTGTCACCTAAATAGCCTGTCTGGCCTTATTTGTGAAACGCAATTGCTTTTAGAATGTAGAAGTATTTTTTCACATTATCTTTGTATAAAATGTGTATTAATATTAAATATCTTCTTAAAAAATGATGATTACTGGTCAGTGCCACGGCTCACTTGGCTAATCCTCTGCCTGCGGTGCCGGCACCCTGGGTTCTAGACCCAGTTGGGGCGCTGGATTCTGTCCCGGTTGCTCCTCTTCCAGTCCAGCTCTCTGCTGTGGCCTGGGAAGGCAGTGGAGGATGGTCCAAGTGCTTGGGTCCTGCACCCGCATGGGAGACCAGGAGGAAGCACCTGGCTCCTGGCTTCGGATCGGCGCAGCACACTGGCCATAGCGGCCATTTGAGTGGTGAACCAACAGAAAAAGGAAGACCTTTCTCTCTGTCTCTCTCTCTCACTGTCTAACTCTGCCTGTCAAAAAAAAAAAAAATGATGATTACTAGAGGCTACATTGGAAGTAGAGGAGAAATAAGGAGTTTGGGATCAAAAGGTCCAAAGTTTGAGATAGGAGGAGTAAGTTTTGAGATACTCAGGTTGTACAGCAGGGTGACTGCTGTCAACAACAATGTATAGTTCAAAATAGCAAAAAGAGGAAATTTCAAGTGTCTTACCACTGAAAATGATAAGTAAATAAAGGAATGAATATGTTAATTACATTGATTGAATCATTGCATATTTACACACGCACACAGCAGGATACTTCAAAAACTCATGGAAAATGAAATTAAAAGACAAATTTATTTTGGTGTAAAAAATTTTAAAGCCATACATAGTTTTTGTGTAATATGCATTTCTATGAACTTTCTGAAGACTGTTGTAAGCATGCATAATCAAATATATTTTTGCTAGTATTATTTTGAACAAATTGTTATCTGCTAGGTTAAGAAAAATAAAAGTTTTATTTTACCTCCATTTATTACTTGTCAAATGCCCTTTCTTTTTTATGTAGATCTAAGTTTTGACCAATCTAATTTTTCTTTATTTTGAAGAACTTCTTTTAACATTTCTTATAATCTATTTCTACTGGAGAAAAAAAGCCCTCAATTTTTATTTGTTTGAGAATGTTTTTATTTCTTTCACTTTTGAAGGGTAATTTCACAGGGCATGGAATTCTAGTTTGGTATTTATTTTTTTTTTCTCTCAACACCAAATATTACACTCTGTTATTACTATTTACAATGTTTTTGATGTTTCTTGAGTTACTGTGAAGTTACATCCTGGTAAATCTATAGTGAATTGAAAATACCAGACACCAAAATGAAATTTTAAAAAACTGTTATTTATTTGAGTGGCAGAGAAACAGAAACAGAGTGCTCATCTTCTAGTTTACTCCCCAAATGCTCACACAGCCAGGGCTGGGCCTAACTGAAAGCAGGAACCAGGAACTCAATCCAGGTCTCCCACGTGGGTGGCAGGGGCCCAACTACTTGAGCCATTACCTGCTGCTTCACAGGGTGCATATTAGCAGGAAGCTGGAATAGGAAGCAGAGCCAGGATTCAAACCAAGGCACCAGTATGGGATGTGAGTGTCCCAACCGGCAACCTAACCACTGACCAAACACCTGCCCTGAAAATGCACTTAGTGAACCTAACTTATCAGACATCATAGCTTACTTAGCAACCCACTACACTGTAGAGTACATTGTTTATCCTCATGATCATGTGGACGATTAGGAGCTGCAGCCCACTGCTGCTCTTTACCCTTGTGATTGTATTGTACCACATTTGGCTAGCCTGTGAAAAGACTAAAATTCAAAGTTCTAAGTATACTGTCTATTGGATACATATTGTTTTCATGCCATTGTGAAGCAGGAAAATCATAAATTGAACCATCATGAGTTGATGACCATCTGTATTTTATACATATGGATTTTTTGCAGCCTTTGTGTTACTTTTCATTGTTGGAGGTTTCTATTGTGATATCCTCTGTTCAGAGATTTTTATGTCCAATTTACTAATAAGACTATCAAATACCTTCTTCATTTCTGCCACAATGTATTTGACCTCTAACATTTCATTTTGATTATTTCTTAAGATTTCTGTGTCTTTGCTTATGTAGACCATTTGTTCTTGCATACTACCTTATTTATGCATTAGAGTCCATAGCCTATTAATCATAGTTGTTTTAAATTCCAGTTTCCTTGCCATGTCTGATTCTCATGCTTGTTCTATCACTGTATAAAATGAACTATTATAAATGAAAATTTAGTAATGTGGGAGTAAGGTATGGGGGAAGGGAGGTGTTCCATAGTCTTCTTATTAGGTCTCAATCTTTAATCAAGTCTATGCCCTTGGACTGTGAATTTCATAAGTGTTTTTTATCCCTCTCTTGGGTGATACAGGATAGTTAAGGTGAGTTGGAGTAGCTCTTTCCCTTCTTCCATGTGGAAGATTAGAGTGGGCTGAAGTTGGGGCTTTCCCTTCTTCCCCACTTAAGGCTAGAGCTGGCTTGCCTTAGGTTTTTCCTTTGTCTTAGGTCAATTAGGCTCTGGTAAAACTCCAGTGGATTAGTCTCTGATTAAATAATTTCTCCTGAGGGAAGACCTTATTAAGAAAACCATAGTGCTCTAGTGTATTTAAAAATGGCTCATCTTCCCCTCCTGCTGCCAGAAACATGAGAGAATTTTTGTCTGACACTGGCTGTGAGTACCTCGTTGAATTCTAAAGGTAAATATTACAAATGCATGAGACCCCCTGAAGTTTTTAACTCAGCCTCTCTATTCTGAATCTCCAGCAATTTGTCATTTATAGTACAGCCTGATTCCTGCAGAGGTTTCAGGTAATGGATTTCTCTACCTAAGTTATGATTCTTTGTATATGCCTGCCTCTGTAATTTGGGGGCAGTAGTTTTCCCTGTTCCACACTTCTCTTATGGCTCTAAGAAGAGTTGTTGATTTTTCAGTATTTGTCTTTTAGTTGTTGTTAGGACATAATAGTGACTCCAAGCTTCTTACATATGGAACCAAAAACTAGATATCCAAAGCCTACAATGTTTATTCTCTGGCTGTTTGTGGATAGTTTGTCAACTCTAGTCTGGTAAAAATACAAGATTCAGACACTAAAGAACCCAATTATAGGCATCAAAACTAGAAGGTTGAAACTTCTTTATTCTCTATTTAAAAAAAGATGAAGATTAACCAGGTTGGAGGTGGACATCTTGTTGGACTGAAGATGGAAACAGAGTTTGCAATAAAGGCATCTTGGGATACCCAAATTAGAAGAAACTGAGCTGAAAACAAAAAAGGAAAAAATGATGGCTAAATTGAAATTGACTGAAGGTTATTCCAATCAAAGAAGGCTAGAGCTAGTAATTTGAAGCTGAGACAAAGAACAAGAAACCCAGAGTCAGGGGGATTAAAAGATGAGAAGTAGGAACCAATTCAAATGATTTAGAATCAATGTCAGCAACAATTGGGGTGGGTGGTTGGGGTAGTGGGTAAGAATGTGGGAGAGAGTGTTTTGTAAAAGGGGGTGAGTCTGAGGTGATTATTAGAATGCTTGTTTGTTTTGTAGCTTGTTTTTATGAGTCAGCCATGGGTATGTCAATCAGATTGAAGAAACGAAGGCAGAATGGACATTACTCTTTTCCTGGTCAGGCACATGGTTCTTAGGTATGCCTGAGGGAAAATTTTGACAGGTGAACGGTCTGGAATGTTTTGTGGTGGCAGAAAAGCTTCCAGAACTGTTCTTCTAGCTGATAGCCATCCAATTGCACCAGGTATTGCAACTGAATAATGTCAGTGGGGGTCAAACACTTGTTTCATTGTGCATTCTGGTTCCTCATATGAAATCTTGCAGGCAGGTGGAGAGGCATGTGATGGCTTTGATGGGTAGGATCTAGCAGGGAGTGAAGGAAGGGATATTAAAACTGAGTGGGAAGCAATTGGAACTTGAATGGTTGACATAGTCTTCAACAGCCACAGATATTGTTGACAGGGTTAGATAATATTGGCAGGGTTAGGTGATGTGTCTGAAAGAGAGAAGACAGAGTGTCACACTTTTATATCTCCCCTGAAGCTATTCAGTATACTCTCTTGTAGATCTTCCTGAGTGGCCTTTACTACTTCTGAGTATTGTGGGGCCTGTCAGGATTGTGGTATTGCTCAATAGTACAGGGAAACTTCAGGGGATAAAGGCTACCATCCGAGGTCAGTGTTAGAGTAAATAGTGTAGTGAATTGTTGTAAAAAGATACTGTGTTAAAGTAGAACTAGTTATATTATTTGAAGCATTATAACAGTGAAGGTATACTTCTAAAACTTTGATAAGTCATTCCACAGGTATAGAATAATATAGAGGTGGATCTGCAATAAAGGTGGGATATGGAGGACCCTGAAAAGTGCTTTTCAGAATCAGAATATTAAATTAAAATCTTGTCAAATTTCAGGTTGTTATGAAGTCCATGGAAAGTGGAATATTTCTTTGATAAACACAGTGGCAATACTACTCGTAATGGGAGTCCAGAAAGGGAATAAACATAATCTTAGCAAGTGTTCTGCAATTTCCAATATGGTGTCATACCTTTGGGAAGGAAAAAGATCTATGTTGAAGGCTAAAGAAATGGTGTTTTGTGGAGAATTTGGTGGTCAGTATAGGGTAGAGTAACTTTGGATCTTCCCATGTCTGCCTTAGTCTGAAAGTACAGTGCCTGGCATATAGTAGGTGCACAATAAATGTATCTGCATGAGTGAGTGAGTTTTTCACTATACTAGCCATGTTCAGTTTTGAATGGGCTCAGTGGTTGCTTAATGTAGTTTTGCAGAACTATATACCTGAATTTCAGGCTATTCCTTCCAGAACATGGAATACTCTGGTCATTGGGGTTAACTATAGGTGGCTAGGTGAATAAGCATCTCATGTTGGAGATACACAGTATTACCCCCCAAGTTGGATGATTTCCTGGAAAGACTCACAGGACTTACTATATATTACTTATGGTTAAAAGTAATTGTAATGACATAGTAAGGATACACAGGTAGATCATAAGAGAAAAAGACAGGTGGAGTCCAAAGGAATCCCTGTGCAGTTTTTTTTTAATTATATAAAATTTTATTTGAGGGGCTGGCACTGTGGCATAGTAGGCTAAGCCTCTGCCTGTGGCTCTGGCATCCCTTATGTGTGCTGGTTCAAGTCCCAGCTGCTCTTCTTCCTATCCAGCTCTCTTATGGGCTAGGAAAGCAGTGGAATATGGCCCAAGTCATATGCACCCACATGGGAGACCTGGAAGAAGCTCTTGGCTCCTGGCTTTGGATCAGCCCAGCTCTGGACATTGTGGCCATTTCAAGAGTAAACCAGTTAGCCGGCGCCGTGGCTCAATAGGCTAATCCTCCACCTTGCGGCGCCGGCACACCGGGTTCTAGTCCCGGTTGGGGCGCCGGATTCTGTCCCGGTTGCCCCTCTTCCAGGCCAGCTCTCTGCTATGGCCAGGGAGTGCAGTGGAGGATGGCCCAGGTGCTTGGGCCCTGCACTCCATGGGAGACCAGGAAAAAGCACCTGGCTCCTGGCTCCTGCCAGGATCAGCGCGGTGCGCCGGCTGCAGCGGCGGCCATTGGAGGGTGAACCAACGGCAAAGGAAGACCTTTCTCTCTCTGTCTCTCTCTCACTGTCCACTCTGCCTGTCAAAAAAAAAAAAAAAAAAAAAAAAAAAAAAAAAAAAGAGTAAACCAGTGGATGGAAGACCTTTCTCTCTGTCTCTCCCTCTCTGTCTGTAACGCTGTCTCTCAAATAAATAAATAATAAAAAATTACGTGAAAACCACTTAGAGGAGAGAGAAAGATAATATTTCCTATCTACTGGTTCACTCCCCAAATGCCTGCAACAGCCAGGGCTGGGCTAGGCCAAAACTAGGGGCTGAAAGTCAATCTAGGTCTCTTGTGTGGGTGGCAGGAACCCAAGTACTTGAGCCATCACCTGATGCCTCCCAGAGCACACATTAGCAAGAAGCTAGAATCAAAAGCAGAGCTGGGTCTTGAATCCAGGCACTTGTTGGATACGGGATGCATGATTCCCAAGCCATTTCTTTTTTTTGAAAGAAAACTTTTATTTAATAAATATAAATTTCGAAAGTACAACTTTTGGATTATAGCGGTTTTCCCCCCATAACCTCCCTCCCACCCGCAAACCATCCCATATCCTACTCCCTCTCCCATCCCGTTCTTCATTAAGATTTATTTTAAATTATTTTTATATACAGAAGATCAACTTAGTATATACTAAGTAAAAATTTCAACAGATTGCACCCACATAGATACACAAAGTATAAAGTACTGTTTGAATACTAGTTTTACCATTAATTCGCATGGTACAACACAAAAAGGACAGAGATTCTACATGGGGAGTAAGTGCACAGTGACTCCTGTTGTTGATTTAACAATTGACACTCTTATTTATGACACCAGTAATCACCCAAGGCTCTTGTCATGAGCTGCCAAGGCTATGGAAGCCTCTTGAGTTCACAAACTCCAACCTTATTTAGACAAGGCTATAATCAAAGTGGAAGTTCTCTCCTGTCAGAGAAAGGTACCTCTTTCTTTGATGGCCTGTTTGTTCCGCTGAGATCTCACTCACAGAGATCTTTCATTTAGGTCATTTTTTGCCACAGTGTCTCCCAAGCCAGTTCTTAACCACTATGCCAGTGCCTGATCTCTGCTCCGTGCAATCTTTGTATGCTGTCTATCTTTTTTTTTTTTATTTGACAGGCAGAGTTATAGACAGTGAGAGGAAGAGACAGAGATAAAGGTCTTCCTTCTGTTGGTTCACTTCCCAAATGGCCGCCACAGCTGGCACTGCGTCGATCCGAAGCCAGGAGCCAGGTGCTTCTTCCTGGTCTCCCGTGTGGGTGCAGGGCCCCAAGCACTTGGGCCATCCTCCACTGCCCTGCCGGGCCACAGCAGAGAGCTGGACTGGAAGAGGAGCAACCGGGACTAGAACTGGTGCCCATATGGGATGCTGGCGCCGCAGGCGGAGGATTAACCAAGTGAGCCACGGCGCCAGTCCCACTGTCTTTATCTTATGAGGGGGTTATACAGAGTATGCTTCTCCCCCAATGATGAAAATGTAGCAGTATGTATAAAATGATTTTTTGCCATGAAGTCTCATTTGAGACGAGCACCTAAGATTTTTTACTGGGGACTAATCACATAAGCCATCTCTGCCCAACATGTATGAAAATACCAGACTCCCAGAAGGAAGGCACGTGTTCAGCATAAACCACACTGCTTGCAAAATAATCTAGGCACATTATGCCAGTATAATCAGCTAACTGTTGACTGGGAATACTCTAACAGCCAAGGGCCAACTTTGTAAGCAGGCCTTTCTAAGGATAGCAGTCTTAGGCCTGCTGTATTAACTTTTCTACACACCATCTACCTGCTGTGCTAGAGCTGAGATTGAAGATCAGGATGTTCCCAGGACATATCTTCTTTGACAATAAGATTCTTGTGCTATCTCCTGATATTTGGGGCCTGTTTTGACTTTACAATCAAAGGAAAAGGAAAAGCTAAGTTATTTGTAAAAAGAAGTTTATCTCACTTGGCATAGACACTTTTATCATACTTGGTATAGGAAGTTTTTCTAACCTCTGATGCTTTAATTTGTGATGGTTATATTAGTTTTCCATGAAATTTTGGGATCCTTCTAGGTAGTGTGTTCATGTCTTAATGGTAAGCTTTGATCATTGACTTCCTTTTCTCACATTAAGTAGTTGCTTTTAGCCATGACCAACCATTTTTGAGAATGAGGGACAGGGGAGGAGTTTGCCATGGTAAATGGTTGGGTCTGGGTAGACCAATATTATTTGGAGAAATCATTTTCAGCTCACAGAATATATAACTCTCTTCTGTGTAACTCTTTCCTTTTCTGGACACGTAATTTAATGGAGAGGTAATTATGAAAGGATGATGAAAAACTATGAGTAATATCTAGCAACTGCAAAACTGCTGAACGTCCGTATTATCTGGAGAGCTTCTCAGTGAAGAACTGAGATATTGTCTGGAATCATGTGGATAGCTAGGCTCAAACACACTTCAAGGCACAAGCCCTTGAAAGCAAGTTTTTCAAGATTGACCTAGAGGTGGTAGTACTGCTTTTGGTGTTACTCACTTTTATCACAGGTGTCACTCAGAACTTCCCTTTCCCTTAGAATCTAAGTAAATGTAGCTTGAAACCTCAAATTCACAACCTGTACAATCCAGTATTCTCCCTGAGATTTCTGTGAATGTTCAATTTTATATCTTCATATATTTCTCTTTGCTGTTTAGAGACAGAAAGTAGGTATTATTGACCGCCTAGGGCTAAGAGTGGAAAGAGAGGCAAGGGGTAATGAGAAGTGACTGCTAATGCAAGTGGAGTTTCTTTTGAGAGTGATGAAAATGTTCTAAAATTGGTTGTGGTGATGATAACACAGGTGAATTCCCTTTAAATAGGCAGGTAAATTGTATGGCGTGTTAATTATATTTCGATATAGCTGATATTTTTAAAAAGAAGTAAGGTAGCCGGTGCCGCGGCTCACTAGGCTAATCCACCGCCTGCGGCGCCAGCACTCTGGGTTCTAGTCCTGGTTGGGGTGCCGGTTCTGTCCCGGTTGCTCCCCTTACAGTCCAGCTCTCTGCTGTGGCCCAGGAAGGCAGTGGAGGATGGCCCAAGTGCTTGGGCCCTGCACCCGCATGGGAGACCAGGAGGAAGCACCTGGCTCCTGGCTTCGGATCGGCGCAGCGCGCCGGCCATAGCAGCCATTTTAGGGGTGAACCAACGGAAGGAAGGTCTCTGTCTCTGTCTTTCTCTCTCACTTTCTAACTCTGCTTGACAAATTAATAAATAAATAAAAAGAAGTAAGGACATGTAGATTTATTATGTACTATATTTTACCACTAGAAACAGTTTGCCTTCCCACCATCAGTGTATAAGAATGCCTATTTACTTACAGCATCACCAACAGAATGGGTTACCATAATTTTTTGCCAGTGTAATAGATGAAAAATGGTATCTCAGTGTACTTTTACTTTGCATTTCTCATTTTGAATGAGTTTGAACACCTTTTCATGTGTTTGAAGACTGATTTTTGTATCTTCTGTGAGTTGTCTGTTCATATATTTCCTTCATTTTTCTTTTGGGTTTGGGGTATTTGTTTGCTCAATTCTTACGAGTTCTTTGAATAGCAGGCATTGTCTGTCAGCTTCCACACTCTTAATAATTGTACTCTACTGCCTCTCTGCCCTGAAATTTTATCCACTGTTTCCTAACCTCTATATTTGTAAATGATTCAAATACTTGCCATAGAATTATTTGAATGTCGTATACTGTTTAGGACCATGTTTCATAGCATGTTCCCCTGCAGCCCCACCAGTTTTGGGAAAGTCGAGGAAGATAGAGCAGCTTACTAGCCTATTCAGCATCTTGGAAAAATTTTTGCCTCTAAGACCCTGCTGTTTATTTTTCTCTATAGCCCCAGATCTACAAGATGAGGAACTTAGTACCTTTATGACAGTCTTTTTGGCCACCCCTAAGTGTTAATAAGTCAAGGTGGAGTTATACTTTCAGAGGTAGTGAGACTTCTTGCTTTGACTGTCAGCTTATGATGGAGAGTGGAATGAAGGAGTCCTACCATTTTGCTTTGTGGACTAGAGATCAGCTTTTTAAAAAAGCTGTAAGACTTCTGTTTTGATATAATGTCATCTGTGCTACTGTCAGGACCTTGTCCAGCATCCTCACTATTCTCCCTTTTGGAATGAGCCTGCCTAGTTATTTTTTTGGCTGGCCCTTGACTGCCTTCAGCTACCTTCTCCTTGACAGTTTAAAAGTTTCTTAAAAAATGAAACATGCAATTACCATATGACATAGCAATTGCTTTCTTGGGCATTTATCCCAGATAAATGAAAACTTATATCCATACATGAATGTTCATAGTGCTTTTATTCATAATAGCTAAAAAGGGGAAATAACTCAGATGTCCTTCAACAAAATAGTTAAATAAACTGTGGTACATTTGCAGAACACTATTCAGCAACAAATAGGAATGAGCTGTCAATACACACAACAAAGTAGATGATTCTCCAGAGTATTATGCTGAGTGGAAAAAAAGCCAGTCTCAAATGTTGAATATTATTCCATTTTTATGTCATTCTCAAAAAGACAAAATTGAAGTGTCAAAGAACATCTCAATGGTTCCCAGGGGTCCAGGGCATTGGTAGGAAGTGACTATAATAAGATATCAAGAGGGAGAGTTTTTTGGGTGCTATGTTGTTCTTTATCATGATTGTGTTCGTTTTTATACAGGCCTATTGTGAAAATTCATAGAACTGTCAAAAATAATTTTTCTTTGTTTTAATTTTAAAAATAAAGTCAACATAAAATATGAACCATGCAGTTAATAAAATATTAAACTAATCCACTTTAAAAATAGTGGAATAGAGGCTGGCATCCCATATAAAGCCAGTTCCAGTCCTGGCTGCTTTACTTCTCATCCAGCTCTCCACTAATGCACCTTGGAAGGTAGAAGATGACCAAAATACTTGGGTCCCTGCTACCCAAGTGGGAGACCCAGATGGAGTTCCAGGCTCCTGGCATCAGCCTGGCCCAGCACAGGCCATGGCAGCCATTTGGGGAGTGAACCAGTAAATGGAAGTTCTCTCTCTCTCTCTCTCTCTAACTCTATCTTTCAAATAAATAAATCTTTAAAAAATAAAAACATAAAAATTGTGGACCTGGAATACTTAGGAGAGGAATTTGGGATTTATTCATAATTTGGATGGTGAAAAGTATATTGGGATATGGTTTGTGTAAAGACCACTCTGAAAAGAGATGAAGATAGAAAGTAGGAGATACGCTAAATGTGTGAACGTGTGATAAAAACAGAAAAGGTTGGATGGGGAAAGATTTGTTAGACATGATAAAATCTGTAGGAATTAGGCATTGATTTCATTGGCAGAAGAAAGTGCTTTCTTCATTTGGAATGACCCTTCCCTTGTGTGGCTAAGAGCCCAAATTCCACAAAATTCTAGAACAGCAGTCCTTTGAGTATATTTAGTCGGCAACACTTTATCTTGTGTCAGAATGGAAGCTCTGGAATGCAGGTCCTGAAACAGAACCAGCCATGCCAAGGTCTGAAAACTCATCAGCACCTGACAGTTCAGTTCTGTGAATGCTGGCTCTGTCCCCAGATTCCCATAGTAATAATAGTTAACACTTACTTCCTTATTACCATGTGCTAAGTCCTGTTTTAAGCACTTTGTGTGTGCTGTTTGTTTAATCATGTCCCAAACTCTCAGAGATTATACTGTTATAATTCCCTCTTTTGAGATGCAGAAATTAAGACACATACTTGCCTACAATTCATACAGAAAGTAAGTGACTGAGACAATATTCAAATCTTAGGAAGTCTTGCTACCTTGTAAGAGGCCAAAGATCCTTGAAAGTAGGTGGTAAGCTTTCTCTGTCTTGATCACTTCCGTTCAATCACTTCTCCTTTCTGTGTTACCTGCTATTGTTATTGTTTTTATCCTCTTTGCCTATGATTAAATATTACAGTTCCATCATCTGTTCCCTCCCAGTCACTTGGTAGGAAATTTCTTCTTAGTAATCCCTATGTCCCTGCATTTTAGGTGACTCTTTTGGTGAATTTTTCTCCTAGATTATCCTAATAGGGACCTCTGTGGTTATATTTGAAAAAATAAACTATGCATGGGATTCAAAATTTTTGTACCAAAGTAAACTTATTTTTTAATTCCATTTTCCATGAACTTTTTAAAGTACCCTTATATTTCAGAGTCAGAAAATTAGTAGGGCTGATGGACTGCTGGGATAATCTGAACAGCATTTCCTTCTGAGTCAGTTCACAGGTGTGTGGAGGGAGGGAGTTTTGTCTTCACCCCAGGCAAATGTCAGGAATCCTGGAGGAGGAAGCAAGTTTTGCTGACGGGAGACTGTGCATATAAATAGGAAGCCAAGAGAACTATAGCCAGCAGGCCAAATCTAGCCAATTACCAGTCTTTAGAAACACAATTTTAGTGGAACACAGTCATACCCATTCATTTACATGTTGTTCATGGCTGGTTTTATATTAAGATAGCAGAGTTGAGAGTTGCAGTAGAGACCATATGATCCACAAAGTCTAAGATATTTATTTGGCTCTTTATGGAAAACCTGCCAACCCTTGGCATATGAGATAGAGCATCCTGCATGATTGGAGATTTCTGTGCAGGAAAATGCTGTGAGATTAAATCTGCATTTTATTTATTTATTAAAGATTTATTTGTTTTTTGTATTTGAAAGGTGGAGTGACACAGAGGGAGAGAGATCCTTCATCTGCTAGTTACTCCCCCAAGTATCTGCAATGACCAGGGCCAGGCCAGGCCAAAGCCAAGAGCTAGAAACTCCATCTGGGTCTTCCATGTGGGTGGCAGCAGTCCAATGACTCAGGCCACCTTCTGCTGCCTTTCCAAGCATATTAGCAAGGAGCTGCATCAAAAGCAGGGCAGCAGAACTTGAACTGGGGCTGTGATAGGGGATGCCAGACTTGCAAGCAACTGCTTAACCTGCAGTGCCAGAATGCCAGCCCATGTACCTGTATTTTATTTTTGAAAAAGATTTAGAGGGCCAGTGCTGTGACATAGTGGGTTAAGCCTCCGCATGTGGCACTGGAATCCCATATGGGTGCTGGTTCAAGTCCTGGCTGCTCCTCTTCTGATCCACCTCTCTGCCATGGCCTGGGAAAGCAGTTGAAGATGACCCAAGTGCTTGGGCCCCTGCACCCGTGTGGGAGACTGGAGGAAGCTCCTGGCTCCTGGCTTCGGATCAGCTCAGCTCTGGCCCTTGTGGCTATCTGGGGAGTTAACCAGCAGATGGAAGACCTCTCTCTCTCTCTCTCTCTCCTCCCCCCCGCCCCGGTCTGTAACTCTGCTTCTCAAATAAATAAAATATTTTTTATAAAAGATTTAGAGTTACTGAGAGAAAGGGAGAGACAGAGGGAGTCAGAGATCTTCCATCTGCTGGTTCACCCCCAAATGGTCACAATGACCAGGGCTGGGCCAGACCAAAGCCAAGAGCCAGGAGCTACTTCTGGATCTCCCATGTAGGCCATCTTCTGCTGCTTTCCCAGGCCATTAGCAGAGAGATGAATCAGAAGTGAAGCAGCCAGGACTTGAGCCGGTGACCATATGGGACACTGGCATTGTAGGGGTGGGTTTACCTGCTACACCACAACTCTGGCCCTGATAAGCCTGTATTTTAGATACAGACATTTGAAAACACCAAAAGGAAGAATTTAGATACCAGGACCAGAGAGCAAGCTTCCAAAAACAAAGTGGAAAAGAACTAGGGAGGGCTTAATGCAAATAGATAAAAGAGGCCAGATTTAGAGATGCCAGTAGAGAAAGGTTCTTCTGGATTTAACTGAAGTATGTGTGTCTGTGCATGCCTATGTTGGGGAGGGATGTTCTCCATTCTTAAAAAGAAAATGAGAGGACAAAGAGGGAAATATAGTGTAAAATAAAAGTAGAAGAGAGGGGCTGGTGCTGTGGCGCAGTGGGTTAACGCCCTGGCCTGAAGCACCGGCATCCCACATGGGCACCGGCTCAACTCCCGGCTGTTCCACTTCTGATCCAGCTCTCTGCTATGGCCTGGGAGAGCAGTAGAAGATGGCCCAAGTCCTTGGACCCCTGCACCTGCATGGGAGACCTGGAAGAAGCTCCTGGCTTTGGATTGGCGCAGCTCCAGACTGTTGGGGCCAATTGGGGGAGTGAACCATCAGATGGAAGACCTCTCTCTCTCTCTCTCTACCTCTCTGTGTAACTCTGACTTTCAAATAAATAAATAATCTTTTTAAAAAAAGTAACACTGTAGTGAGCTTTGAGGGTTACCTGTCATTGGTAGTCTAGGGCAGAAACTACTGAATTAATGAACTGTCTCTCTTTGCTGTCTCCCAGGCCAGGGTTTCTGCCTTCCTGTTGACATCTCATAAGGCCATGGCAGCAGAAAGAAGATGCCAAAACAGAATCTAGTCCTGACTGTGCAACATACAACCCCTATCATATATAAAAAAGGTGGTTTGGTCCTGAAGTATGTCCTTTCTTCTCCAGGGGATGACTGTAATTCTTTTTTTGTTTAAGATTTATTTATTTATTTGAAAGGCAGAGTTACAGAAAGAGGAAAAAGAGGCATCTTCCACCCACTAATTCACTCCCCAAATGGCTGCAACAGCCAGGGCTGGGCCAGACCAAGCCAAGAGCATGGAGCTTCATCTGGGTCTCCCATGTGGGTGTAGGGTCCCAAGCACTTGGGTCATCTTCCGCTGCTTTCCCATGTGCATTAGCTGGGAGCTTGATTGGAACTGGAGTAGTCAGAACATGAACCAGCACCCATATGGGATGCTGGCGTTGCAGGCGGCAGCTTAACCCAGTGAACTATAACTCTGGCCCCAGCTGTAGTTTTTTTTTAATTTAAATTTTAATTTTTTTTGACAGGCAGAGTGGACAGTGAGAGACAGAGAGACAGAGTGAAAGGTCTTCCTTTACTGTTGGTTCACCCTCCAATGGCCACTTTGGCTTGCGTGCTGCGGCCAGCACACCATGCTGATCCGAAGCCAGGAGCCAGGTGTTTCTCCTGGTCTCCCATGCGGGTGCAGGGCCCAAGCACTTGGGCCATCCTCCACTGCACTCCCTGGCCACAGCAGAGAGCTGGACTGGAAGAGGGACAACCGGGACAGAATCCGGTGCCCCGACCGGGACTAGAACCCAGGGTGCTGGTGCCGCAGGTGGAGGATTAGCCTATTGAGCCATGGCACCGGCCATTTTTTTTATGATTTTATTATTTATTTGAGAGGTAGAGTTACAGACAGTGAGAAGAAGAGACAGAGAGAAAGGTCTTCCTTCGGTTGGTTCACTCCCCAGTTGGCCACAACGGCCGGAGCTGAGCTGATCTGAAACCATGAGCCAGGAGCTTCTTCCCGGTCTCCCATGTGGGTGCAGGGGCCCAAGAACTTGGGCCCTCTTCTATTGCTATCCCAGGCCATAGCAGAGAGTTGGATTGGAAGAGGAGCAGCTGGAACTAGAACCGGCGCCCGTATGGGATGCTGGCGCCGGCCCCCCAGCTGTAGTTCTTAACTGCATGATTTTACACCCAACCATGTGCACTCACTGGATATGTTGATCCAGAGGAGGCTTCACTGTTTTTTCTCACTAGACTCAAGCAGCCAGGAATGACAGAGAGTCATGGGCTCTATATGATGGGGACCCACTGGTATAAATGAGTAGAATACTATGTATAATATATGAATATAATATACAAACATAATATATAATTTTATATATTTTATATAACAGACCTACTATGACCTTTGTTGTTCTTTGAATTTCCAGTTATTTTGGCATGAGAAATTAGAGTAAATAATGACTAGTTTTGATAATGTCATTATGTTTCTTGCAGACTGAATGTGCTCATGCATGGATTTTGTGGCCTTATTACCCAAAAGGCTGCTGGATTCTCTTTTTGGCTGAAAATTTCCTAAAGAGGTCACAGTTCTAGGACATAGGTGAATAGCAAGCAGCATTGTCCTCCGTACTTACTTTTTTCTGTTTTCACTATTTCCTTCTCTTTTCTCTCTCACTTCTGAATCTGTCTCTTTAATCTGATACTAGTATTGCTTGTGAAATCTTTTATTTTATGAATTTTATTTTATTGCAGTTAGGGCACTTAACATGGGTTCTACTCTCTTTTACATTTTAAGCTGAGATTCAATTTCATCATCTGTAAAATGGGGATAAAATGGCACAGTTGATCCTCTGTGTCCATGGGTTCTGCATCTGTAGATTCAAACAACCGTGGGTTAAAAATATTCAGAAAAGAATATTGTATCTACACTGAACATGTTAGAGATTTTTCTTGTCATTATTCCCTAAACAATATAGTAGTTATTAACTTAGCATTTATATTGTATGAGGCATTACAAATGATCCAGAGATGATTTAAAGTATATGGAATGATATACATAAGTTACATGAAAATATGATGTCATTTTATATAAGTGACTTGAGCATCTTTGGATTTTGGTGTTTCTTGGGTGGAGTTCTGGAACCAATCCTGTGGATACCAAGGAACTACTGTCTTTGCACTATTATTCGAATCTGTTATTCAAATGTAATGAAGAATTTTTTTAAAAAAGATTTACTTATTTTTTTTTTGAAAGTCAGAGTTACACACACACATACGCACACAGAGAGAGAGAGAGAGAGAGAGAGGTCTTCCATCTGCTGGTTCACTCCCCAATTGGCTGCAATGGCCGGAGCTGTGCCGATCTGAAGCCAGGAGCCAGGAGCTTTTTCCGGGTCTCCCACGTGGGTGGGAACTGGCGCTCATATGGGATGACGGTGCTGCAGGCCAGGGTATTCACTCACTGCGCCACAGCGCCGGCCCCTGTAATGAAGAATTTATATACAGAAAAGAAAGACTCCTGGACCAGATTCTAGTGTCTTGAATCCTGGTTCTCTTTCTACCAATTATTAAATGACTGTGTGTCCTGAAATAAATTCCCTAACATTTCTAATCATCAGTTTTTCTCTGCAAAACATAGATGTGCCATGCATCCCTAGTTTCTGCATTGTAGTATTTGTATGCATTTGTAGGATGCCCAGTTGAAAAAATGATTCAATGTGACCCTTGGTGTCTTGAAATCCATATAGAATTGTCACTTGCTATCTATGGGGCTTTGGTTCCAGGACCCCCACAGATATCAAAATTTTACTTAAGGGATGTTCAAGTTCCTTTTATAAAATGGCATAGTATTTGCTTATAACCGATGCACATCTTCTGGTATGCTTTAAATAATCTCTACATTACTTTTAATTCCTAATACACAGTAAATGCTATGTAAATAGTTTTTATGCTGTATTGTTTAGGAAATAACAAGAAAAAAAGTCTCTATGTGTTCAGTACAGATGCAATTCTTTTTAGTATTTCTATTTTGCAGTTGGTGAATCCACAGATGCAAAACCTATCAGTGTAAATGATTGTCATAAGATAGTGCCAATGACAAGAAGCCTTATAAGAGATATAGAAATGGGGAATGATGAAACTTTAGCTTAAGGAAGCCGTAAATTCCTCACATCAGTGATAATATTGGAGCACAGCTTTGAATAACATAATTATAGGAAACAAATAGACCAGGTCGAAGGAGTTAGTTAAAGAATGTGTAGGGCTGATTTTAAGGACTTAGCAAATTGTCCACAGTAGCTGGATTACGATGTATACTGGGAAAGATTTTGCTTTTGAAGAGTGGATGAAGCTGGAACCTGGTAGCCCTTGCGTGCTCAGCTCAGGGGATTCCAGGAACAGCTTGTTCCTGGAAAATCTAGAGGGAACAAATATATTTACACCTAGGAATAAAGGAAGAATCAGATTGGTGCTTTAGAAAATGAGTTTATATTCATTCATGAAAAATGAAGAAGATCCTGCCATTTGTGAAAATATGAATGAATTTGGAGGACATGATACTAAGTGAACTAAGCCAGGCACAGAAAAACAAATACTGCTTAACTTCACTCATGTGTGGAACCTTAGATAATCGAATTCATAGAAGTAGAGTAGAATAGTGCTGACAGAGGCTGGGGTAGGGTTAGTGGGATAAATGGGTAGATGTTTGTCAAAGGATATAGAGTGGCAGCTAGACATGAAGAAGAATTAATGAATATTTAATGTGAAAAAAAGAGGTGATTAAGTTCCTCATTTAATCAATGATCATTATTGGGGCTGGCATTGTGGCGTAGAGGGCTAAGCCACCACCTGCGACTCTGGCATCCCATATGGGCACCAGTTCCGGACCCAGTTGCTCCATTTCTGATCCAACTCTCTGCTAATGCACCTGGGAAAGCAGTAAGATGGCCCAAGTTCTTGGGCCCCTGCCCCGACATGGGAGACCCAGAAGAAACTTTAGGCTCCTGACTTCGGTCTGGCACAGCTCTGGCCATTGCCAGCATTTGAGGAATTAACCACTGGATGGAAGATCTCTGTGTGTGTCTTTCTCTCTCTCTCGCTCTCTCTCCATACACACACACACACACACATATGAACTCTGCCTTTCAAATAAAAAATGTAATGGTCATTATTATAATGTTAAAAAAAGAATTAAAATATTGATCCAAATGTTTTTACAAACTTAGCCAAGGCCTAATATATTTACAAGATAAATTCTAAATTAAAATGTAAGACATTATGTTTTTTAATTCCTCCAAAGGAGTATTCTTGGGTTATGTTGTTTACTTACTGGTTTTTATAAAAACTAAAAAATTTCTCTTTATAAGAAAAGAAGGAAGAGTTTTATAATCTTGTAAATTCCAGCCTTATAGTATTTGTGAATCCCTTATCCAGGGGAAAGAATTTCAGCATAGACTGAAGAATTCACGTGAAATATATAATGAAATTTTTCCAGGTATAGGATCTTTCTGAGTAGAACCATTAGCCAAGTGGTAGAAAGGGTAAGGAGATATGGGGAGCAAACAAGGATGATAATACTTTTCTATTTCATAGGAAAAAAAATCAAGCGTTCATCAGAGGAGAGTGGAGTGTATTTTGTAGTCAATGGCAAGTGACTAAAAGTTTGTGAGTGTGGTTGTGGGCTAAGTGATCTGGATTTATGAATGGAAAAATCACTAGGACAGCAGTGTAGAGGGTTGAATTAAGTCTGACAATCAAGTCACCAGGATATGGCAATAGACCAAGACAGCACTGAGAGTCCTAAATCTCATTTTAGAGATAGACTTGACATAGAATTTGTTGCTTGCCTGCATTAGGAACAAGAATGCAGCAACCTTGCCTGGTATAGTGATGTCTATGTCAATGGGCTCTGTCAACTGCTAGAACCCTGTTTCAGGTCATAGCACTGTCATGGAATGGAACTCCATCTTCTGTATCACCACCTCATCTTAGGAAAGTATCTTCCCCTAAGTCTTTCATTTGTTCTTCACCCTTTCCTGAAAGCTCCTCCAAAAGATCTTTTCTTAGCCTCTGCTTCTACCTCCTGATTATTATCCTCTCAAAGAAGTCCTCTCTGACCCTTCTACTTCAAGTAGATCCCCCCAACCAATATAACCCCAAACCTATATGACTCTGTGTCACTCTTCCCTGTGTTATTTTCTTTTCATGACTTTATAATGTTAGAAATAATCTAACTCATTTTTATACTCAGTTATTCCACTAGAGGGTATAATGCCATGTAACTCAGATTACTATGAAGTGAATGTAGCAGGAAGTGTGTCATGTTTTTGCAGAGGTCTTTGGGCTGTGTTGATGAAAATAACAACACAAGTAAAGGTGTGGTCCTTATAGGTACAGAGCCTATATTAATGAAATAACCATGTTTATGAGAAGACTAGAACACAGAGTATACCAGAAGATGTGCTATGGTTCACTCAGGTACATACAAAAAGTTCATTTAGGCAGTTTTGCCTCAATTTATTAGACATAACTTATTTTTTAAAAAGATTTATTTATTTGAAAGACAGTTACAGAGAGAGGTAGAGACAGAGAGAGAGAGGTTCACTCCCCAGATGGCTGCAGAGACAGAGCTGGTTCACTCCCCAGATGGCCGCAACAGACAGAGCTGTGCTGATCCGAAGCCAGGAACCAGGAGCTTCTTCTGGGTCTCCCACATAGGTGCAGGCGCCCAAGGACTTGGGCCATTTTCTGCTGCTATCCCAGGCCATAGCAGAGCTGGATCGGAAGAGGAGCATCCGGGACTAGAACCAGTGCCCATATGGGATGCCGGTGCTTCAGGCCAGGGCTTTAACCTACTGTGACACAGCGCTGGCCCCTAGGCATAACTTATTGATGGTTTCCACTTACTGTGGTCAGGACAGTGGAGGGGATCAAGTTAATTGACTCAAGGTTATGTTGAGATTGAATGGATGGTGGGATAGAACAAGGCAAGGAGAGTGGGTGAGACTGTTGTTGGAGGGTGTTAACTAAGGTAGCATCTCTGGGACCTTATTGCTGATTGGTTGTGAGTAGTGTCAAGAGAAGACAAGACTTAGAGGGAGGCCCAGAGGAAGAGGAGGAGTTGGAGAATGAGGGAAAATACCTGTCTTTTAGGGCTTCAAATTTCAGGGCAAAGCAGGTACAAACGTGTGCTGGTGAACATAATTAAAGGAAGAGAGTGACAGGTTTGGTTATCAGAATAGAGACTTCACTGAGAACATAGGGATTAGTAAAATGATTTGCAACCTAGAAAGGGAGAGAGATGATCAGGTTTCAGCACAAATAGGAATAAAAAATATGTAAGTAAGGATGATTTCAAGTTGGAGATGATAGCCTCTGATTTTTAGGACTTTATTTGGGAAAAGATAGGCACTCACACATGTGAGGAATATTCATTGGGTTAAAAATGTATACAAAAGATTCTGTATCCAAGAAGATGGAATAGACATTCCTTTCTTTATTCCTTCTGCTAAGTGCAACAACCCCAGATAGAAAATAAACATAAGAAGATTCTGAAAGGTAGAAAGTAGAAGTCAGAGGAGCTAGGGATCTTGGGACCCCAAGAAAAAATAGTAGTTAGTTCCCTGGTTTCTTTTTGCCTTATATACCCCAGACTTGGAACTGAAGAAACAAGGAACTATAAAGGACGAAATGCAGACCAAAAGAGAAAAAAGTCCCACCAAAATTTTACTTCCTTGTGCCAAAGGACCAGGGAAGAGACAATCTAGCAAAGCAGAAAACTTTTATGGATGCCAGTTCAAGTCTGGGCTGCTCCACCTTCAATCCATCTCTCTGCTAATGTGCCTG
Source organism: Oryctolagus cuniculus (assembly GCF_051225735.1). Taxonomy (NCBI): domain Eukaryota; kingdom Metazoa; phylum Chordata; class Mammalia; order Lagomorpha; family Leporidae; genus Oryctolagus; species Oryctolagus cuniculus. Next base: position 54,720,024 of record NC_142888.1, read on the forward strand.
GGAAAGCAACAGAAAATGGCCCAAGTGCTTGAGCCCCTGCACCCACCTGGGAGACCTGGAAGAAGCTCCTGGCTCTCCTGACAGCCATTTGGGATGTGAACCAGCAGATGGAAGATTCATTCATTCTCTCTCTCTCTCTACCTTCAAAATAAATATTTTTTTAAAAAAAGCCCTTTTAAACAATAGCCACTCTACAACAGAAAATTCCCATTGGAAAAAAACTGTGGCCCTACCTCAGTCAACTGGAAGATAGAACATAAATTAACCAACTTGAAAAACAAGAGGATGGACTGAAAAAAAATGAACAGAACCTTAACGACCTATGGGACTATGGCAAAAATTTAATATTCATGTCATCAGAGTCCTAGAAGAAGACAAAGTGGGGCTGAAAAAATATTCAATGAAATAATGGCAAGAAACTTAGCCATTTGGCAAGAGATATAAACCTACAGATTCAAGAAGCTGGGTAAATCCCAAACAGCATTAGCCTCAAAAACTCAGACCAAAACATGTCATAATAAAATTCTGGAACTGAAAGGTAAAGCAGTGACATCAATAGCACAATCCAAGGGCCAGCATTGTGGCATGTGGGTTAAGCTACCACTTATGATACTGGCATCTCATTTAGTTATGCTGGTTCAAATTCTATCTGCTCTGCTTCTGATCCAGCTTCTTACTAATACACCTGGGAAAGTAGTGGATGATGGTCCAAGTACTTGCATCTCTGTCACCCATGTGGGAGACACCCCAATGGAATTGCTGGTACCTGGCTGCGGTCTGGCCCAGCCCTGGCTGTTGTGGCCATTTGGGGAGTGAACCAGCAGATGCAACAACTCTCTCTCTCTCTCTCTCTCTCTCTCTCTCTCTCTCCCTGAGACACTCTGCCTCCAAATTAATGAATAAATAAATAAATCTTTAATTAAAAAAGCATAATCCATACAAGGAAAATTTGATTAATTAGACCTTATCAAAATCAAAAACTTTTGTTCTACAAAAGATCCTGTGAAGAGAGCAAAAAGATAATCTACAGAGGGGGAGAAAGTATTTGTAAAGCAAATATCTTACAAAGCAATAATATCTAAAACATTTTTAAAACTCCCAAACTCAACATTAAAAAAACAAAACCAAACAACCTGAAGAGAAAATGGGCAAAAGACATGAAGGGATACTTTACCAAAGAGAACATTTGAACACAAATGCCAAATAAGTGTGTAAAAAGATGCTTGATATCATTAGCTATTTAGGAAATGCAAATTAAAACCATAATGGGTTACCACTACACATGTGTGAGAATAGCTAAAAACAGTTCCCACATTGCTGTTGGGAATGTAAAAGATAATTTGGTTTATTCTAGAGCACAGCCACTCTGGAAAACAGTTTGGCAATTTCTTATAAAACTACTCTATGATCCAGTAATCTTACTCTTGGGAATTTATCACAGAGAACTGAAAACATGTTCACACAAAAAACTGTATATTGGGGCCTGGGTTGTGGCACAACAGACTAAGCCTCCACCTGCAACCCTGGCATCTCGTCTCAGAGCACAGTTCAAGTCCTGGCTGCTCTGCTTCTGATCTACCTCCCTGCCACTCATGTGGGCCCCTGCCACCCATGTGGGAGACCTGGGTGGATTTCCAGGCTTCCAGCTTCGGCCTGGCCTAGTTCCAGCAATTGCAGACATTTGAGAAGTAAAGCAGCAGATGGAAGATCTCTTTCTCTCTCCTTTCCCTCTGTCACTGTGTCTTTCAAATAAATAAATCTTTTTTAAAAATCTGTCTATGAATTTGTGTTGAGCTTTATTTGTTGTAGTCCCAAACAACCTAGATGTCCTTCAGAAGATAAATGGTTAAACAAATCGTGATAATCAATATCATGGAAAACAAACTGTTGGATACCAACAGAAGCCTGTACGAATCTCCAAAGGATTATGCTATGTGAAAAGAGCCAATCTCAAAGATTACACAATGTATTATTCCCGTTATATAGCATTCATGAAGTGGTACAGTTATGGAAATGGAGGATAGATTAGTGGTTGCTAGGGGTTAAGAAGGGCATAAGAGCAAGTGAGAAGTGGCTGTGTCGGCCGGCGCCGTGGCTCACTAGGCTAATCCTCCACCTAGCAGCGTCGGCACACCGGGTTCTAGTCCCGGTCGGGGCGCCGGATTCTTTCCCGGTTGCCCCTCTTCCAGGCCAGCTCTCTCTGCTGTGGCCCAGGAAGGCAGTGGAGGATGGTCCAAGTGCTTGGGCCCTGCACCCCATGGGAGATCAGGAGAAGTACCTGGCTCCTGCCTTTGGATCAGCGCGGTGTGCCGGCCACAGCGCGCTGGCCGCGGCGGCCATTGGAGGGTGAACCAATGGCAAAAAGGAAGACCTTTCTCTCTGTCTCTCTCTCTCACTGTCCACTCTGCCTGTCAAAAAAAAAAAAGTGGTTGTGTCAATTAAAGGCAAGAGAAAGTATCCCTATGATATTAAAAATATTGTGTTTGATTGTATATATGTCAGTGTCTTGGTTGTGGTATTGTACTGTAGTTTTGTTGGATTTTACCATTGAGGGAAACTGAGTGAGGGATATACAAGATAACTATTATTTTGAATGACTTCATGTTATAACTATAGTTTAATTAAATGTCAAATTTTAATTTAAAATGTTTATAACAGAGTGACTACCCACTTCATTTCTCCACATTCCCCTCTGTCAATTCTCTGAAATAAGTTTCTGGTTAGGAGTTGAGGGATTGATGAGCTATCTCTTTACAATCTTGAGGAGGGATTTTTGAGAATCATAGAAAAATGGAAGTGGGAAGTCCAATTAAGAGGCTTTCTTGATTTGCTAAGAAGCATGATAAAGGTGGACTAGGGGTGTGTGTGTGTGTGTGTGTGTGTGAGTGAGAAAGAGAGAGAGAGAGAGAGAGAGAGAGAGAGAGAGAGAGAAAACCTTCAATGACTGAGGCCTTGTGGGTATTAACAGAAGGAATAGCCCAGGATGTGGAGGGGAGAGAGGAAAGCACTCCATGCCAGTAATTGTAATAAGGGAATCTTTCCATTCTTTCAGAGTTAAAACGTAAACCTAAATTATTTATTGTTAAATGCTGGCTCTTGTAATTCTGTGTTAGACAACACCACCTGTAGTGTCAAAATTGCTGCACTGCACCTTGAGTTATGTGTTGATGGCCTGGAGGCAGCATCAAGACACTGCCCAGGGGCAGGAACCAATCACTTCCAGGCCTAGCTATGCCTTCCTTTTTTGAATTGACACAGATGCAAAAAGTCGGTTTCAGAGCCTCACTGTGGCTATTGTGGTATCCAGGAAACAGCTGAATCTGCTTACAGTTTTATGTCAAAACCAGAGCTGCAGAGAAACCTGTTCAAGGATGAGGTGAGGTTGTTTGGAAATGTTCTGTCTAGCTGTGGAAGGAGATTGAAGGGTCTTCATGTTGGATGTTGGGTCTCCATGTTTCTGTGCCATGAGAGCTCCAGTGGTAGAGTTGAGTGTGATGTGATATAGCCCAGACAGTGCAGTTGTGGTCCATACCTACATCATTGAGAGGGCTGCTAAGGCTGTGATTTGTAAGCTGTCCTGGTTGTGTGACAGGACCTGTGAGTGGGGTGCATTATGAGGAGTGTTGGACATTATATGTGCAGATGTATATGAAGATTATCCTTTGTGAAGCTGTGTCCTCTGTTGTCATGGGTGTGAGAAGGAGTGGAGGAAGTAGGTAAATGACATATACAGCTCTTTCGTATGCAAAGTCTTTTCAGGAGCAAAACTATGTCATTCTATCTGGTGCCAGGCACTCAGTGTCAGACTAAGAGAGTAGGATAGTGGACTGCATCCTCTACATGTGTGTTGAGACTACAGACCTTTCCCCAAGTTTAGGAAAATGCAGAAGTCAGGAGACATGAAAAGATATTGTATTCATTTTTATATTTTAAAGAAGTATCTGTCTTAAGTAAGTGTACTTCAGAAAGTTCCTGGGAATGTATATCATGAAAAAAACTCCATGGATTTCAATTTTGGGGGCACCAAAATAAATAAAATCTTTTAATTTCATTTTCCATGAACTTTTTAAAAAGACATTAATTTGAAAGGAGATGGAGGGAAGAAAGGAGGAGGGAAGAAGGGAGGGAGGGAAAGGAAGAGGGAGGGATGGGGGAGGGAGAGGGAGAGGGAGAGGGAGAAAGAAAGAGAGGGAGCGAAAGAGATAGAGAGATCTTCTATCCACTGGTTTACTCCTCAAATCCCCACAACAGCCAGGGATGGGCCATACTGAAGCCAAGAGCCAGAAACTCCATCCAGGTCTCCTACATGGGTGGCAGGGGCTCAAGGACTTGAGCTGTCATCTGCCATCTTCCAGGACGTGCATTAGCAGGAAGCTGGTTTAGAAGTGGAGTAGCTGGGACTCAAACGAGTCAATCTAATATGGGCACCCCAAGTGGCAGCTTAACTTACTGCACCACAATGCCCACCACTCCTGAACTTTTGTAGTATATGTGTATCTCCAAGAAGACTGAACGCTCCTCAGGAAGAGCTCTGCTTTCTTCTCTGCCTTTTTCCTACAGTACCTAGCACAGAAACCCTTATTCTCTCATTCAAGTCTATTCTTCTTATGACACCAGAGCTTATTATCTTGAGTTTTAGTGCTTTCTGCAGTCATTGTATAGATCCTACCCTTTTTCTCCAGACATTGACTCAGAGGTTGGACATTTATCCCTACAGTCTCTCAGTGATAAGAATGTGGGAGTCAGCAAGACTTTAATGGTAGGAATATGAATAAAATACATATATTCTATCTTCCTGGGGTTGGAAGATTTTACCTTTATCATTTTTATCACCTTCTCTGGTCTGGCTCTCAGATGTTTAGTCTTCGCACAACAAGGAGTATCCTCTAGGAGAGTACATATATCCTTGTCAGTTATTGCATCATTTTTGGTTGTAGTAGAGGAAATAGCATATGCAAAGGTTTAAGAAATACAGAAAAGTGTCAACTGAAAATAGTTCAACTTGGTAATATTAATTGGTAATTGCCACAGTATAAGTACAATTATATTTTGAGAGAAACTGTATTCACATAACTTATTATAAGATATAATTATCCTGTATTATTATTCTTGCTATTGTTCTTAATCTCTTATTGTGCCTAGTTTATATATTAGACTTTATCATAGCAGTGTATGTATAGGAGAAAACATAGTATATATAGGATTTAGTATTATATGTGGTTTCAGGCATCCACTGGGGGTCTTAGAAAGTATCTCTCATGGATAATGTGGAAAAACTGTAGTAATGATAGCTTGTTCAAGAGGAGATGTACCCTCTACTTCATATTCTACTTAGAACTGACGATGAATGGCATCCAATGAAACTAAAGTAGAAATTCTCTCTCATCATGTAATAGTCAATTTTTATACAAAAATAAAAAGTCTTTTCTGAAGCTTTTGGACCTAATTTATCTGAAGCTGTTTCCACAACACCACCAGATGAACTTCTTTTGAGTACTGTACATCACAGAGCAAGGACTTGGAATGAAATAAATTATTTAAGATTTCTGAGGACAGTTCTGTTTTCATTGATGGTAAAGATTCTGTGCTGTGTGATTATTTTCTTGGTCCGTGCTACAGTTTGATTGTATCCTCCAAAGTTCATGTATTAAAACATAATCCCCAGTCTAACGGAGTTGAGAGATGGGACCTTTAGTCAGTGATTAGGTCATAAGGACTATGCTCTCGTGAATGGATTAATGCCATTATTGCAGGAGAAAGTTCATTATTATAGAAGTGGGTTCCTTATAAAAGAATGAGTTCAGCCCCCTCTTCTTCTTTCTCTTCTGTCCTTCTGCCTTATGCCATGGATGATGTAGCAAGAAGGCCTTCACCTGATGCTGTCCCTGATCTTAGACTTCCCAGCCTCCAGAACTATGATAAATGAATTTCTTTCAATTATAAATTACACAGTGTGTGTTTCTCTGTTATAGCAGCACAAAATGAGTAAGACAGTCAGCACCCAGTACCACTAACACTTCCTTAGCCAGCAGTGTACTCCACAAGTGTGTTACATTCTCTGGGCTGAGCAGAATGTATTGAGGGAAATCATACAACTAAGGTTCTGAAACAGGCTTATGTGACATGAGGGCTGCAGTATGACTTTGAGAGAGCATTTAGAGACATGTGAAGCTGTGAAGCATGTGATGACATTTGGGCCATTCCATATGGCCAGTACAGTGTGATGATAGGTGAGGATATAGGAATATATCAAGCAAGTTTGGGTGACATTATCAGTAGACTGAAGATGTTGAATCATACTGTTCAAGGGGATGTGTAAAGCATCCATCCATCCATCTATCCAGCCATCCTTCTATCCATCCTTTTCTATCAGGCTTCACTAAGTGACTACCTGCTCTGTGTCAATCACTGTACCAGGCAATGGCAACCAAGTATGAAACATCAGTCTGAGTTTCTGCCCTTTGATTACTACAACATTTGTTGTCATTGCTACCACAACTCCCTTTCTCAGTTCAGACAATTACCATGTAATGTACAGTCAGCATGCAGTGTAGAAGGACTTAAGGATCATAAAGCAGAAGATGTTTTTTCCTAGTCTGTCTATTCATGTAGCATCTCTGATGGCTGATTTTCTCATTTTTTCACCTGTGAGCCTAGATGCTTTACGAGGAAACCTTTGGGGCTAATGTCGTGGTGCATCAAGTTAAGCTGCCTCCTGTGATGCTGGCATACTATATGAGCACTGGTTCGAGTCTCAGCTGTTCCACTTCTGATCCAGCTCCTGCTAATGGGCCTGGGAAAGCAGTGAAGATGGCCCAAGTGCTTGACCCCTGCCACCGACATGGGATACTCATATGGGGTTCTTTACTTTTTTATTTTATTTTTTAAATATTTATTTATTTTACTTGAAAGTCAGAGTTACACACAGAGAGAAGGAGATGCAGAGAGAGAGAGAGAGAGAGAGAGAGAGAGGTCTTCCATCTGCTGGTTCACTTCCCCATTGGCTGCAATGGCCAGAGCTGGGCCAATCTGAAGCCAGGAACCAGGAGCTTCTTCCTGATCTCCCACGTGGGTGCAGGGGCCCAAGGGCTTGGGCCATCTTCTGCTTTCCCAGACCATAGCAGAGAGCTGGATTGGAAGTGGAACAGCTGGGACTTGAACTGGCACCCATATGGGATGCCGGCACTGCAGGTGGTAGCTTTAGCCACTACAGCACAGCGCTGGCCCCTCATATGGGGTTCTTGGCTCCTGTCTTTGACCTGACCCAGCCCTGGCCATTGCGACCATTTGGGAAGTGAATCAGTGGATGGAAGATATCTCTGTTTCTCTATCTCTCCCTCTGTCTTTATAACTCTGCCTTTCAAATAAATAAATAAATATTTTAAAAATCAGGAAACCTGTAACATGGCAACAAACAGCAGAATTATGTATGCAGTTCACTTTGAATAGACAAGTAGTCATGTTATACAAGGACTGATGGTGGACAAGTGGCCAGTCTTTTCTTACTAGATCTGAGAATATAGGATGTCAGGATGTACTGTGGAGTTACCTGGAGCCATCCCTGTAGTTCTTGTACATATCTTATGTTGCAGCTATTTCTGTAGACACTGACTTAAAAAAAAAAAACAACAGGGTTTTGTTTTTCAGAACAACTCTAAATTTGTAGCAAATTTGATCAGATAATAGAGTGCTCACATACCACCCCCCCCCGAAGTTTTCTCTAATTTTTTTCTTGGAATAAAATATAAATGATGTAAAATTGACCATTTAACTATTTTTAAGTGTGCAACTCAGTGGCATTAAGCATATTCACATTATTGTGCAACTATCATCACCTATCCATTTCCAGAACTTGTTCATCAACCCATACTGATATTCTGTACCCATTAAACAATAACTCCTGTTCTCTTCCCACCAGCTTCTGTTAAACACTATTCTACTTTCAGTCTCCATGAATTTTACTATCCTAGGCACATTAGTCAGCTCTTGCTGTCATTGCAAAATACTATAGATTGGGTGATGTAAATGACAGAAATGTATTTTTTTCATTGTCCTGGAGACTGGAAGTCGGAGATCAGGGTGCCTGTATGATTGAGTTCTGGTAAGAGCTCTCTTCTTTACATATAAATAGCCACTTTCACACTGTGTGCTCACATGGCTTTTCTTGGGTGTATGCACATGGAAACAGAGCATATGATCTCGGATACCACTTAATGATGGGAACTAAAACTCTCAGATCCACCCTTATGACCTTGTTTAAGCTTAATTACCTCTCCACCTACAGTCACACTGGAAGTTGGAGCTTAAACATAGGATTTTGAGGGGGACATAATTCAGTTCGTACACCAGATAACTCATAAAAGTAAAATCATGCAATATTTGTTGTTTTTTAATGGGCTTATTTTAGTCAATGTAATGTCCATGTTGTAAGAAGTATCAGAATTTCCTTTCTTTTAAGGCTGAAAATATTCCATTGTATGTATATACCAAACTTTGTTTTTTCATTTATCCATTGATGGGTGTTTGGGTTGCTTCTGTCTTTTGACTGTTGTGAGTATGGTGCTATGTATGTGATTGTACGAATGCCTATTTTGAGTTCCTCATTTCAATTTCAATTTTTAGCATATATACCTAACAGTGGAATTACTAATTACTGGTTACTGGTAATTTATGTGTGTGTGTGTGTGTGTGTGTATTTAGCAACTGCCACTGTTTTATACAGTGTCCATACCATTTTATTTTATTTTTTTAAAGATTTATTTATTTACTTGAAAATAAGAGTTAGAGAGAGAAGGGGAGGCAGAGAGAGAGTGAGAGAGAGAGAGAGGTCTTCAATCCTCTGGTTCACTCCCCAGATGGCCAGAGCTGTGCCGATCCAAAGCCAGGAGCCAAGAGCTTCCTCCAGGTCTCCCACACAGGTGCAGGGGCCCAAGGACTTGGAGCGTCTTCTACTGCTTTCCCAGGCCATAGCAGAGAGCTGGATTGGAAGAGGAGCAGCCAGGACTCGAATCGGCACCCATATGGGATGTTGGCAATGCAGGGGCCGGCTTTATCCGCTCTGGCCCCATCCATACCATTTTAGATTCAGACCAGTGATGCACAAAGGTTCCATTTTTTTTACATCTTTACCAGCACTAGTTATTTTCTGTTTTTTTTTCCTTTATAATTATTGTCTTTAAGGTTGTAAAATTGGTATCTCGTTGTGGTTTTGATTTGATTTCTCTAGTTACTAATAATATTAGACATCTTTTCATGTGCTTATTGGCCATTTGTATAGATTAGGAGAAATGTCTATTCAAGTCCTTTACCCATTTTTAAACTAGGCTATTTGTTTTTATTATTGCTGTTGTTGAGTTGTAGGAGTTTCAAAGACTTCATTCTGACATTAATCCCTTATTGTATGCTGTGGTCTGAATGTTTGTGTTCTTCCAAAATTCATATAATGAAATCTTAACTCTCAAGGTGACAGTATTAAGAGGTGAGGCCTTTGAGGAGTGACGAGGCCATGGTAGTGGAGCTCTCATGAATAGGATTAGTGCCTTTATGAAAGATGTCCAACTCAGCTTGTTTGCCCTCTCCACCATTTGAAGAAGACACTGTCTATGAGGAAGCAAGCCCTTAGCAGATAGTAAATTTGTTAGAACCTTGATTTTGGATTCCCCAGTCTCTAGAGATGTGAGAAATAAATTTCTGTTGTGTTTAAGCCACTCAGTTTATGGTATTTTTTTACCGTAGCTCAAATGGACTAAGAGCTATATATGATTTGCAGTTATTTCCGCCATTCTGTGGGTTGTCCTTTCACGTTTATGATAGTGTTCTTGAATGCACAAAAGTTTTTTTGGCTTGTTAAAATTCAACTCATCTGTTTTCTTTAGTTGCTTGTGCTTTTGTTGTTATATCCTAGAAATCACTATGAGCCTTCCCTATGTTTTATTCTAAGAATGTGTTTTTATGCATGGTATATGATAAAGATCCAACTACATTATTTTGCATGTGGAAATCTAGTTTTCCCAGCACCATTTGTTGGATGGTATCCATTCACCATTGAAATTGTCTTGGCATCCTTGGTGAAAACAATTTGCCAATATTTATTTATTTCTGGACTCTCTTATGTATTCCTTTGATCTATAAATGTCATTATGACAGTACCACATTGTTTTTATTCTTGTGGCTTTGTAATGAGTTTTGAAATCAGGGACTTTGAGTCTTCTAACTTTGTACTTCTCTCTTTCAAGATTGTTCTGGCTGTTCCATGAGAATTCCATATAAATTTTAGGATAGATTTTTCTATTGCTGCAAAAAATCATCTTTAAGATTTTGATAGGGATTTCATTGAATCTATAAAAAGCTTTGGTAATATTAATATATTAACAATATTAAGTCTTCTCCGGGGCTGATGCTGTGGTGTAGCAGGTAAAGCTGCCGCCTGCAGTGCCAACATCCCGTATGGGCAATGGTTCGAATCTCAGCTTCTCTACTTCCAATCCAGCTCTCTGCTATGGCTTGGGAAAGCAGTAGAAGAAGGCCCAAGGCCTTGGACCCCTGCATCTATGTGGGAGACCTGGAAAAAGACCCTGGCTCCTTCTTCGGATGGGTGCAACTCCAGCCATTGTGGCCATCTGGGGAGTGAACCAGTAGAAGAAGACTTTCTCTCTCTCTCTCTCTCTCTCTCTCTCTCTCTCTCTCTCTCTCTCTTTCTCTGCCTCTCCATCTCTCTGTGTAACTCTGACTTTAAAATAAATAAATAAATCTTTAAAAACAATTAAGTGATCATAATGAAAGGACTAAGAGTCAAAGGGATCACATAAACAAGTCTAGTGCCTGCTAATACTAACCGATAGAATAAATAAAGGGGAGAGTGATCTAACATGGGAAGCGAGATACACAGCAGACTCATAGAATGGCAGATGTCCTAAACAGCACTCTGGCCTCAGAATCAGCCCTAAAGGCATTCACATCCGGCTGAAAAGCCCATGACAGTATTTCAGGCATGGAAAAGCCAAGACACTCTGGAAAACAAACAAACAAACAAACACACACAACAACAACAACAACAAACAAACAACCTAAATGAAAGATCTCTGCGAGTGAGATCCCAGTGGAAAGAACAGGTCTTCAAAGAAGGAGGTACCTTTCTCTGAAGGGAGAAGAGAACTTCCACTTTGACTATGACCTTGTCTAAATAAGATAAGAGTCGGAGAACTCAAAAGGCTTCCATAGCCTTGGAAACTCATGACTGGCGCATAGGGAGATTACTGATGCCATAAACAGGAGTGTCATTTTGTAAAGTCAACAACAGGAGTCACTGTGCACTTACTCCTCATGTAGGATCTCTGTCCTTAATGTGCTGTACATTGAGATTTAATGCTATAACGAGTACTCAAACAGTATTTTTCACTTTGTGTTTCTATGTGGGTGCAAACTGTTGAAATCTTTACTTAATGTATACTAAACTGATCTTCTGTATATATAGAAAATTGAAAATGAATCTTGATATGAATGGAAGGGGAGAGAGAGTGGGAAAGGGGAGGATTGCGGGTGGGAGGGAAGTCATCGGTGGGGGGGGGGGGGAGCCAATGTAGTCCATAAGCTGTACTTTGGAAATCTATACTCATTAAATAAAAGTTAAAAAAAATAAAAACAATTAAGTCTTCCACTTCATGAAGTTTGTCTGTGTCTTAAGTTTTCACAATTTTTTTCTAATTTTCAGTGTGCAAGTCTTTTACATTTTTGATACAGTTATTCAGTAGTATTTTATTATTTTTGATGTTGTTATAAATGTTTTTTCATTTCCTTTTCAGATTGTTCATTGTTAGTATCTGGAAATCCAAATGATTTTTGTGTGATTGTTTTATATCCAGCAAATTTGTTGATTACTAGTTCTAACAGTTTTGTCATGGAACCTTTGAGATTTTCTATGTATAAGATCATGTTGTCTGCAAAGAAACATTTTTACTTCTTCCTTTAAAAATGGATCGCTTTTATGTACTTTTCTTGCCTAATTGCTCTGGCTTGAATTTCCAATACTGTGTTGAATAGAAATAGTGAAAAGTGGGCGTCCTTGTCTGTTTGCTGATCTTATAGGAGTACTTTAATTCTTTCACCTTTGAGTGTGTTATTTGTGGGTTCCCCTATTACTAACATTTTGCATTAGTGTGATATGTTTCATAAAGTAATGAGCCAATATTTATATAAAATTATTAATAATTAAAAACTATAGTTTTTAAAAATATTTATTTGTTTATTTATTTGAAAGGCAGAGTTACAGAGAGGCAGAGGCAGAGAGAGAGAGCTTCCATCTTCTGGTTCACTTCTCAAATGGCCACAAGGGCCAGAGCCAGGCTAATCTGAAGCCAGGAGCCTCTTCTGGGTCTCCCATGTGGGTGTAGGGGCTCAAGAACCTGGGCCATCCTCCACTGCCCTCCCAGGTCACAGCAGAGAGCTGGGCTGGAAGCGGAGCAGCCGAGCCTCGAACCAGAGCCCATATGGGATGCCGACACCACAGACTGTGGCTTTATCTACTATGCCACAGCTCTGGCACCTAAAATCCATCGTTTACACTAGGGTTCCATTTTTGCAGTGAACATTCCATGGCTTTTCACAAATGTATGACATCTATCCATCATTACAGTATCATACAGAGTAGTTTCACTGGCCTAAAATAGTGCTCCACCTATTCATTCCCCTTCCCTCCCTGGAGCTCCTTGCACACACCGATTTTTAAAAAAATTATATCTATAGTTTTGCCTTTTATTGGGTGTCATATATCCTGGCACTACAAAAGCTTTGTGTAAAAATGGAATTAAAATATATGTTTGGTTCAGTGCAAAAAAATTTTGAAATTTATGCATTATTTTTTCATATGTGCACTTCTGATTAACTTTTTGAAAATCCCTCATATGCATGTAGTTCAAATTTTTTGCCCTAATGTAAGCTTATCTTTTAATTCCATTTTCACATGAACATTTTGAAGTACCTTCAGTCATATAATGTATAGCCTTTACAGACTGATTGCTTTCACTTAATATTTATTTAAATTTCTTTCTATCACTTTGTGCCTAGATGGCCTATTTCTTTTTATTGCTGAATGGTATTCCATTGTTTCAGTGTACTACATTTACCCATTCACCTACTGAAGGATATCTTGATTGCTTCCACATTTTGGAAATTGTGAATAAGTTGTGAATATATAAAGGTTTTTATATAGATGTAAGTTTTGTTACTTGTTTGGTAAATACTAAGGAATCTAACTTAACTGCTGGATCGTGTGATAACAGTAAGTATAATATTGCAAGAAATTGTCAAAATGTCTTTCAAAGTAGCCATAACATTTTTGCATTCCTACCAGCTATGAATGAGTCCTGGTGCTGTTTATCCTAGCCACCATTTAGCATTTTAGGTTCTGGATTTTGGCCATTCTAAGAGGTTTGAAGGGATATCTTGTTATTTTGATTGCAATTCCATAATGACACATGATATTGAGCATATTTTCATATGTTTATTTGCCATCTGTGTATCTTTGGTAAGCTGTCCATTTAGACCTTTACCTGATTTTTTTTTTTTTTTTTTTTTTTTTTTTGACAGGCAGAGTGGACAGTGAGAGAGAGAGACAGAGAGAGAAAGGTCTTCCTTTGCCGTTGGTTCACCCTCCAATGGCCGCCGCTGCAGCCGGCGCACCGCGCTGATCCTGGCAGGAGCCAGGAGCCAGGTGCTTTTCCTGGTCTCCCATGGGGTGCAGGGCCCAAGCACCTGGGCTATCCTCCACTGCACTCCCTGGCCATAGCAGAGAGCTGGCCTGGAAGAGGGGCAACCGGGACAGAATCCGGCGCCCCAACCGGGACTAGAACCCGGTGTGCCGGCGCCGCTAGGTGGAGGATTAGCCTATTGAGCCACGGCGCCGGCCATCCTTTACCTGATTTTTATTTAAAACTTTAAAAATATATTTATTTAATTTATTTGAAAACCAAAGAGACAAGACAGTCGCGCAGACACAGAGAGATCTCCCATCCACTGGTTCACTCCCCTAAATGCCTGTAAAAGCAGAGCTGGGCCTGGATGAAGCCAGCAGCCTGCAACTAAACCCAGGTGACAGGGACCCAATTGCTTGGACCATCATTTCTGCCTCCCAAGATGTACCTCATCAGGAAGCGAGACATGAGAGCAGAGCTGGGACTCGAACCAAGGTACTCTGATATGGGATGCAGGAGTTCCAAGTGGCATATTAACTGCTATTTCTGTTTACTGTATTTTTTAATTGGATTGTTTTATTATTCTTGAATTTTAAGAATTCTTTGTATTCATTAAGTAATCCAAGGATCCGGGCCATCTTCTACTTCTTTCCCAGGCCACAGCAGAGAGATGGATCAGAAGTGGAGCAGCCAGGTCTTGAACCGGCGCCCATATGGGATGCCGGCGCTTCAGGCCAGGGTGTTAACCCACTGCACCACAGCGCTGGTCTCTTTGTATATTTTGAATACCAATCTTTTACCACAGAAGTGTTTCACAAAGATTTTTCTCCTGGATGTGGCTTCTCTTTTCATTCTTTTAACAGAGTAGAAGGATAATGAAAATACAACATATTATAACGTGCTAGATGCTGGTGTAAGAAGTCTTTGAGGCAGCTTTATAGTTTTCACTTTTCTATTAGACAAAGAGAAATTTTTTTTGAAGATTTTTCCCTTTCAGCTGTATGGTATCACTTCTACCAAATTTTTTTAAAGATTTATTTATTTATTTGAAAGTCAGAGTTACACAGAGAGAGAAGAGGCAGAGAGAGAGAGAGAGAGGTCTTCCATCCGTTGGTTCACTCCCTAGATGGCCGCAACGGCTGGAGCTATGCCGATCTGAAGCCAGGAGCCAGGAGCTTCTTCCGGGTGTCCCACGCAGGTGCAGGGGCCCAAGGACTTGGGCCATCTTCTACTGCTTTCCCAGGCCATAGCAGAGAGCTGGATGGGAAGTGGAGCAGCCAGGACTAGAATCGGCACCCATATGGGATGCCGGCACTTCAGGCCAGGGCTTTAACCCACTGCACCACAGCGCCAGCCCTGAAGAGAAATGTTTAAAATAACTAAGGTTTAATCATAAGAAGCTGAAAAATAAGCACAAATTAGCTGAAAGTAAGAGAATGAAAAATTTAAAGAATAAGTTAACAAGCTCAATAGATGGATTTTTTAAAAGATTTATTTATGTATTTGAAAGGCAGAGTTACAGAGAGGCAGAGGCAGAGAGAGAGAGAGAGAGAGAGAGAGATCGATCTTCCATCCGTTGGTTCACTCCCCAAACGGCCGCCATGGCCAGAGCTGTGCCAATCCAAAGCCAGGAGCCAGGAGCTTCTTCCAGGTCTCCCACATGGGTGCAGGAGCCCAAGCACTTGGGCCATCTTCTACTCCTTTCCCAGACCATAGCAGAGAGCTGGATCGAAAGTGGAACAGCCGGGACTCGAACCGGTGCCCATATGGGATGCCTACGCTGCAGACAGCAGCTTTATCCTCTATGCCACAGCGCTAGCCCCAATAGATAGATTTTTAAAGGACTATTAATATTGACAATCACCTAGCAAGATTGATGAAGGAAAAAAAAAAGAAACACAATTTCTTAATGTAAGTATTAGGTGAGTCAACTGTGCAAATCCTATGATACATTAAAAAAAAAAAAACAGTAAAGTGGGGCAGACATTTGGCCTAGCAGTTAAACCATCCATTGGGATGCTCACATCCCATATTGAAGTGCTTGTGTTCAAGTCTAATCTCTACTCCTAATTTTTGCTTCCTTTTAGCTTCCCACTAATGATCTGGGAGGCAGCAAGTGATGGTGCAAATAGTTGGGTCCTTGTCACCCATGTTGGAGACTTGGATTGAATTCCTGGCTTCAGGCTTCAACCTGTCCTATCACCAGCTTTTGCAGGCATTTGGGGAATGAACCAGTGGGGGGGAACTCTCTTTGTGTCTCTCTCTCAAATAAATAATAAGTGAATGAATTGGTCTACTTCACTGGAATCATCAAATGTGTAGATATAAAGTTGTCTATAGTATTCCTGTATGATCTATTTTAATGTCTGTGAAATCAATAATGATACCTGTATTTTATATCTGCTATTGTCAATTTGTGTCTTCTTTTCTTTTAACACATGGTTAGTCTGGCTAGATGAGCTTTTATTTTTGTTGATTTTTCTCCAGTATTTTCTGTTGTCAGTTTCAGTGATTTGTGTTCTAACTTTTATCTCCTATAATTTATTCTGCTTTCTTCAGTCTTACAGAGCTCTTTTTTTTCTCTATTTTATAAGGGATAAGCTCAGATAATTGATTTTAGATCTTTTTTATTTTCTAACGTATGCATTTAATGTTATAAATTTTCCTCTAAGCACTCATTTGCTGTATCCCACACATTCTTTTCCTTCCCCTCCCCTCCCCTCTCCTCCCCTCCTCTCTCTTTCCCTCTCCTCTCCTCTCCTGAGGGAGAGACAAAGAGAAAGGTCTTCCATCCTCTGATTCATTCCCCAAATGGCTGCAACAGCTGGAGCTGGGCCGATCTGAAGCCAGGAGCCAGGAGCCAGGAGCCAGGAGCCAGGAGCCAGGAGCTTCCTGCAGGTCTCCCATGAAGGTGCAGAAGCCCATGCATTTTTAGAAACCCAAGCACTTGGGCCATTTTCTACTGCTTTCCCAGGCCATAGCAGAGAGCTGGATTGGAAGAGGAGCAACTGAAACACAAACCTGTGCCCATATGGGATGCCAGCACTGCAAGTGGAAGCTTAGCCTACTACACTGCAGTGCCGCCCCCTCCCTTTCTTTTAATTTGAGTGATGGTGTGTGTGTGTGTGTGTGTGTGTGTGTATCTGGAGAGAGAGAGAGAGAGAGAGAGAGAGAGAATGAATGAACTAACTCCCATCTACTGGTTCACTTCCCAAATCCCTGAAAATGTTAGGGTTGGGCTAAGCTGAAGCCAGAAGCAGATAGTTCAATCTAGGTCTCCCAAGATGGTGGCAGGACTCAACCACCTGAGCTATCACCTGCTGCCTGCCATGGTGAGTATTAGTAGAAAGCTGAAATTGGGAGTGTAGCCAGAACTTGAACTTAAGGACTCCATTATGGAATACAGGCATCTCAACTGGGATCTTTAAAAAAAAGATTTATTTCATTTATTTGAAAGGGAGGGGGGGGGGAGGAGAGAGAGAGAGAGATCTTCCATCTGCTGGTTCATTCTCCAGAAGGCCACAATGCCAAAGCGAGGGGCCTGGAACTCCATCCTAGTCTCCCACATGGGTGGCAGGAACCCAGGTACTCAAGCCATCATGCACTGCTTTTCCAGGCACAGTAGCAGGAAGCTGGATTGGAAGTGGAGAAGCTGGGACTTGATCCAGCACTCACATATGAGATGCCACAGTCTCAAGCAATGAGTGAATCTGTGTACCACAATGCAGGCCCCTCAATTGGTACATTAACTGCTAGGGCAAATGCCTGCCCCACGCATGTTATTAAGTTGTGTTGTCATTCAGTTAAAATATTTATTTGAAAGGCAGAGTTACGGGTGGGGGGGAGGATCAAGAGAGAGAAAGAGAATCTTCCAAACACCGTTTCATGCCCCAGCTGGCCCCGATGTCCAGGGTTGGGCCAATCCGAAGGTCAGGAGCCAGGAGCTTCATCCAGATCTCCCACTTGGGTGCCGAGGTCTAAGTACTTGGGCCATCGTTCACTGCCTTCCCAGGTGCATTACCAGGGTGCTGGATTGGAAGTGGAACAGCTGATACTTGAACAAACCCTCATATGATATGCCAGCATTGCAAGCAGTGGTTTATCCTACTGTGCAACAATGCCAGTCTCCAAAACATTTATTTGTAATATGAACAACATCAGTTGATCAGGAGGTTACATGTAATGTCAATGCATGAGGGTATTTAAAAAGTTCACAGAAAATGCATATTATAAAAATTGCATGGATTTCAAATGTTTTTATGCCAGAATAAACTCATCTTTTCGTTCATTTTTTTCTGTGAACTTTTGGAAATATACTCCTACAAGAACCAGCCGGGCTTCCTGACAGTAACAATAATCAAAAATTGATAAAGAGAAATGAATTTAATGAATCTTTGAGCTGCCAGAGAAGAAACACGGTATCCTCATTATTTCTGTATTTCCCCACTGTGCCTAGTAAAAAGCCTTCATTTCATTGGTTGCTCAATAAAAATTCCTTGTATGGAAGAGAAAATCGGGGCTGGTGTGTGGCACAGTGGGTTAAGCCAACACCTGCAGTGTAGCCACTGCCCGTATCCACTTGTGCAGAGGGGATGAATGAACTCTGAGACCAGAAAGCCTACTCGCAGGCAACTGGGAAATAATGTAACTGTTTGGAAGTGACAGGGTTTTCGGCTTATAGTCACGATGGATGCAGATATCCAAACACGGGACTGAGAGAAGCAGACAGGGAGAGCAATGAAGAGATCACTCCCCAAAACAACCTCACATGATGAAAACAGAAAAACCTGAGTTTCCCCATTGCCCATGCCATGACACCCTCCTTGAAAATGTGAGTGTTACTGGCACGGTGGCACCTGCCTGTTTATTACACTTATATCATTTACTTTCAGAGGTGGAACAGTTTTATTTGGTCAACTATGTGGAAACCTCCTTTGAGTGTGTGTGTGGGTGTGTGTGTGTAGGTGCCTCTTCCTCAATGACTCATTTAAACCTTTAATCTTCATCATGTACAAGTATGTCACAGAGAGTGGTTTCAGTGTCAGGAAAGTTATATGGACTCCTACAGACTTATGGGCTTAAATGGTTTCTTTCTGCAGTGTGGAAATGTGAAGGCTGTTAGTTTGTCATTTTATTTCAGGGCAGAATGGGACCTGCACCTGTGTTTGCACTGTTTGTGTCACTGTGTTATTCTTTATGCCCTCAGCTGCGGTTATTGGACATTTGTGCAGAACATCTTTTCTGTGGCACACAAAGAATGTCCAGAAGCCGCTGACCTAGGGAGCAGGGGGTCTGTTGTCCAAATCAGGGCCAACTAACATGTATCCCAGGTGTCTTTGTAAGAAAGATGATGTGGGGCCAGCGTTGTGGCCTAGCGGGTTAATGCCCTGGCCTGAAGCGCCGGCATCCCATGTGCATACCGGTTCAAGACTCGGCTGCTCCACTTCACATCCAGCTCTCAGCTATGGCCTGGGAAAGCAGTAGAAGATGGCCCAAGTCCTTGGGCCCCAGCACCCACGTGGGAGACCTGGAAGAAGCTCCTGGCTCCTAGCTTCAGATCTGTGCAATTCTGGCCATTGAGGCCAATTGGGGAGTAAACCAGCAATGGAAGAGTTTCTCTCTCTCTCTCTCTCTCTCTCTCTCTCTCTCTCTCTCTCTCTCTCTGCCTCTCCTCTCTCTGTGTAACTCTTTCAAATAAATAAAATAAATCTTTTTTTAAAAAAAAAGATGATACAGGTTTCACCACCCTAGGGCTGCAATGTCTGTTGTCTGAACGTGCTGTTCCCGTATCAGCCTTCCTTGGAAATACCATGGTCTGGAGCACATGGACTTGCCTTTCCTGGATTTCTCCATCATTCACTGCCATTTCCGTCTATCACAGGGCACTGCAACATTTTCTCTAACGAGGCTTTTTCCAGGGACTGGTGTGGGGGCATCAGGTCCCTTCAGGATAGTGCATGAGGGTGCTCTCTCCTCTGCCCTGTCCCATGACGCCAGGTGTGAGCAGATTCTCCCCATGGCTTACTTCCACACCAGTGCCAGGCCCAGGGAATAGGCCCTTCCTGCAGCTGCCCTCCTGCTACACAGAGCCCTGCAAGGACACCACGAGTCCTCCTGGGACCCATTCCCAGCTCGGACAGTGACCCAGGGTCTGAGAGTGGGGATGTCACTGCTCACTCTGATGTAGCACTGCTGCCCATCCATACACTGACGGGGCCTAGCCCTCACCTGCAGATTAGCTTCCTGCTCCCCTGGAATCACCAGCAAGCTATCTTGGCAAAAGTCCCTGAACATCATTTCCAGCCTCTGCTCAAGAAAGGGACTATTGCCAAAGAAAGTTGCAGTTCTGGACAGGGAGGAGGTTCTCTCTCTCCTTTCCTCCTTTCTTCCTGTCTCCCCTCCCTCTTAATGGCACCGATCCCTGCCAGAACTTAGAATCACTGAGTCACTCCCAGCCTGGCTGTGAGCCCTGTGGGATCCTTGGAGAGCCAGCTGCTCCCTTCTCTGGTCCCACTGTCCCTGCTCAAATGCCCGATGCACTTTCCATTCACGTGGGCTGCATTCAAACCCACGAGTGCCACGTTCTCACTCCTGGAGGGCAGGTTGCTTCCGTTCCCTGGCCGTCATCGACTTTCACAGTGAAGGAATGGACCATCCTGGTGTCCAGTGAGGGCAGCCTGGGGCACAGAGGTCCAGCCTGCTCCACGGGAGCCCTGGCCTCCAGTCCTGGCTCTGCACTACCCAAGCGAGAGATGGAGTTCTGTGTCTTCTCCTTCCTGAGTCTCGGTTGCCATCTGAACAGCTGTCTTAGCCTCCTGTCCATGCAAGCTTTGATCCTCTGACATGCCTGACTGCTCAGGAAATGTGACCCCCGAGAGCCTGAGCAGGTAGAGAGAGCCTTCTCTTCCCGTGGGAGTTATTGGAGCTGTGCCCAGCAAAAGCTTTTCCCTCTGGGTCTCATGTTTGACTTTCCCAGGTAGGCCCCCAGCCTCCTCTGCCTTGGCCCCAGGGCCTGTATTTATGTGCTTGTAATCACCAAAAGCTATCAATTAGTGTAATTAGAGTCTTCTCATCCTCAGTCTTGGCCCTCTCCATGTTCGGTGCCCCTCCCGCCTCAGGTTCTCTCTTATTTCAACTTGGTGAGCAGAGCTCCTGGCTGCATCACCATGGCAACCAGCAGCTAGGGCCAATTAAGCCATGACTGAGTCATTAAGACACCTAAGCTGATTATACAGCCCAAAATATTGGCTGGAGGAGAGAGGCTGAAAGAAGCAAAACAAGGCAGGTCGATGCTGCAAAGAAGTGGGCAGCAAAGTGGTGGAGGGCGGCAACCTGCTCCCCACGTGACTCCCTGGAGCCACGCCCTGGGTGCCTACACCAAGGCATGCGCCCTGGGCCACCAGGCTGCAGGTCTGAGCCCCGGTCACCTTTCTCACTCAGGGAAGGAACTTTGGCTACCTCCCTGTGCACAGAACCCAAGCAGGGTTTGGGGTCTGCAGTTTCTATAATGCTCAGAACAAGCGGTAGGGTTAATTACTGAGTTCTCTGCCCGTCCTGATCCGGAGACACCTTTCCTTCTCTGCCTAAGGACTCCTGGCGAGTTTCTCCAAGGACAAAGCCTCTACCTCCTTGACTGAAGCTTCTTGTTGCCAGTCAAACCCCTTGCTGCCCCCGCCTGCCTTAGTGGGCTTTTCATCGCAAAAGTCTATCAATTAGCGTAATGAGGTATTCAGAATACACTCCTGTCCCTCCTCACATGGCCAACCCCTCCTCCTTTTCTGCTCCCTTTCACTTGCCTGAGTGAGGAAAGCTCTTGGCAACATTGCCATAGTAACCAGTCACCAGGCAGATTAGGCCATTGTGGATCTGGACACTGACACTCCACGCTGAGTATGCCTCTGCAAATTTGGGAGGCCAAGCAAGACACTGAAATTAAGACAGAGGCGCTCTTCGGTGGCGAGAAGGAGCAGCCGGGCTTCAGACATGCCCTGCCCTGACTTCAATTTTGTGCCCTGTGTGCTTCAGGCCAGGAAAAGAAGGAGTGAGCAGGTCTACGGGCGACTGGCCGCTGGTGAGCTTGAGTGTTCGTTTTGGACATCAGATCTGTGCCCTTACACTCACCCTGCCATAGGCCGAACCTGCACCTGTGGGCCTGCCGTTCCCTTTGGCTAGCCGCAGTTCCCATCCAGTTACCCGGATGTTAACAAGTGTTCTTAGGTTTTCTGCCCAGCATGCTCACCCCAGAGGGCACCAGCAGAGAGAGAACATGTGACCTCCGTGGAACATGAGCAAGGCAAGGCTTCCTAAGGCAGTGGATTCTTCAAAGAAATGACTTATGAGAAGTTGGCTGTGTGGGTGAAGGCCGCCTGTGTAGGGTCTCTAAGTAGCTGGCCTCAGGCCGTGCTGCTGCAGCTGCATGTGGGGCGGCAGAGCCCAGGAGGTGTCCCTCACTGAAGACCCAAGTGAGAGAATTCCCCCCTCCACTTCAAGGCACCCCTTTGCACCCACAGGCTCCCATTCATTTACCATGAGGGAACAGAGTGCCTGCCCCTGGCTGCGTCACCATGGCAACCAGCAGCCAAACTAGAAGGTGCAGGCAGTCCCTAGACACTCAGGCTTATGGGGGACTGGCTTTGGGCAGGAAATTCCCTTCACTGTCAGTGGGAGAGAAGTGGGGCACTGGCCCCTGAGGGCCCCACCATACTTCCCACCCCACCCTCCTTCCCTGTGCCTACAGAGCTGGGTAGTCAGACTGGGAATGTGGTGGGTGTGTTAGCACAGCTGCAGGCACTTCACTTCCCTCCCCATCTGAAGGTGTTGCAGTTCACACCTGATCCTCTCCACACGTATCCAGCTACTAAGCCAGCACCCACAGTGTCTGCTGATGACACTGAGGACGTGGAAGGGAAGGAAACATCCCTGAGTCTCACAGAACTTCCCATCTCCCTGTGTCCGTCCCTGAGTCTCACAGAACTTCCCATCTCCCTGTGTCCGTCCCTGAGTCTCACAGAACTTCCCATCTCCCTGTGTCCTGGAGTAGCACTCTGCCTTCTCCTCCTGAACTTGCACACCTCTCACATGACCTGACCACACCTCCCAA
Source organism: Oryctolagus cuniculus (assembly GCF_051225735.1). NCBI lineage: Eukaryota > Metazoa > Chordata > Mammalia > Lagomorpha > Leporidae > Oryctolagus > Oryctolagus cuniculus. Next base: position 54,742,812 of record NC_142888.1, read on the forward strand.
CACACAGGCCTATTTGGCTCCCAATACCATCCCTTCTTGAATGTTCAGTGCATGATCTCCTTCCTGTGCTGCCTCCCACACCTACTGTTTACCCTTCTCTGGGTGGTTCCCATCAGTACCCACGCCCTCTGAAAAGCCTCCCGTCCAAAAACAAAATAAGGGAGAAACAAAGCAGTGTACAACCCCCTCCATTTCCCACCTCAGCATCTATCGGCCCTTTGCACCCACCACGGTTTCTGGAAAATCACTGAGTATCTTGGTTACTCTACAATGTACCACCATGTTTGCTGAACCTGCCCCAATCAAGCTGCCTCCCCACCACTCCACTGAAATAGCTGTTCTCAATGTTCCTAAATACTGTTCATGCTGCTTACCCCAAGGGTCACTTCTCACCACTGCTCTTATTGGGTTGCTGAGTACACTTGGATATTGATCCCTGCCTCCTCCCTCTCATACTTTCCAGCGTCATGGCTGGTTGCTCCTCACCTCATCAGCGTGTCTGCATTGCTGGGCCATGCGGTTTGGCCCTCACACATCAATGCTTTACCTGTGCTGCCTTCCTAAGTGTCATATGGTTGCATGTGCTTGATCCTCCCCACACATAGAGGACTCCAACATGAATTCTGTAAGCTTCGTCCTGTCACTGCCCTCTAGGCTCATATGTTCCGTTGTCTACTCAGCATCACCACTGAGACCTCTAATGTACATCCCTAATTGAAATTCATTACAAACCACACTCAGCTCCTCATTCCCTCTATCCTGCCTTTGTCATTATTTTCACTGTTACAGGAAATGGAATCTCCATCCTTTGTCTTCCTCAAACCAAAAGCTTTGCAGGCATCACTGGATTCCTCTCTTTCACTCTCCATATATGCGTACCATCAATTCTACCTTCAAAACAGACTCCACATCTCCGTACTTCTCATGCCCCTCCATATGTGTTAATCTGGTGCTCTGATCTTCACCTCTATTGCTCAGTGACCTCATAACTAGATCCTCTGTTATTGCCTTACCCTCTTGCAGTCTCTTGCTGAAACATTAGACTGGCTTTTTTAATATTGATGTATTTATTGAGAGGCAGAGGCAGAGAGAAGTGAGTCTTCCATCCGCTGGTTCACTCCCCAGAGGCCACAATGGCTGGAATTGAGTTGATCTGAAGCCAAGAGCCAGGAGCTTCTTCTGGGTCTCCCACGCAGGTGCAGGGGCCCACGAACTTGGGCCATCTTCTACTGCTTTTCTAGGCCATAGCAGAGAGCTGGATCAGAAGTGAAGCAGCTGGAACTCGATCCTGCACATATATAGGAGATGCCGGCACTGCAGGCGGCGGCTTTACCCACTATGCCACAGTGCAGACTGGGACTTTTATGTATGAGTATGTCAATTCTCTGCAGGAACCCTCCAGTGATTCCATGGTTGCTTACACCCTCTGACCTGACAATGTCTAATATCCCATTAACTCTTTAAGCTCATCTCATGTTAGGGTGCCTGTCTTGCACTAGCCCATCCTCACGATCAGTTTGTTGTATGTGCAACTCAGTATTCTCAGGAGTTAAGGAGTCTGACATGGTCCCACTTCTGAGACCTGCATTATCTTGAACTCAGAAGCACGACAGTACTTCTTGCATCCAGCGTGCTCTGGTTCAATCTGGATCTGACTGGTTGGGACCCTCTGCTTATGGTCTTGGCCTGCAGAGACTGGAAAGGCCATCTGCTAGAGAGGCCACTCTGAACAGTTTTCTGAATGAGAGACTTTCGTGGAGTCTTGCCAGTTGTCACCCAGTAACAAAACCTGCAGATAAATTACATACTCATTTACTTGTGCTGACACGATTTCTTTGCATCTCCTTGTGCACAGGTGATGGAGTTGCTGGATGTGTGTGTCTATGGGGGGGAGGGAGGAGGAGACTTGTTTCCTTTGAAAACCGTAGCATGTTTGTGGCAATTTGCTCCAAAACCATTTCACGTGGATGAGATGATAATTTTCTGCACGTGTGTCTGGCATTATATATGGAGACACAGAAGTACAGTACAGATATATCTGATCCATGCCAGCATGGTCTTTCACTCTTTACACTTTGAGTTGCCTGGAATGAGACATTAGAGTGTGGTGAGGAGTGTGGTCAATAGTAAAGGCATTCACATTGAAAATTCTTAAAATATATTTATATAAGAAAGACTTAGACTCATGAGCTGCAGCATAGAAAAAGTAGTAGGTAGTGTATGAACAGTCTTGAATTTGAGCATTAAAGCTACCACATTCATACCCTTTGACTACAGACCTTTTACTTCACTCTCTGAAGCTTTGGTTTTCCAATTTGAAAAATGAAAGACTGAGGCTGTAGGGCAACAGTGTTGGGCTATGTGATTTCAAAAGGTTTCTTGCAGGACTAACAGTTTCTCTTTTTAAAAAGATTTATTTATTATTATTTATCTGAAAGGCAGAGTAACAGAGAGAGGGGGAAGGACAAAGAGATCTTCCATCTGTTGGTTCACTACCCACATGTCTCCTGTGGCCAGTGCTGGGCCAGTCTGAAATCAGGAGTCCTGGACTCCATCCGGGTCTCCCTTGTGTTGGCTAGGGTCCAAGTACGTGGATCATCCTTCCTTGCTTTCCCAGGAACATTAGCAAGGACCTAGATTGGGAAGGTGCAGCTGGGACTCGAACTGGTGCTCATATGGGATGTCACCATCGCAGGCAGCGGCTTAATCTCCTGTGCTTCAGCATGGGCCTAGGTGTAACACTTTCTGAGCAAGTAAAGTTTTGCTTAATTGTAAATTCTCTAGCAGACCTGGAGCACTTTGGACATTCCGCTCTGCTAGAACCAGCACCTGTATGGGATGCTTGCACTGTAGACTGTGGCTTAACCCACTGTGCCACAGCACCATCCAGGGAGTGGTGTTTTGTGTTTTTTTTTTTTTTTTGAGATTTATTTGTTTATTTGAAAGGCAGAGTTACAGAGAGAAAGAGAGAGAGGATAGAGAGAGATCTTCCAGTCACTGTTTCAGAATTTCCCAAATGGCCACAACAGTCAGCACTGAGTCAAGCCAAAGCCAGGAGCCTGGAACTCCATCTGGGTCTCCCAGATGGGTAGCAGGGGCCCAGTATTTGAGCTGTCTTCTGCTGCCTTCCCAGGTAATATTAGCAAGGAACTGTATCTAAAGTGCAACAGCCAGGATGTGAACGAGCACTCACGTGGGATGCTGGCATCACAGGCAGCAGCTGAACCCACTGTGCCACAACACTAGCCTGCTATTGGAGTCTTAACAAATAAATCCCTTATGAGTTCCTCTTAGGAAAAAACTCTCAGATCTGGAACCTCAAACTGAGCCCAGACCTAACATGTCTTGAAGTGCCTTTTGAACTTCAACCCATGGCCACCCTGTCCTTAATCCCCAGTGAATAACTGTTGGCCAAGTCGAACACCAGGGGAGGTTTGGTGCCAGCCAACACTGCATGGAGCCTGTACATTTGTTCATTTGTTTGCATTCAACCCATTATTGATGGAGCCCCTTCTACAGGGCAGGCCTCTCCTAAGAAACTGAGGATGAAGGACTGAGCAAACCCACCTGTGACCTTGCCATCTGAGTGGTATGATGAGTGAAGAAGTACATGAGCTACAATGTTGACAGTTATGCTAAGCTCTTAGAGTAAGATAAACAGCAGTAGGGGGTGGCACTGTAACGTAGGGGATAGAGTCCTCGCTTGTAGTGCCGGCATCCCGTATGGGTGCCAGTTCAAGTCCCAGCTGCTCCACTTCCGATTCAGTCCTCTGTTATGGACTGAAAAAGCATTTGAAGATGGCCCAAGTGCTTGGGCCCCTGCACCTGTGTGGGAGACCTGGAAGATGCTCCTGGCTCCTTGCTTCGGATCAACTCAGCTCCAGCCATTGCGGCCAGTAGGGGAATGAACCAGTGGATGGAAGACCTCTCTCTCTCTCTCTCTCTCTCTCTCTCTGCCTCTCCTTCTCTCTCTGTGTAACTCTGACTTTCAAATAAATAAATAAATCTTAAAAAAAAAAAAAAGAAAGAAACAGCAGTACACTCAGGAGGGACCAAACCTTTCCACCTGACCCCCCCCCCCCAACTATATTTAGTTGTTTGACTCTGAGGCTGAATGGTCCTGGAAGTCCCACATCTGCATAAATACATTCCTTTGTGGCCTTCTATTTCAACTGATTGAATTGGGGTATCTGCATCAAACAAAAGGACCTGCACATCCCCATTGCATTATAACATGCTCTAAACTATTGTCAAGGTGGGACTACAAAGTGTTTCCTTTTCACCAGTTCTTTAGGTAATTTAGAGTTTCATGTTAGGGCACTGAAAAGTGTGGTCTAAGCCCATTGAGAATAGCCATCGTTCACCTAGAAGAAGATGACATCAGGAAATTGATCTCCTGTTTCTCTCCACCAGGTATAACTAGTTCTTCTCCACATTTTCCTATCAGTAACTTCCAATGGAAATGTAGGTGTTTGAGAAAGCAGTTCAGTTGGGTGGGGGCATGGTATGATCAGGGCCAAGCTCTGCCACATGGACTTTGGCATTCAGGGCAATCCTTAGTCCAGGACACTTCTGATTCCTGACTAGCAAAGTGTTTTGGGGTCAAGTGATCCCACTCTACCTCCAGCTCTTGTTTTAACATCTGAAGCCGCGAGCTCAGCCCAGCAACAGCCTCTGGTCAGTGAGTGCTTTACAACTCCCAAGACACGGTCCTATCAACCTTTCCTCCTTGATCAGCCAAGTACTTTGGACGTCCAATCCTAGCACCCAGGCTTCCTCCATTGCCTGAGTTGTAGAGTGCTTTGAAATTTATAGCCCACTGCCAAGTTTAGCCTCCATTCTAGACCTGTGACTTGCTTAAGAATAAGAAGCCAGGGATCATTTGGGGCCCATTCCACAGTTCCACAGTGTATGAGGATCCCACACACCAGGGACAGCACAGTTCAGGAGTTCCCATTTTATATACTGCACTGAGCTTCAAAGTCCATTCCCTACCCTTCTCTGGGTTAACCTAACTGGCACCCAGTCTGTCTTGACCTTCCTCCTGAGAACTGTCCTGATGCGCTTGCCTTAGATCCCAGTCCATTCCTAATCCAAGAGCAGCATTTCTTCTTTGTCCTTTCCCTATATTGTAAAGTAAATCTTCCTTTTATTTTGGTTCCTATTTTGCAACTATTTTGGCTTCTAGGTATGTCACTTCTATGTTATCTGTGGCTTGATCATTTCAACTCCAAGAATATAGCAAAGAGAAGAGTTAAATCTTTAAAAATACATTATTAGTCAAGGCAAATACTGTTACTGTGTATCTTTTTGTGTTGGCTTGCATTTTCTGATATTTCTTCAAGAAGTATTTTCATTATTTAATTTTTAAAAATATATCTAATGACTTTTTTCTTTATTTACTTTTGAAAGCTAAAAATGTTGATTAATAATAATCACACCAATTTTGGAGTTATGTGACATTTCAATACATATACACAATGTATACTGATCGAATCAATGTGATCAACAGTTCCCTCTCTGCAATTACTTTATGATTGGAGCCTTGGAGCTTCTCTGTTATTTTTGCTCAGAAAAAATCAAATCAGTTTTTATGAACTGTAATCATCCCACTAGGCTATGTAACACTAAGAACCTATTACTTTGATCAAACTCTGATTTGGTACCCACTATCCCACCTTCTTCTTTCTCCCCACCCCCAGCCTTAGTAATTACTATTATGCTTTCAGATTGAGTATTTACCTTCTACATATGAAGGAGAACATGTGATATTTTTCTTTCTGTGTATGACTTACTTCACTCAACAGTGTGTCCTCTAGTGCCATCTATTTTGCTGCAAATGATAGGATTTTATTCCTTTTATGCCTGAATAATATTCCATTGTGTGTATATAGGCTGCATTTCCTTTACCCATTCATCTGTTGATGTACCCCTTGGTTTATTCCATATTGTGGCTACCATAAATAATGCTACTATAAATATGGTGGTGCAGGTATCTCCTTGATACAATGAGTTCATGTCTTTTGGGTATATACACAGTAGAGTGATTGCTGGGTCATATAACAGTTCTTTTTGTAGTTTTTTCTTTGAAAGGAATCTCCATACTGTCTTCCATAGCAACTATCCTAATTTACATTCTCACCAACAGGGTATAAGAGTTCCCCCTTCTTCCCTTCCTTGCCAGCATTTGTTATTTTTTTGTCTTTTGATAACAGCCATGTCTAACTGTTGTGAGTTGACATGTCATTGGGATTTTGCTTTGCATTTCCCTGGTGGCTAGAACAAACTTTAAAATAATGAAGCCTATATTCAACAAGCCCACAACCTAAATTGAATGGGCAAAAACTGAAAGCATTTCCCTTTCTATCTGGAACAAGGCAAGGATATCCACTTTCACCACTCTTATTCAATATAGTATTGGAAGTGTTAGCAAGAATAATTATTGGAGAGAAAAAGAACAGGGCATTCAAATTGGAAAGGAGGAATTTGAAATACCCATGTTTGCATAAGACATGAAAACCTAAGTACTCCATGAAAAGGCTGATAAATGAATTCGTTGAAGTTGCAGGATACAAAATTAACCTTAAAAAGTACCATTTCTATACAGCAATATTGATCTTACTGGAAGAGAAATCAAGAAAGCAATCCTATTCACAATAACTACAAAAATATTTATGAATAAATTTAACCAAGAAATTGAGATTTATACAATGGAAATTACAAAAGAAATTACATAGGACACAAAAAATTCTTATTTGTAAAAACATATTTTGGTGCCATTGCTGTGGCTTAGCGGGTAAAACCGCCACCTGCAGTGCCAGCATCCCATATGGTTGCCAGTTCTAGCCCAGTTGCTCCACTTCCTATCGAGCTTTCTGCTATGGCCTGGGAAAACAGTAGATTTCCCAAGTGCTTGGGCCCCTGCACCTGTGTGGGAGACCCAGAAGAAGCTCCTGGCTACTGGCTTCTGATCGTGGCTATTTGGGGGAGTGAACCAGTGGATGGAAAACCTCTGTCTGTCTGTCTGTCTCTCTCTCTCCCCCTCTGCCTCTCTGTAACTCTGCCTTTAAAATAAATAAATAAAGCCGGCGCCATGGCTCAATAGGCTAATCCTCCGCCTTGCGGCGCCGGCACACCGGGTTCTAGTCCCGGTCGGGGCACTGGATTCTGTCCCAGTTGCCCCTCTTCCAGGCCAGCTCTCTGCTGTGGTCAGGGAGTGCAGTTGAGGATGGCCCAAGTGCTTGGGCCCTGCACCCACATGGGAGACCAGGAGAAGCACCTGGCTCCTGCCATCGGATCAGCACTGTGTGCCGGCCGCAGCGGCCATTGGGGGGTGAACCAACGGCAAAGGAAGACCTTTTTCTCTGTCTCTCTCTATCACCGTCCACTTTGCCTGTCAAAAAAAAAAAAAAAAGAAAAAAAAAGAATAAAAATGTAAAATAAATAAATAAATATTTTTAAAAAGTTATATTTCAAACGATATTTAAATTTTAGATAAACCAAGAGTTCTAACAAAGAGATACCCAAACAAATGAATAATAGATCATTTTATTCCTTTGTATTGGCTACTGGCTGCAATGTGGCCCCTTCATATTCTGTTGGGACAAGTGAAAACTGATATGGATCAATTTGGGGTTGCTCTAGAAAATACATATCCCCACGTAAAATCATTGTTTATCTTATGACCCTGGAGATTTTATCTCATGGAAATGATTCTCAGGCAGTAATCCTTCATGGGAATGTTTTTCACTCTTGTAATGTCTATCACCTACAAAAATTATTAAAACATGCTACAAGACAGGAAGGATAGAATTCTCTAAAATGTTCACATAGGGTTCCACTGAGAATATAAAATGAAGTGGGGAGATATTTAAGGTATGTCAAAAGTGATTAAGCAGGGTATGGATTTATTCAGAATCATTCAGTTTTTCCCGACATATTATGGTGAAACTTATCAAACACCTCAAAAGGTCAACTGACTTGTTTAGTGAATATCCATATAAGCATCACCTAAAGGCTAAAGTACTGGCAGCCTTCTGTCGCTTATCATATATATATCACTCTGCCCATGATCTTTCCTAATGATCTTTCCTAATCCCAATCACTTTCCAAAGACCCCACCTCTAAAGATCATAGTCCACTGACGCCAGTTTCATTCCTTTATATGTGGTTGTCTGGTTTTTCCAAAATCATTTGTTGAAGAGACTATCTTTTCCCAATTTTGTATTCTTTGCACTCTTGTTAAAGATCATTAACTGCGGCCGGTGCCACAGCTCACTAGGCTAATCCTCCGCCTGTGGCGCCAGTACCCCGGGTTCTAGTCCCAGCTGGGGCGCCGGATTCTGTCCTGGTTGCTCCTCTTCCAGTCCAGCTCTCTGCTGTGGCCCGGGAAGGCAGTGGAGGTTGGCCCAAGTCCTTGGACCCTGCACCCACATGGGAGACCAGGAGGAATCACCTGGTTCCTGGCTTCGGATCGGTGCAGCGCGCCAGCCGTAGCGGCCCTTTAGGGGATGAACCAACGGAAGGAAGACCTTTCTCTCTGTTCCTCTCTCTCTCTCACTGTCTAACTCTGCCTGTCAAAAAAAAAAAAATCATTAACTGCATATGAATAGTTAAATTTCTAGGTTTTCTACTATATTTCATTATACTTTATGTCTGGTTCATTAGACAAAGTATGCTAAACATACTGATTTGAGTATTATAACCATTAAGGGTTTGTCAAGCTTGTCTTTTGAAAAAAACAGACTCAATCTCATTGATTTTTTTTCTATTTTTCTAGTATATATTTCATTTATTTTTACTCTTCATTATTATTTCCTTCCTTTGGCTAGCATTGGATTTAGTGTGCTCTGCTTTTAGTCACATAGTTCCTTGAGGTATAAAGTTAAATTATATATTTGAGATTTTTCTTCTTTTTTAATGTAGGCATTTATTACTGTAAACTTTTCCCTTGGTACTGCTTTTGCTACATCTTATAAGTTTGGTATGTTGTATTTTCATTTCATTGAAGTATTTTCTAATTACCTTTTATTTCTTTGACCCATTTGGTTTTTTTAAAAGATTTATTTTATTTATTTGAAGGAGTTACAGAGAGAGGTAGAGATAGAAAGAGAAGTCTTCTACCCACTGGTTCACTCTCCAGGTGGCCGCAACGGCTGGAGCTATGCTGATCCGAAGCCAGGAGCCAGGAGCTTCCTCCAGGTCTCTCACATGGGTGCAGGGCCAAAGGACTTTGGCCATCCTTTACTGCTTTCCCAGGCCATAGCAGAGAGCTGGATCAGAAGAGGAGCAGCCGGGACTAGAATCGGCGCCCATATGGGATGCTGGGGCCTTAGGCAAGGGCTTTAACCCGCCGTGCTACAGAGCCAGCCCCATCTTTGACCCATTTGTAATCCAAGAATATGTTATTTAATTTCTATATGTTCATGAATTTTCTCATTTTCCTTCTGTTAATTATGTATGCTTTGATTCCTTTGTGGTCAGAGAGTTCTTGCTATGATTTCAGTCTTCTTAATCTTGTTGAGACTTGTTTTGTAACTGAACATGCGGTCTGTCTTGGAGAACATTACTTGTGTGCTTGAGAATATGTTTTCTGCTGTTGTTGCATGGTATGGTCTATAGTGTAGTTCAAAGCTATTTTCTTTCTTTTTTTTTTAACTTGACAGGCAGAGTTAGATAGTGAGAGAGAGAGAGAGACAGAGAGAAAGGTCTTCCTTCTGTTGGTTCACCCCCTAAATGGCCGCTACGCCCGGAGCTATGCTGATCTGAAGCCAGGAGCCAGGTGCTTCTTCCTGGTCTCCCATGTGGGTGCAGGGGCCCAAGCACCTGAGCCATCCTCCACTGCCCTCCTGGGCCACAGCAGAGAGCTGGACTGGAAGAGGAGCAACCGGGTGGAACCCGGCACCTGTATTGGATGCTGGCACCGCAGGCAGAGGATTAACCAAGTGAGCCATGGCGCTGGCCCCAAAGCTGCTATTTTCTTATTGATTTTCTACCTGGTGTTCTCTCCATTATAAAAGTGTAGTGTTGACATCTACTCTTACTATATTCCAAACTGTTTCTCCTTTTAGCTCTCTAAATGGTTGCAAAATATATACATATATATGTAACTTAGAATATGTGTGTGTATGTGTGTGTGACAGTTCCTTTTTTTACCCAGAAACCTTTTATTTAAGATATACAAACTTCACACATTTCATAAATGCAAATTTAGGAACATAGTGATTTTTCCCACCTTACCCACCCTGCTACCATTCTTCCTCCTCTCCCTCCTATTCCCATTTTTATTTTTAACTAATACGTATTTTCAATGAACTTCATACACATAAGGTTAACCCTATACTAAGTAAAGAGCTCAATAAATAGTATGAAAAAAAAACTGTTCCTCAATTGTTGAGACAAGGGATGTTCAAAGTCACTACATCTCAAAGCATCAATTTCACTTCTATAGATTACCTTTTAGATACTCTATTAGTTACCACAGATCAGAGGAAATATATGATATTTGTCCTTTTGTGACTGGCTTATTTCACTAAGTATAATGTTTTCTAGTTATATCCTTTTTGTTGCAAATGACAGGATTTCATTTTTTTCTGCTGTGTAGTATTCCAGACATATCCCATAATTTCTTTATCCAATCTTCAGTTGACAGACATTTGGGTTGATTCTGTATCTTAGGTATTGTGAATTGAGCTGCAATTAATATGGGGTACCGATAACTCTTTCACATGCTGATTTCATTTCCCTTGGGTAAATTCCCAGGAGTGGGATGGCTGGGTCATATGGTAGATCTGTATTCAGATTTCTGAGGTATCTCCATACTGTCTTCCACTGGAGCTGCACCAGTTTACATTCTCACCATAGGCACCAATTGTAGTCCCTATGTAGGCACTGATGCTATAAAATTCCCTCTTAATACTGTTTTTTCTATATCCCATAAGTTTTGATATGATGTACTGGCATGTTCATTAGTTTCCAGGAATATTTTGATTTCTGTTTTGATTTCTTTTATGACCCACTGTTCATTTGAGAGCATGCTATTCAATTTCCATGTGTTTGCATATGTTCTAGAGATTCTTGAGTTGTTGATTTCCGGTTTCATTCCACTGTGATCAGAGAAGATGTATGGTATGATTTCATTTTTTTTTGAATTTGCAGAGACTTGCTTTATGACCTAGTATGTGGTCCATCCTAGAGAAAGTTCCATGTACTGATAGGAAGAATGTGTACTCTGCAACTATGGGGTGAAAATTTCTGTAGATATCAGTTAAGTCCATTTGGTCTATAGTTTCGATTAGCTCTTTTGTTTCTTTGTTGAATTTCTCTCAGGTTGATCTATCCATTGATGAAAGTGGGGGTGTTGTAGTCCCCTGTTACTATTGTATTGGAGTCTGTCTCCTTTTAGATCACTTAACAGTTCTTTTAGATAGCCAGACACACTGTAATTGGGTGTATATACATTGATTATAGTTATGTCTTTCTGTTGAATTGATCCCTTAATCATTACATAGTGCCCTTCTTTCTCTCTTTTAACAGTTTTTGTGTTAAAGTCTGTTTTGTTTGATATTAGTATGGCTGTACCTGCCTTTTTCCTTTCTATTACCATCCTTGACTTTCTTTTTTTAAAAGATGTATTTATATATTTGAAAGGCAGAGTCACAGAGAGGCAGAGGGAGAGAGGGAGAGAGGGAGAGAGGGAGAGAGGGAGAGAGGGAGAGAGAGAGAGAGAGAGGTCTTCCATCCACTGGCGCACTCCTCAGATGGCCACAGTGGCTGGAGCTGGGCCGATCCTAAGCCAGGAGCCAGGAGCTTCTTCCAGGTCTACAATGTGGGTGCAGGGGCCCAAGCACGTGTGCTATCTTCCACCGCTTTCCCAGACCACAGTAGAGAGCTGGATAAGAAGTGGAGCATCCATGTCTCAAACCGGTACCCATATGGGATCCAGCACCGCAGATGATGGCTTTAGCAGCTATGCCACAGCACTGGCCCCAATCCTTTGACTTTCAGCTTACATGTATCTTTGTTAGTGAAATGTGTTCCTTGTAGGCAGCTGTGTACCTGGATCCCTGCTGTTCACATGGGAAACCCAAACTGAATGCCCGGATCCTGGCTTTGGCTGGGCCCAGCCCCAGCTATTTTGGATGGAGCATCTCTGTCTATCTCCCTAGTGGATGGGAGGTCCTGCCCCTGCCACCATTTCTGTTTCTCTGACTTTATAATAAGTAAATAATTAAGTAAAAAATTAATCCAGCCATCTTCTGTCTTTTGAATGGGATGTTTAATCCCTTTCCTTTTTACTTTTAGAGTAATTATTGATGTGTTAGAGATTACTATTGTCATTTTGTTAGCTGTTTTCTGTCTTATAGTGTTTTTGTCCCTTTCTCTCTTTTTTGCTTTCTTCTAATATGCTCTGATTCCTTTCTATTTTTCTTTGGTGTACCTACTTTCACATTTTCGTGGTTACAGTGAGGCATACATAAAGAACATCTTTTAGGCTTCCATAGCCTTGATAACTCATGACAAGAGCCTAGGGTGATTACTGACGCCATAAACAAGAGTGTCAATTTGTTAAGTCAGCAACAGGAGTCACTGTGCATTTACTCCTCATGTAGGATCTCTGTCCTTAATGTGTTGTACAATGTGAATTAATGCTATAACTAGTACTCAAACAGTACTTTACACTATGTGTTTCTGTGTAGGTGCAAACTGTAGAAATCTTTACTTAATATATACTAAACTGATCTTCTGTATATAAAGATAATTGAAAATGAATCTTGATGTGAATGGAATGGGAGAGGGAGCAGGAGATGGGAGGGTTGCGGGTGGGAGGGAAGTTATGGAGGGGAAAAGCCACTTAATCCATAAGCTGTACTTTGGAAATTTATATTTGTTAAATAAAAGTTAAAAAAAATAAAAAAGAACATCTTTTAGTCATTGCAGTCTCTTTTAAACTGACTACAACTGCAGCACATACAAAAACTCCACATGTTTACTTCTCTCACGCACAACTTTATGTGATTGCTATCACAATTTACATATTTTTACATTGTGTTTGTTAAAATTTTTTAGTTATTCTTAATACTAATACTAGTAAATACTAGTGATTTACACCCATTTACAGTATTAAGTAGTCTGTATTTGCCTATATATTTACTCTTACAAGTAGGTTTTATTGTTTCAGATCTTTGCATTTTTTTTCTTTTCATTTTAACTTGAAGAACTCCCTTTAGCATTTCTTGTAATGCAAACCTAGTGGTGATGAACTCCATCAGGTTTTGTTAATCTAGAGAAATCTTTTTCTCGCCTACATTTTTGAAGGTCAGTTTCACTGAGTATAGCACTAGAGGTTGTAGCTTTTTTTTTTTTTCTTCAAGCATTTTTATTATGTCATCACATGCTTTTCTGGCCTGTAATGTTCTGCTGATAAATTGTCATATGGTCTATGTAAGCTCCCACATACATGATGAATCACTTTCCTCTTTCTGATTTCGAGTTTCTCTCCTCGTCTATGACTCTTGCTAAATTGATTATAATATGAGTTGCCAAAGCTATGGAAGCCTAAAAGATGTTCTTTATGTATGCCTCACTGTAACCACGAAAATGTGAAAGTAGGTACACCAAAGAAAAATAGAAAGGAATCAAAGCATATTAGAAGAAAGCAAAAAAGAGAGAAAGGGACAAAAAACACTATAAGACAGAAAACAGACTTCTTTAGATTTGTCCTATTTGGGACTCTTTGGGATTCATAAATCTGGATGTCCACTTTCTTCCTCAGTTTGGGAAATTTTAAATAGGCTTTCTACACCTGTCTTCCTCTTATCTCCTTGGACTCCCCTGATACATAGTCAGGCTTACTTGATATACTCTCATAAGTACCTATGTATTCTCATTCTTTTTCATTCCTTTGTGTTTTTGCTCTTATGACTTGAACACTTCAACTTAACTGTCTTTGAATTCACTGATTCTTTCTTATGCTATATCAAATCTACAATTGAACCCCTGCTATGAAATTTCCAATTAGTTACTGTATTTCTATTTATTTTTATTCTCTTTTTTTATCATGTATCTTTTCATGACTTATTTTTTCTATGTTCTCTTAATTCACTTAAATTCTTTTTTAAAAACCTGCAGCTTTCTTTTAAAATGGCTTTATTTGTGTGTAAGACAGATACACAGAAATCTCCCATCTGCTGGTTCAGTCGCCTTCAACAGCTGGGGCTGGGCCAGACCAATGCCCGGAGCTGAGAACCAATCTTGGTCTCCACATGGGTGGCAGGGACCCAGTTGCTTGAGCCTTCACCTGCTGCATTTCAGGGTGCACATCAGCGGGAAGCTTCAGTTGGGAGAGGAGATAGAATTCAAACCCGAGCACTCAGCTATGGAATGTGGGTGTCCCAAGCAGTATCTTAACTGCTTTGCCAAACACCCTCCCTCCCAAAAATCTGAGTTTCTTTAAGATGATCTTTTTAAAGTCTTTGTTAGGCAATTTATAGATCTTTATTTCCATTGGGATGGTTAATTGGGATTTGTTTTCTTTCTTTGATTATATCATATTTGAATGATTCTTCACATTCCTTGCAGTCTTGGACAATATATTCCTTTGTTGTCTTTGCATTTGAAGAAACAACCAGTTCTCTCAGGCTTTATGGACTGGTTTTGACTGGGGAAGACGTTTCCTGATAAGCCTAGGGAGATATTGTGGGCTTCTGTCTCTAGCTGCTCCAGGAATTCTTCAGTTTCTTGTTCCTTCTTGTGTCAGACTGTGCTATTTGCTTCAGTGCTTACATGAGAAAAAACAGCAACTAGCTCCTTAGGGAACGCACTGAAAGTTCAGGTACAAGTACACTCCACTTCTTTTCCTTCATTCTGGGGAAACACCTAAGTTCTATACCTTTTCTCAATCTTGCAGGGTTGTGATGGTTGCCAGGAGCTACCAGCCCCCTCTCCTGTTCATATCTGCCCAGGATACATGAATGATGCCAGCTTCATCAGTGCTCTAGAAACAAGGCCCTTGGAGAGTGTGATGAAGAGCCAAGAGGCCATGGCCATGCTTCACTCTCTTTTCCCCCTGTGGTTGAAGTCATGGGTCAAGGTGATTTCTCTCAGTGCTGTGTTGTCCCAGTTTGGTGTAGTGGCTGATATGGGTAAAGCCAGTTTCTCTTCTTACCTGTTTCCATGTAGCTGTTTCCAGTTTTGTACCATTCTGGGATGCTGCCACTTCTTAATTTGAATATGGGCTTCTCCTAAAGATATTTTCTGCGTGTATGTTGTTGTTAGATCTATGTTTCTGTGGAGAAGAAGAATTGGGACTTTCTAGTCTGCCATCATCTGGACTTTGTTCCCAAATGGCAATTTTATAACAAAAAAATAATAATTATTTTTAAAAACCTCATTGGTTAAGTTCCAGAGTAGAATAAAGTAAACAAAGTATAGAAACAGTGAATTTCAGGAGAAATATTTTTGTTCAAGGTTTAGGTAGTGTTCAATTTTTCCTCATTTAAATCGAGCCTGGAATGATCCTTTAAACCCAATGTGAGCTCACATCTAAAAATGTTTTCTGAAAATTCTAACAACAGAGAGGCTGGCAATGTGGCTCAGCTTGTTAAGCCGCTTATGACACTAGCATCCCATGTGAGCACCAGTTCCAATCCTGACTGCTCCATTTCCAATCCAGCTCCCTGATGATGCACCTGGAAAAGCAGCAGAAGATGGCCCAAGTGCCTGGGCCTATGGCAGCCACATAGGAGACCTCAATGGAGTTTCAGGCTCCTGGCATTCAGATTGGCCCTGCCCTAGCTGTTGCAGTCATTTGGAGAGTGAACCAGTGGATGGAAAAGCTCTCTCTCTGTCTCTCTCTCTCTCTCTCTCTCTCCTCTCTCTCTTTCTCCCTCTCTCCCCCTCCCTCTCTCCCTCTCCTTCTTTCTCTGTAATTCTGCCTTTCAAATAAATAAAAAAAATTTAAAAATTTAGAAACTGATCTGCAGTATACCAAAACATAAACATTTCCTAACAATTTATTAAATATTTAATGTAGCCCTACTTGATGCAGTATAACCCACTACCAATTTGTACTTATATGAGATGTGTAATTGCATGCATGTTTATTTCTTTTTTAAGATTTATTTTGTTTATTTGAAAGACATAGTTACAGAGAGAGGTAGCGCCAGAGAGAGAGAGAGAGAGAGACAGGTCTTCCATCCACTGGTTTACTCCCCAAATGGTGGCAACAGTCAGAGCCGAGCTGATCTGAAGCCAGGAGCCAGGGAGCTTCCTCTGGGTCTCCCACGTGGGAGCAGGGGCCCAAGGACTTGGGTTATCTTCTGCTTTCCCAGGCCATAGCAAAGAGCTGGATCGGAAGTGGAGCAGCTGGTACTTGAACTGGTGCCCCTATGGGATGCCAGCGCTGCAGGCCAAGGCTTTAACCCCCTGCGCCACAGCACTGGCCCCAGATGCATGTTTATTTCTTTCTGCATTCTCCTACCATGAATGTGAAAATATTTCCATTTTTTGCTATTAAAATATGAAATCGGCCGGCACCATGGCTCAGCAGGCTAATCCTCCGCCTGCAGTGCCAGCACACTGGGTTCTAGTCCCGGTCGGGCGCCGGATTCTGTCCCAGTTGCCCCTCTTCCAGTCCAGCTCTCTGCTGTGGCCCGGGAGTGCAGTGGAGGATGGCCCAAGTACTTGGGCCCTGCACCCGCATGAGAGACCAGGAGAAGCACCTGGCTCCTGGCTTCGGATCAACGCGGTGCGCTGGCCGTGGCAGCCATTGGAGGGTGAACCAACGGTAAAGGAAGACCTTTCTCTCTGTCTCTCTCTCTCACTGTCCACTCTGCCTGTCAAAAAAAAAATGACACCATACACTCATATTATCATAGACAGATTCAGCTGCATTAAATATTTTCTTTATCTAAACACTAATTTCTTTTAAAGCTAATGTAGAAACTTGAGTCACTCTAAATTTCTCTACTCTGTGATAAGCATTTGTATCAGTGTCCTAATGCAGCTCTTACAAAGTTCCAAAAACTTAGTGGATTAAAAAAAGACGTACTATAAAATTATAGTTTTGGAAATTGGAAGTCCCAAATCAGTCTCACTGTTCTAATTTTTTAAGATGTCAGCAGGGCTGATTCTTTCTCGAGGTTCTGAGGGGGAAATCCATTTTCTTGCCTTTTTCTGCTTCTATAGACTGTCTGCATCTTTTGGTTTGGGACCCATTCCTTATATCACTTCCATCTCTTTCTTCCATTGTCACATCTCCTGCTACTAATTCTGATCTTCCTGCTTCTTCCCCTCTTATAAGGACCTTTGCAGTTACATTGAGCACATCTGGATAATCCAGGATAAGCTCTCTTTTTCCAAGATCTTTAATTTGATCATATCTGAAAAGTCTCTTTTGCCATATAAGGTAGCATATTCACAGGTTTTAGGGATTAGGATGTGGGCATCACTGAGGGACTGTTATTCTGTCTACCATACCACAATTCTTATGTTTAAAAGAACATATACTTCTTTTTTATAGAAAACATGTATTTAATAAATACAAATTTTGGTATTTGTCCCTTTGGGATTGGCTTATTTCACTCAGCATAATGTTTTCCAAATTCCTAACAGGGATCACTTTTCAGTTAAAATTTAAACACCTAAGAATAATTGTGTGTTAATTACAGAGTTCAACCAATGGTACTAGAACAAAAAAAAAATACTAAATGGATAAAGTATTACATTGTACATCTCCCTGATAGGTGACAATTAACTGAGCACCAAAAAGGAAACCTGTTAAAGTGAAATGAACACTATGAGAAATGGTGACTTGATCAGCCCTTGCCCTGACTGTTGATGAACAACTTAATATGTTATCCCTCTTAGTATTTTTTTGTTTGTTCTACTTAATACTTTTGGTTGAATACTGTAATCAATACACAATTCTTCTTAAGTGCTGAAACTTAACTGAAACGTGATCGCTGATAAATATAAGAGTGGGAATAAGAGAGGGAAGAGATGTGCAATTCGGGACATGCTCAAGCTGACTTACCTCAAACGGTAGAGTTAGAAACAGACCAGGGGATTCCAATTCAATCCCATCAAGGTGGCATGTACCAATGCCATCTCACTAGTCCCAGTGATCAATTTCTGTTCACAATTGATCATAATGATAGGACTAAGAACCAAAGGGATCACATAAACAAGAATAGTGTCTGCAAATACTAGCTGATAGAATAAAAAAGGGAGAGAACGATCCAACATGGGAAGTGAGATACACAGCAGACCCATAGAATGGCAGATGTCCTAAACAGCACTCTGGCCTCAGAATCAGCCCTTAAGGCATGCGGATATGGCTGAAAAGCCCATGAGAGTATTTCAGGCATGGAAAGCCAAGACACTCTGGGGGAAAAAAAAAACTAAATGAAAGATCTCTGTGAGTGAGATCCCAGTGGAAAGAACGGGTCATCAAAGAAGGAGGTACCTTTCTCTGAAGGGAGGAGAGAACTTCCACTTTGACCATGGCCTTGTCTAAATATGATCAGAGTCGGTGAACTCAGGGGGCTTCCATAGCCTTGGCAGCTCATAACAAGAGCCTAGGGTGATTACTGAGGCCATAAACAAGAGTGTCAATTTGTTAAGTCAACAACAGGAGGCACTGTGCACTTACTCCTCATGTAGGATCTCTGTCCTTAGTGTGCTGTACATTGAGATTTAATGCTATAACTAGTACTGAAACAGTATTTTTCACTTTATGTTTCTGTGTGGGAGCAAACTGTTGAAATCTTTACTTAATGTGTGCTAAACTGATCTGTATATAAAGAGAATCGAAAATGAATCTTGATGTGAATGGAAGGGGAGAGGGAGTGGGAAAGGGGAGGGTTGTGGGTGGGAGGGAAGTTATGGGGGGGAAGCCATTGTAATCCATAAGCTGTACTTTGGAAATTTATATTCATTAAATAAAAGTTAAAAAAATAAATATAAATTTTGAAAGTGCAACTTTTGGATTATGGTGGTTTTCCCCCCCATAACCGCCCTACCACCCGCAAACCATCCCATCTCCCACTCCCTCTCCCATCCCATTCTTCATCAAAATTCATTTTCAATCATCTTTATATACAGAAGATCAATTAATATATACTAAGTAAAGATTTCAACAGATTGCACCCACACAGACACACAAAGTATAAAGTACTGTTTGAATACTAGTTTTACCATTAATTCACATAGTACAACACATTACAGAGATCCTACATGGTGAGCAAGTGCACAGTGACTCCTGTTGTTGATTTAACAATTGACACTCTTATTTATGACGTCAGTCATCACCCGAGGCTCTTGTCATGAGCTGCCAAGGCTATGGAAACCTCTTAAAGAACATGTACTTCTTTTACATTATTTGCACAGATTTTTACAGACAATATTGATAATATATATGTATTATTTTGTGGCTTGCTTTTTATATTTAGCTATATGTATTAAACAGCATTTTTTTTATTTAAGAGAGAGAGAGAGGAAGCTCATAACCACTGGTTCATTCTCTAAATGCCTGTAATTGTCAGGGCTGGGCTGGGCCAAAACTAGGAACTAGGAACACAATCCAGCTTTCCCATGTGAGTGGCAAGAATCTGATTACTTGAGCCGTCACTGCTGCCTCCCCTTGTCTGCATTAGCAGGAAACTGGAGTCAGGAGCCAGAGGTGGGTATTGAACTGAGGCACTCTTGATATAGGACACAGGTGACTCAACCATCAGGTCAAACACCTAACCCTCTTATTCTTTAATAGTCCTCTGCTCCATCTTTCTCAAAGATTTTATATTGTTCCACTGAAAGGAATAGCCCTAATTATATTAACATGTACAAACAATATGGTTGCTATTAAAAATTTACGTTGATTTCAAGTTTAACCTATTAAAATAAAACCATTCTTTCCAAAATCACATTGAAATGATACTAAAGATTTATAAAAAGGAGTACACTATAAGAACACAGAGACATGGAGGGCAGCAAAAATTTGGAAAAATATCTCAAAGATACATGTTTGGGATACCTCTAGGGCAGGAAATATTCTCTCCAGGACAGCCTGAGAGAATCTCCAAGCTCAGAAAGACATTGTGTGTACACTGGAAGAGCTGGAGTGGAATAGTTACATCAGACTACTTATAAATCCATACTTCCTCCCACAAATGGGAGAAACCGGCAACAGAGGCTGCCCAGGAGTCTTTCAAAAGACAATGATTCAAGGGGCCAGCCTTGTGGCACAGTGGGTTAAACTGCTGCCTGTGACTCCAGAAATCCCATATGGGCAGTTGTTCAAGTCACGGCTGCTCTGCTTCTGATCCAGCTCCCTGCTAGTGGCCTGGAAAAGCAGCAGAAGATTGCCCAAGTGCTTGACTGCTGCCACCCACATGGGAGACCCAGATGGAATTCCTGGCTTCAGGCCTGGCCTAGACCTGGCTGTTGTGACCATTTGTGGAGTGAAGCAGCATATGGAAAATTCTCTCTCTCTCTCTCTCTCTGTGTGTGTGTGTGTGTGTGTGTTTGTATGTGTGTGTCCCTCTCTAAGTCTGCATTTCAAATAAATTAATTAATTAAGATTAAGATGCTGCCTAAGACACCACATCCCATACTGGTGCACTAGTTCTTGTCTCACCTATTTTGCTTCTGATTCAGTTCCCTGTTAATGCACCTGAGAAGGCAGCAGATGATGGATATAGTACTTGGGCCCCTGCTAACCGTGTGGGTAGACTTGGATGGAGCTCCAGGTAAATTGCTTCAGCTGGGCCCAGCCCCAGCCATTGTGGGCATTTGGGGAGTGGACCAGCAGATGGAAGATGTCTCCCTCTCTTGCTCACTTGCTTGCTCGCTCTCTTCCCCGTGTCACTCTGCCTTTCAAATAAATAAAATCTTTTTTAAAAAGGTAAACATAGCCTGACATTAGTTAAAGCAGTAAAAATAGATTTTATTCAGTAACAACTGGCAAGACAGGAAAGAGCTGATCACAATTCCACTTTGTACAGAGATGTTTTGAGCATTTAAAAGATTTATTTATTTATTTAAAAGGAAGATTTATAGAGAGGGAGGGGAGAGAGAGAGAGAGAGAGAAATTTTCTATCCGCTAGTACACTCCCCAAATGGCCACATTGGCCCCAGGCTGGGCCAGGCTGAAGCCAGGAGCCAGGATTGTCATCCAAGTCTCCCACGTCTCCCACATGGATGGCAGGGACCCAAGCACTTCGGTCATCTTCTGCTGCTTTCCTAGGAGCATTAACAGGCAGCTGGATTGGAAGTAGAGCAGCTGGAACTCAAACTGGCACCCCTATGGGATGCCAGCACTGCAGACAGTGCCTGAATCTACTGTACTGGCCCTGTTAGGTATTTTAAAGGGGGAATAAAGAAAGGGTGGAAGTTGTGGTACCAGTGAATTAAGCTTCTACTTGGGGCACCCACATCACATGTTGGAATGCCAGGGATCAAGTCCTGTTTCAACTTCTGATTCAGCTTCCTTCTAATGCACCTGCAAAGTAGCACATGATGGATGGCTCAAGTACTTGAGTCCCTGCAACCCACATGGGAGACCCAGATGGAATTCCTGGCTCCTGGCTTTGGCATGACCCAGCCCTGGCTGCTTCAGGCATTTGGAGAGTGAATTAGCAGATGGAAAATCTTTTTCTTTCTACCTTTTAAATAAATAAATAAAACTTGTAAAAAAGTAAAGGGAGAATGAGGAGAGGGACTCAAGTAGAGCCAGAGAAGTGAACATGATAAAGGTTTGATCAGTGTAAGTACAGTGAGGCCAGCTGTGTTTGTTGAGTGGCAGTTCACAGAGTTAGGATTCTGTCTTCTCGCAGAGATCAAAAAACAAAGGCCTTATCCCTCTAGATGATTATGTGTCAAAGGAATGGCTCCAAGGTCATTAAGTTGTAAGAGACAGATATTTACAGCAGTATTCCATTCTTAGTAAGTGCTGTAAAGAAAGGAGGTCAAGGTCCTATCATCAGGTGTTGGCTAAACAGTGAATTTTCCTGACAGCTTTGAACTTTCTCAGGCAGTCATTTTTAGGAGAGGCCAAGGTTAACCCTAGGGATCTGGCCTTTTGCTACTAGAAGCCATGCTAGAGGTTGGTTAAGTCTCTTAGTACAGGGATTTGGACAGAGCTATGTGCCAAGAGTTCTGCCATTCTCACCTATTAGTAACTATGAGACTATTCATAGCATACTTATGTGAGGAGATGTTATATATGTGGTTAATGTTACAAAGTGTGCCAAAGCCCCTTTTCCCTACTCGCCTCCCCAGGCCTTGCATTACCACCCCAATCCAGAAAAAGGTGTGCAGTCCTGTGGCAACCACCTCTCCACAGCTGGATCTCAGAGTGGTCTGCCTCATTGACCGGAGCAATGAACACTTTTTCCTGAGTTAGCAGATTGAGAATTCAGAATGAGGACAGCTTCAGCAGAAATGGCTATTCTTATGTCCTCCCTTTCTTCATCCTCCTTCTCTTCAGTATTTTGAGGGAAGTCAGCACTCGGAGGACAGAGGCCTTATACTGTTTGGCCCATGTCAAAGCAAGTGCTCTCAGGAGAACTGTGTGAGGCAGGGTGCTCAGACCTGAGTTTTCAGCTCTCAACTCCTGCCCTAACCCTGCTCCCTTAGAAGGGAAGTCATTGTCGCTGACTGGGAACCCCAGAGGGGTAAGTAAGGCAGGTGGTTTCTTTAGGCACACATGTATTTAAAGGAATCACCCATAAGCCCCCAGCATAATGTCTTGTGGATGGGTATCTGTAAAGAGTGTATTAAGATGCAGCTAAACCTCAATAACTCATAATCATCTAGCATTAATATTTACCTGAAGTATTTATTAAAGAAAGCAAACTAGGAATTCCAAGGACATGGTATTCATTTGAATGCAGCCACCATGGTATGGACAAGGATCAGTCTTAAAAGCAGTGGTATAGCATGGAAATATAACTAGACCAGGATACAATTGGCCTGGGTTACAGTTTTGACATCCTCAAATAGTAAATATGTGACCTTGAGCTTTTTGATCAATTTCTTGTAAACAACTTTAAGTGATCTAGAACAAGTTCTTAAGTAACTTCTCCAAGGCCACACAGCTAATGACAGAGCCCATATTGTCCAGAATTCAAATTTCTTTATTTTTCTAATGTACTGCCCCCACCTTATCAAGCATTTGGATTATTCCTGTGGGGTTTAAAACAAAAGTGTTTCAGGGTGCACTTTTTCTTTCCAACATTCTTTGCAATGAGCTTCAAACCCTGCCTGAATTCAGAGAATCCTTTTACACATTGCTGAGTATTCATTGTGGGAGAAGAGAAATCCTGTTCTCTGTGAAATATCCCTGTCTAGAGAACCCCTCTAGGAAGGGAAGAGACTATAGATTCCTTGTCTACAAGTACTTTGTCTAAGGTGTTTATGGACTGGTCTAGATTATCAAAATCAGAGGGTTTAACAACAGCAATCATTGGAACTGGAGGAATTGCCTTGCAATCCACATATGCCATTCCAGCTCAGCTTTTCCCTGGATGTCTGTTTATTTGTGGATGGCTTGCATGTGTACACAGAATCTAATGGAAAGAAAGGATGAGAAAAGGCTTCCCTAACCACCCATCTTTTCTGATTGTGCATTGGAGTAATTCATGCAGCATCCTCTGAACATCTTGGTTACCAGACACTCATTTCCACTCTGAAGTGATTCTTCTAGGAGGAATTAATTCTAAATTAATTAGTGTTTGGAGGAGGATGAGTTCCCAGGCCTCTCTTGGCCTTTGAAGGAATGGCCATGGCTATGGAGAGACTACATCCTATCTTACCATAAGCATGTCCCACAAGTCTTACTCTTATCATTTCTAAGAAATGGCATACAGTATCTGTGACATAGGGCTATCCTCCATTTCTTTTTTTTTAAAGATTTATTTTATTTATTTGAAAGGCAGAGTTACAGAGAGAGGTAGAGACAGAGAGAGAGGTCTTCCATCTGATGGCTCACTCCCCAGATGGCCGCAACGGCTGGAACTGCGCCGATCCAAAACCAGGATCCAGGAGCTTCTTCTGGATCTCCCACGCGGGTGCAGGGGCCCAAGGACTTAGGCCATCTTCTACTGCTATCCCAAGCCACAGCAGAGAGCTGGATCAGAAGAGGAGCAGCTAGGACTTGAATCTGGCGCTGGCACTGCAGGCTGTGGCTTAACCTGCTATGACACAGTGCCAGCCCCCAAACGGGTCTATTAAAATACCTCTTGAAGAACTGATGCAATGGTGAGAGCTAAGGACATAAAGAATTTGGCAGAGTGCCTGGCACATATTTTGTGCTTAACCAAGTGCAGCTTTACTTTAATGATTGTTGACCAGGTGCTACATCTTCTCTCCCTTTGGCAAGTTTCTACGGAGTCCCCAGAAGAGTTGAAGGGCTGTTGGCGGACCCAGAAATTGCACCAATCCAAAAAGAGCAAGAAAAACTTGGCGCCTTAATCTTCTGTCCCCATCTCTGCCCTGCTCCACAGGCGTCTACAGATTAAGGGTCTAAGGAGGCTGAAAGATGAGAGGCTATCGGGTTAGCGCGCAGGCAGAACCCCGCCCCAAGTTCCCAGATTTTGAATTAGATTCTGTCTCGCCTTAGAACTCTACCCCCACCCCATTTTCCAGAACCCAGAGATCAGGCTCTCCAGTTACTCCTGTTCTCATCACCGGAAATCCCGCCCTAAGCGTCCCTTCTTGGAATGCGACTCTAGGGGCGACCACTGAGACTTAGCGGAGGCTGGATCGCCCCGGCAACCGCGGAGTGCGCCTGCGCAGTGACCTTACCAAGCCGAGCGTTCTAACTACGCTTTTGCATTGCCGCCCGCCAGACCAGGGGGCTGAAAGGGAGGATCTCCCCCCCCCCCCCCCGCCGCCCCGCTTCTGACGCCCAGCCCTCCAGTGCGAGACGGTTGTGTCGTTCTCTTCCTGAGACTGACGCATGTCTTCCAGCTCTCCCCCATCTGGTAAGAAGTGGCAGTTGGAGATGCCCCTTGTGCTTAAATGGATGCAAAGGGCAGAAAGCTTGTGGGTGCCAGAAGGTGAGGGGGCATACAACCTACACTACTGGTAGGCAGAGGCGACTTTGAATATGATATCCACTTTTGCTCCAGGGGTGCCTCTTAGAAATTGTTGCTTGCCAGCTCTCTATGGAACTTGGGGAGAGCCAGGAGCACCGTTAGAAACTTTGAGAGGAATCAGGATGAAGAGAGCCAGAATACTAACACCTTAATAGCCTGGCTGCTGAAATAAACTGCGCGGGCAGAGGATCCCATGCACAGCTCCTGCAGGTGTATCGTTCGGTCCGACTCAAGATCCAACACCAGCTGCCTTCAGGATAGCCGTTACAGAGTCCCCAGAGCCATTCTCTGAGGATATGAGCCCTTATTACCTCTGCTGCAGGCCCATCTCTCCCACTCTCCCTACCCCTTGAACTTAACATTGTCCGAGTTACTTTCAAATACTCTGAGGACATTTTACACACTGCCTTTGTCTTCACCAAGTCCTTGCCTCCTTCCCTCCCTTCTTCCAACCTCAGGTTCCACATTAGATGTCACTAAAGCACATTTTGTCCCCATTCCTCTATACCACCTCATCCTGTCCACCACTACCTCTGACCATTTGTCCCCTGCTTGATATCTTTGCATCCTCCTAAGCCCTTTTTGGCCCCCATCACCTTCTCCACTCTCCTTTCCAGCACCTAAAGTCGAGAGTTATTCCTATGGACTCTCATAGCACATCCCCACCACAGCCCAATTTCTTACCTCTATTATACCACTTGTCATAGCATAGTATAATTGCTGGTTTACTCCCATGCCCTGCCCCACTACTTCCCTCTTAAACCTGAGGCCCAGCTGGGCTCTCTTTACCTATCTATTCCCAGCATATAGCACTGTGTTCCAGAGCATGGCAGGTGCTTAATAATGGTTTATGGAATAAATGAGAATATAAGCGTGGTGTCTAATTCATTATGCTTTTTATTTTTCACTACACTCTGGAACAGCAAAACAAATACAGGTAAATGTCAGTCTTTTATATATATATATATATATATATATATACACACACAATAGTACACACAAGGGAAGACAACCACAAAGCAGTGTTTTGTATTTGTTTTTGTTGTGTGTTCTGTTATTGTTTAACTCCTGTACCAGATCATTTTACTGCTTATTTCAAAAATATACATATTACCAATACATTTACACAACTATCTGAACTTCAGTACTTAAACAAGACAGGGATGGCAAATGAGAAATTTCATTTATAAACACTGGTCACGAACTTAATTCAAGGGCATATTAAAAGGAAGGAAATACTTTTAGAACTGGAACACAGATAACAAACACAATGTGTATTCCCTAACCCAACTCTCCCCCAACTTCTGATTTGGGCCTCCAGTACCCATTTCCCCAAGGCCCCTTTAACTGTTACCACTCAGGTGAAGTGATACATCTTTCCAGCACTTCACATGGCGCCAAAGAAGAACATGGCAGTTGCCTCAGATCTAGCTCTGGCCTCTTCATCTTCCACAGCTTCTCTATATTGCTCTGGCCAGTCCTGTGGTCGCTTTCTGTAGAGCCTGGCCATGTACTCCAAGGCTTTCATTTTGGTGGTTTCAAGGTGAGCTCGAGGACCCCAGAGAAGCTCATATTCAACTGGGTTAGAGTAGGAAAGAGGCCTGCATTCCAGGTAGCGCTGTCTCATAAGCTTACAGGTGATGGCATGCTTTCTCCCTACATCCACACTAAATCTTCGAAGCAAATTCCACACATTGGACTCTTTGACACGGTTGCCCATCAAGAAGATCAAACCCAGGATTGGCATCACATATTCTTGAGTGGGTCTCCCCAGGCTCTCTAGCATCACTTGCTCTTCTTCTGATTCTGGCTGCTGGACAAGGAGATAGATGTGCTCACTGGTATCAACCTCAATCAGAGAGAACCCATAGAACAGATCAAGGATTAGGGTGGCTCGACTAAGGATATTTGGGAACACATCCTCGAATTCTTTGCCAGTGTGAGCCAATAGCTCATCCTGATGTATAGGAAGCAGCTCTTCAGTGACATTAATGGCCAACTGAACCAAATCATTTGCTTTATCATTCATAGTGTCCTCTGACCAGAACTCTAAGCCAGCAGCCTGGCTTCTTTCTTTGGCTTTGTCGGCTTCCAGGGCCTTGTTATATTCTTCTGGCCAGTTCCAGGGTTCTTCATCATGGGCCTGTGCCACAAACTTCAGGGCTTCCATCTTTGTGATTTCCCTGTGGGCTCTAGAGCCCCACAAGAACTCAAATTCGAGGGGATTAGTGCCATATACAGGCCAGTACTCCAAGAATCGCATGTGCACAAAGTCAGTAGTGAGGAGGTTCCTTGTGTTTCCAAAGAGGTTGTTAACCCTCTGAGGCTCATCCAACACATCAACTTTTAGCAGCAGATCCCAAATGGAGGCCTCCCTTGCCCGGTTGCCATTCAGGAGTATGTGGCCTAGGACCAAGGCCAGGAGACCTGCCTTTGGCATGTCCAGGGACTCTACTAGCCTCTCAGTGGTCTGGGGACCTCGTTTGCTGATTAGGTTGTAGGTGTCAGCCTGAGGATCAAGAACCCTCAGGTTCAACCCAAAGACCCGATCCAAGTGAGCTGAAGCTCGTCTGAGGATTTCAGGGAACTGATCTGAGTATTCTCTGAGAAACTCCAGCATCTCTGATTGCTGGATAGACCCTTCGGTTTGGCTTTTCATTCGCATGAAATTCACCAAAGCAATCGATCTGTCTTCTAGAGGGTCGTGGACCCTGAGCGCCCCCAAACGTCGGGATTGCTCATCAATTAGGACCTCTAGGTCATTTGGGTCCTGTGCAGCCTGGGAAGCGCTGGCACCCTGAGGGTCCTGGGGGGCATCGGAGACTAGCATGGAGGTGGGGGGCCCGGAGATGTTAGTAACCTGCATTTCACCCCGGCCGTCGCTGTAATCTGCGGTGGTCTCTGCGCTGCCGTGGCGCGCATTCTGGCTTACCAGAGACATGGTTCCAGGAGTCAGGAGCAGAAACTGGGAGGTCTGCGATCCGTCGGAGAGAGGACGGTAGGTGTGTTGGCGCCTCGGCGCGAAGCCGAAGCGCGAGACTCGGGAGCGGGGCGGATCAGAAATGAGAGCTGGTAAGAAGAGCGATCTTTCTACATAAGCACTAGACGGCAAAGACCGCAAGCCCGAGCGCTTTTGGCTTTGCCGCAGCCTACGCAGGCGCAATCGGGCTCTGCGACGTGGTGGCCACGCCCCACTCCCAGTCTTCCATTCGCGTCTGCCACCTCTGCCGCGCCGGAGAGGCTGGTAAAGTGGTTGCTGCTGGACTCGAACTTGTTAGAACAGAGAAGTCAAGAAAGGGAGAAACAGAGATAAAGCAAGTGGTTGTTACTGGACTTGGATTCGTTAGAGTAGAAGCTTCAAGAAAGGGGGTGACAGGGATAAAGCCAAGGGATCAAGGGATGAGGATGTTTTCAGTGACACTCCAGTTAAAGTTTTTCTGTGCTAATAGCCAGCAGAGGATTCAGAGAATTGGGAGGAGGATGTTGCTGGGAATTATTTTGTAGATTCATTAATGCATCCACCCACTCCACAGATGTTTCTTGAGCATGTGCCATATGCCAGACACAGTGCTGGGTTTTAGGGGCATATCACAGGATGAACGTAATGATTCTTTGCACGTGACACATTCTTGGGTAGGTCTAAAAAATGGTGAAAAATGATGAGAGCTAACCCTTATGGAGTTCTTTCCAAGCACTGTTTCTGGTGCTTTCATGTTCCTCATACTAAACCATTTAATCCTTTCTGTAAGACAGCAACTCTTTTACATTTTATTTGTTTATTTGCATCTTATTTAGAAAGCAGACAGAGAAAAGAGAGACAGATGGAGAGAGATCTTCCATCTGCTGTGTCACTCCTCACATGCCAACAGCAGCCCCAGCTGGGCCAGGCTGAAGCCAGGAGCACAGAGCTGAGTCAGGTTCTCCTACATGGGTGGCAGGGAGCCAGGTACTTGAACCATCACTGCTGCCTCCCAGAGTGCACATCAGGAGGAAGCTGGATTGGAAATAGAGTAGCTGGGACTCAAACCAGATTCTCTGATACAGAATACTGGTGTCTCAATTAGCAACTTAACTGCATGCCACAAATCTGCCCTGGTAGCTTTATATATTAGTCACGTTTATTATCATCTACTTGAAAGGCAGAAAGAGTGAGAGAGAGTGAGAGCGATTTACTTCCCAAATACCTACAACAGCCAGGGCTGGCCCAAGCTGAAGCCAGGAGCCCAGAACTCCATTCGGGTCTCCTACATTGATGTTTGGAGCCCAAGTACTAGAGCCATCACCTACTGTTTCCTAGGATGCATCAGCAGGAAGCTGGATTGAAAGTGGAATAGACAGGACTTGAACTGGCACATTGTCCAGTATGGGATGCAGTTATCCCAAGAAGTGGCTTAACCCAATGAGCCACAGCACCCACCCCTTGTAGCTACTCTTTATGGTCCTCATTTTACAGATGAGCAAACTGTGTGAAGAAGGTGAATTTACTTGTCTAAAATTGGCCAGAAACAATTGAGAAAGACCAGAGTTTGAACTGTGGTGTCAGAATCTCAAGCATAACTACTCTCTGTTGCACCATCTGACCTTCAATTTATAGCCTTGTTTATTTAAAATGGATCATACAAAATACACGGGAATGAGTGCTCTAATAGAGGGCCAATCAACATATGGTACAAACATTGAAGAAGGAGCAAGCAAGGAACTATAGCTTAATCTGGGTGTCTTGGTGCAGGGGCAATTGCCCAGAAAGGCTCAAAGAGGATTTGATCTCTAAGTGATGAAACGAATGGGAAGGATTTGTGGTTTATAAGAGGATTCTAGCCTAAGGGAACAGCAACAGGAATGGCCCAGAGGTGTCAAGCACAAAATAAGTTTGTAAAACATCCAGTCACCCAGGGTAGCTAGAGCCAGAATATGCTAGGATGGGTGGGAAATGAGAATGAAAGTGACTAGATGGGAAGAATTGGGTTTTCTGTTTCAGAAGGATGTCAGAACTGTTTGGAGCCTCTAAGGGTAGAGATGGCAACATTAGAATAGGGCCTGTTCATTCAGGGGTTTGTTCATGTCTGTGTGCAAGTGCACATGTGTGTTTGGGGATGCATGATGCCAACATTTTGGCCAGGAAGAGGAGTCAGCTTGTTTATTTTCTGCTACCAAAATAGTTGGGCTAAAGCATAGATAGCTGTATCATAGCCCTCAACCGTCAAGGAACTCAGTAGGGCATTGGAAAGAGGAAAAAGAATTATATAGGGTTTGCCATCTTCAGCTACAATTGAAATCCTTCCTTTAATTCTTAGGGGTAATGAATATTGTTCAGTAATCCTGTGCCATGGAATTTGTTCAGAGGCCACTGCTTTCACTCACCTCTCTCATTTTCTACATCCTAAGTGCTTTCTATATTAGCAGAGTAGTTTAGGACTATGGATAAGGCCAAACTGGGCCAAAGAGATCAACGCTAACACAAATGAACATGCACATTCTACAAGGTAGAAGTGGGTGGTGTGTGTGCTATTCATTCCTTGGGAGAATCTCGTGGAAAACAGCACCATGTTTCGAGCTACCACAAAGGTGTGACTGAGGTCAGATCTGTTGGAGTTCCTTGCTCTCGTAGAGCCTATTTCCCAGAAAAGTTTCATGTTATTTGTCGTAGATGGGTACTTCCTATGGCAAATTCAGAGAGGATTTTTAATCTCTCCAGTAATAAACAAAAACAGATAATCTCCCCCTAAAACTCAATTCACAGTTTGTTGTCATTTGAACCTCTTACTACCCTCCCATCTAATAAAGAAACATAATTATCAAATGGCAGCATCTTACCTCTAAAATTACTTCCTGATTCCATTCCATAGCGTTCAAACCCTTAACAAATTGATCCCTACCTGGCACTCTGTTTTCATTTTTAACCCTTGGTACACCCTTCCTTGCTATCTGCTCCCTAGTCACATTGAACTATACTCTTGTCTAAGCCACTTCTGTCCTACAGGAATCCAAGCAGTTCTAGTTATTGCTAAACAAATAACAAGAGAGCTGCACCTGTGACTCTGACATATGGCATGTTTTCCACTCTGTTTAAATGCGAATGAAAAAAATGAGATCATACTCTCCATTCTGAACTCCTTTTGATACTTTCTGACCTGCTTTTTACACTTTAAAAGTATGTGAATATTTTTCTATACAGTTGTTTATCTCCAGCATTTTAATATTTTTACTTTAGTATTAGGGTATACGCAGAGTATAGTGCACAAATCATGTATCAAGAGCTTGATTAGTTATGGTAAATGTAGCATACCATCTGACCATGATGCCTGTCAAGAAATAGATCATGACTAGCATCTCAGAAGTTCCTAGGACACTCGCTCCCATTCCCTTCCCTCTCAAGTGTCCTCAGAGGAAACCCGTGTTCTGATTTCTGGCATCACTGATGCATTTTGCCTGTATCTGAACTTTAAACATCAGTAGAATAATACCTCATGTACTTACTTGCTGTATTTTTCCAATAAAACCTATGTTGTGTGATTTATCCATGTTGTGTATAGCACCAGTCTTAATTTTCATTACTATATAGTTTATCATTTTGTGAATATATACTACAATTTGTCTGCCAACTGTTGATAATCATTTATTTTGTTCTCAGTCTGTAGCTATTACAAATAATGCTGTTAGGAACCTTTCTCATATATCTTTTGGTTCACATGTACATTTGTGTTGGAAATAAGTCTGTGAGTGGAATTGCTGGATCATAAGCATGTTTTTTTGTTGTTTTCTTAGATATTACCAGAGAGTTTTTTTTAGAATTTTTGTTTTTTTGTACTGAGCTGTCTTTTTCTGTTGACTTGTAGAGCTTTTTTGTTTTATGGATTTCAAGTCTTTTGTCACATATGTGTGTTACAAATGACTTCTCTCATATATGGATTGCATTTTCACCATTTTAATGAAGTTCTTAGTCATCATATAGTTCAGTTTATCAATTAATTGCCTTTCTATTTAGTGTCTTTGGGGCCATGTTCAAGAAATCTTTGCCTATAATGATGCCATAATAAGGTTTTTCTATGCTTTCTTCCAAAAAGATTTAGTTTTACTTTTCATTTTGCAACCTAAAAATCATCTGGAACTTACTTTTGAGTATGATGTATGGTAATAAAGATTCATTTCTTTTGTACCATATTGTAAATGATAAAATACTATACAAATCATCAATTTATCAAGCACCATTTATTGAAAAAAGTCACCCTTTCATCATAGCACTGTAGTGTCACATTTGTTATAGATCTGGTGATCAAATATGTGTGGGTTTGTGTCTGTATTCTCAATGCTATTCCATTGGTCAGAATTTTTTCCTTGCAATATGACACTGTCTTATTGTAATTATGTTATGAGTGTTAATATATGGTAATGTTACTCTTCCAGCTTTGTTGTTCTTCAAGATTGCCTTGGCTATTCATATCCTATTTCTATATAGATTTTAGAGTTGCATTCCCAAATGTTTACACAGAAGCCTTGGAATTTTGATTATGACTTTGCAGTTTGGGGAGAATTAATATTTTTAAAATATTGACTCTTTCAATTCATTAATAAATTACTACACTTATGGTCTTGTATAATCTTTGTTAATAACATTTTTGAATGTAAATGTCAAACAGCCATAGGACACCAAGAATGTATCTGTAGTTGAACAAGTTGGATTTATTATTCATTACAGGGATAGCATGCATCATGCAGAACTATGTTAGTAAGAGGGTTGAGAAAGACTTATTATAGGATTTGGGCTTCATTTGTGTGGTTTGGGGGAGAATCTATAGTAAGTGGGTGTTCACTGTATATTGCATACTGAGAGGAAATGGGGGGCAATTCTATGTGAGGAATATCTTAATAAATTTTAGAAGGATAGAAGTCTAAAGTATGGCAAAGGATATAATTGGTAAAGAAGTGGCAGCCATTCATATTTTCCAGGTTAGGGGGATGTTTGGTAATTTCTGTAGTGTGTGTGTGTGTGTGTGTGTTCAGATATCATTAGGGAGGGGTCATAATTTTCCTCTGAATCAATCTTTGTCTTAGTGTAGTCTTATCTGAGTTTGATGATCTGTGAAATAGTTCATGTTTAACAGGAGAGCACAAAAACTTGCCTGAGAGTATACCAAACCAACTGTTGGATATCAGGGGCTGTTGCTCTCCATTTTAAGAAATATACCTTATTTTATTTTATTTTATTTGAATGGCAGAGAGGGAGAGAGACAGAAATGCCTGCAACAGCTGGGGCTGGGCCTAAGTCAGGAGCCTGGAATTCAATCTGGGTATCCTTGTGGGTGGCAGGGACCCCAACCACCTGTACCATCCCTTGCTGCTTCTAAGGATGTGCACTAGTAAGAAGCTGTAGTCAGGAGTGGAGTTGGGACCCAAACCGAGTCACTCCAGTAGGGGATGCAGTTGTCCCAAGTGGCATACTAACTACTGGGCAATATGTCCTCCCCTGTTTTTCTCTTTTTTAGTGCTCCCTTTTAGCCAAGAGCAGACAAAGTAAAGCCATGGTAATTAATCCATGATACGTAGGTTTTCATCATTGCAGAGATTTTTCTGATAAGTGATTATTTAGGTTATTTAGAGATTATAGTTGTGAATTCAGGTGAATCTCTCCTGTTCCCTTTATTTCAATATGAATTGCATCCTCTGATGCGACAAGGGCTAAGCAATATAGCATTTAAGTGTCTTGACAGGATCGATGGTCCACTTGTAACACAATAAATTTTCAGAAATAAATGATTGGTCCTTAAACAATTCTTGAAGTTAGGGACCTATATTGTAAAAGCCAGGAAATAAAACCAGTTGAGTCTGTTTGGAGAGCCAGGTAATCATGGGATTTTTTTGTTTGTCTTGTAGAATGTAGGAGTAGCAAGAAATATCTGCATATATATAATACATACACACAGGGTTTTCAAAAAGTTCTTAAAATGCACATTATGAAATAAAACATGAATGGATTTTAAATTTCTTTTGCACTAAAATAAACCTATCTTAATTCCATTTTTCTATGAATTTTTTTGTGTGTGTGTATGTATAAGTCACAAAGTTAGGCAAAAGATGCCATAGCCAATCTAGCAATTAGTCAAATTCAAGATAGCTATGGTTTTGGAAAAACATACAGAAAAGTTTTTTTCTCCTTAAATGACACAAGGATAATACTCTTATTTAGGGTATTTTGAAGAAATGAATATCCCAGTAGTCAAGAGAAAATAATTTATTATCTTTTGGGGCCAGCACTGTGGCATAGTGAGTGGGGATGGCGCTGTGGTGTAGCAGGTAACCTGAGGCAACAACATCCCATATAGGCACTGGTTAGAGTCCCAGCTGTGCCACTTCCCATCCAGCTTCCTGCTAATGTGCCTGGGGAAGCAGCAGCAGATGACCCAGGTGCCTGGGCCCCTGCACCCACGTGGGAAACTTGGAAGAAGCTCTTGACTCCTGGATTCAGATCTACCCAGCTGTGGTTGTTTCAGCCATTTGGGGAGTGAACCAGCAGATGAAAGACCCCTTTCTCTCTCTCTGTCTCTCCTTCTCTGTGTGTGTGTAACTCAGCATTTAACTAAATAAATCTTTAAATAATAATAATAATATTAATATCTTTTAAGTTGAGAAATGTGATCAAAAGCATCAAGCATTTATGGTTATGACAATTATTAGCAGTGTCTGGTGAGATCTGTCCTAGCTAGGCTGAAACTGTTTTTCTCCAGGACCTATTTGAGAAGACACATATTACAGATTGTAGATTATGTAGATATGTTTAGCTGGTTATTTTGCAAACTTACCTTGTATCTGATGGTCATAAAGCTGGAAGTATTACAGGGGTATTTAATTGCATAATCCTGCAACAGGGTAGAATTTTGGATTGAAAGTGCAATGTCCAAAGGCATAAGACAATCTGCTATTAATTCAGTAGGAGATAACTTTTGGTTCCTAGATAAGTTTGATCTTACTGTCATATGGCAAGGTGAGAGCAATATTTTGAGCCTAGGAAATTTCAGTGTTTCTGAGAGCTTTGCCAATATTTGCTTTAGAATTCCAATAGTTCTCTCTATTTTTCCTGAGGACTGTGGGTGATAAAGACAGTGAAGTTTCTCAATGAAAGGTAGGACTTTACAGAGTTTGCTGATAAAAATGCTAGTAAAATACTCTTAAGTGCTTTTGTCACTAGAGAAGTGGGAATTACCCAAGTTGTAGAAGTGAAAAGAAACTTTTTTCAAATTTGCTACAGTTAGGGCTCCAGTAAATAACACTTAAATCCAACTGACAACAAACAAACAATAACAAGAATATATTCATAGCCCATTGCAGCAGGTGTTTGTATAAAGTCCATTGGGAGGTATTCAGGGAGCTGCAGAATTTTCAGGAACTGTCCATATTCTACCTTTACAGTTTTACCAGGATTTAGTTGTTGGCAGGTAGAATATGTTTTGGAAATGTCCTGAGCAGTAGCTGTAAAATTTACCCACCAGTGCTAGTTTAGTATTGTGACTAGTTTATCTATGCTACCATGGATACTACCATGCAGGTTTTTTGTCGTTTGTTTGTTGTTGTTGTTTTGGCTAAACTCCATTTTCAATGTTTTGGTGCTACCACTCAGCCATCTCGAAAGCACACAATATTGTGTTAATTTTTCTCTTCTTCCTCCCTCCTCCCTCTTCCTTCTTCCTTTTCCTTCTCTCTTATTTTCCTCCTCCTCCTTCTTTTCTGAATCAAGGGTTTATCTCTAACAGTTAAAAGTAGTTTCTTTGAATTCCTCCAAGGATTTGCCTTTCTAAATCTTTACATTTTGAATGACCTTTTGTTTTTATTATAATTCTTGCCTTACCTAAACTCAAGGAAACTAAAAGTTCTTTCATTTGCCATCAATTTTTTAAAACAGAGATTCTTGTTGAGATCAGGAAACCTTTTTGTTTCCAAAACAGTCTGAAGCCATTGACTAACCCCGAAGTATATACTTACCACTAATATATTATTTTTTTTATCTTTTGTCAGTTGATAATTTCAAATGAAGATGATTAATTTAGCCATATAAACAATTTGATTTATTTGAGAAGCTCATATTTTGAGGGCTAATTGAAATCAATTATAGCATACCTTTTACTTCAATTTTTAGTTTTTTTTTATGAATTGTCAACACATACTATTAAATCAGAGTTATTCAAGGGATTCTCTACAGAACATCTGTGCAGGGTTTGGCTAAGTATCATAATAACAGTAAGGAATCATGGAATATTTATTTTTAAGTTAAAATAATGAGTAGCTGGACTTGAAATGTTGCAGAAATGGACAGTGATGTGTGAAGGAGAAGGCAACCATAAGAGGTTAGGTGCCTAGCTGAAAATTGTTGAGCTTTTTTTAAAATTGAACATTTCTGTTGCTTTTATTTTTTTTTAATTTATTTATTTGTTTTTACTTGAAATGCAAGGAGACAAAGAGAGATATTCCATTCCATTCACTGGTTCACTCCTCAAATGCCTGCAATATCTGGGGCTGGGTCAGGCTGAAGTCAGGAACTCAATCCAGGTCTCCTATGTGGATGGCAAGGACCCAGGTATTTGAGTAATCATCTGCTCTCTCCCAGGGTGCACATGAGCAGGAAGCTAGAACTGGGATAGATCTGGGGCTTTGACCTAGGCACTCTGATACGGAATGTGGGTCTCCCAAGCAGTGCCTTAACCACTGTACTGAATGCCTATCCCTGTTGAGCTTTTTGTTTGTTTGTTTGCTGAAAGAATTTATATGGCATGAAGTTTATTAGAGACTCTAGGCCTAAATTAAGTGAAGCTTTTATATATTTTGCTATTGCTTTTGTAGCTCTTAGACAAGGTGGATATGTCTTATCTACTGGATCCAATAAAAGGCTGAAATTAGCAATTGGCTTCTAATGATTTCTGTGTAATTGAGTAAGGACCTTTAGTGCCTATTCAGACCCATTATGAAAAAAAGGGAGAAAAGGTTGATAAACTTAGAATCCTGGTAACATTTTTTGGGTAGTAAGTTACTGCATTAGTCTTTGTGCTTAAATATGATTCTTTTAACTTGAAAAATATTCAATCATTGAAAGACATTTATGTTAGATTATTTAATTATGTATAACCTAGGAAGTCGAATTCTCTTTGATTTTGTCATTTTTTCTATATTGTTTTATAAATATCATGACTGTTTACCTTAACTAAAATTTGAAGATATTTGGACATACCTAGTTATTATTTTTTAAAAGATTTATTTATTTATTTACTTGAAAGTCAGAGTTACACAGAGAGAGGAGGTCTTCCATCCACTGGCTCACTCCCCAAATGGCTGCAATGGCTAGAGCTGCGCCGATCCAAAGCCAGGAGCCAGGAGCTTCTTCCGGGTCTCCCATGGGGGTGCAGGGGCCCAAGGACTTGGACCATCTTCTATTGCTTTCCCAGGCCATAGCTGAGAGCTGGATGGGAGGTGGAGCAGCTGGGACTCTCACAGGTGCCCATATGGGGTGCCAGCACTGCAGGCGGCAGCTTTACCTGCTATGCCACGGCGCCGGTCCCCTAATTATTTTTATTGTTCTTCCTTTTACAAGGTGAAGGAGTAAATGTTTGTGTTCTCTAAAATCTATTTTAGGAAATGCAGTTAGAGTTTAGTCAGAAGTATGGGGACCTGAAAGTTTGGGTCGAGGCATCCAAGCCCTACACATTGAGATGTGGACCACAGTCTCCAGGCAGCTGGGAGAGTCTGAAATCACCTGTGAATATCCCTGTTCCTGGGCCGGCGCCGTGGCTCACTTGGTTAATCCTCCACCTGCGGTGCTGGCATCCCATATGGGCGCCGGGTTCTAGTCCTGGTTGTTCCTCTTCCAGTCCAGCTCTCTGTTGTGGCCCGGGAGAGCAGTGGAGGATGGCCCAGGTGCTTGGGCCCTGCACCCGCATGGGAGACCAGGAAGAAGCACCTGGCTCCTGGCTTTGGATTGGCGCAGTGCCAGCCGTAGTGGCCATTTGGGGAGTGAACCAACAGAAGGAAGACCTTTCTCTCTGTCTCTCTCTCTTTCACTGTCTATAACTCTGTCAAAAAAAAAATATCTCTGTTCCTGAAGGAGCATACCATTAAATTGGAAATAAAAGCATCCTGACAAGTTAAACAATAAGACCATGAAAAAAGGGGGAAAGATTTTCTCTCCTGTTTTGAACAACAGGCCCTGCATTTTCAAAATTCAATGAATCCTGCAAATGATTTATTTATTTATTTATTAAAGATTTATTTATTTGAAAAGCAGAGTTACAGAGAGAGATCTCTTCCACCTACTGGTTTACTCCTCAAATGGCCACAACCTCTAGGGCTGGGCCAGGCCAAAGCCAGGAGCTAGGAGCTTCTTCCCAGTCTCCTACATGTGTGGCAGCGGCCCAAGCACTTGGGCCATCCTCCACTGCTTTCTCAGGTGCATTTGCTAGGAGTGGGATCGGAAGTGGAGTAGCAGGGATTCGAACTGGCACCCATATGGGATGCTGTCATCGTAGGCAACGGCTTAACCTGCTATGCCACAACCACCAAACACACCCCCCCCCCCAGCCCCTGCAATTATTTAGTTGGTCCTGCCGGCCTCTGATCTTTCCACTAACATTCTAGACCAAGTTGTCTCCCAAGGTTTAATAAACCTCTAGATCTTCTGGAACACTGACCAGTTCTGAGGGCTGAGCACCTCTGGACTATTCACGAACTCTAAAGACTCCACTACATTGTTGAGCTCAAGTACTTCCATATGGGCTTGAGCTCTTCAAAGTGTCCCATTGCTTTGCTAGGGCCTAGTAGCATCAAGGCTTCCACCAACTCTGAGGTCCCAGAGGCACAGAGGCCACATGAAATTTTGGGTCCTGAGAAACTGTGAGAGCTCCAGCTCTATGATAAGCCTCAGCATTTCCCAGGTCAGTCATAACAGCAAATTCTGGAAGCCCAGGTTGATTGACTGTTTTTGGGGATTCAGAATTCAGAAAAACAGAAACTTTCTGAGATATGTCAGGAAGGAATTCCTGCACAGAAACATGAGTGTGATGAATAGTGTGGAGGTGTAAGAGTTGTTACTCCAGCAGAGAGATGGCTGGTCTGTCTAGAATGGAAGGTATGTGAAAAAATTCCCAAGAAATAAAACTAGAGAATTAGGTATGGTAAAAAATTTTTGTTTATATTTTAAATATTATAGACAATTACTGTAGGGCAATAAGCAAGGTAGTAAAATAACGTTTCCCTTTTTAAAAAAGCTTTATTTATTTACCTGAAAGTCAGAGTTACACAGAGAGAAAGAGAGGCAGAGAGAGAGAGAGAGAGAGGTCCTCTATCCGCTGGTTCACTCCCCAGATGGCCACATTGGCTGGAGCTGCACCAATCCGAAGCCAGGAGCCAGGAGCTTCTTCCCGGTCTCCCACAAGGGTGCAGGGGCCCAAGGGCCTGAGCCATCTTCCACTGCCTTCCCAGGCCATAACAGAGAGCTGGATCAGAAGTGGATCAGCTGGGTCTCGAACTGGTGCCCATATGGGATGCTGGCACTGCAGGTGGCGGCTCTACCCACTATGCCACAGTGCTGGCCCCAAAATAATGTTTCTAAAAGATCATTTTGGCTGCTCTCTGATGAATGGGCATTAGAAAGGAGCAAAATTAGAACCAGGGATACTCAAACAAACTATTGGTAGTCCAGATTAGTGATAATGGTGGTTTGGATAGGAATTATGATAAGATATGGAGAAAAGTTGGTAGATTCTCCACATGTATTAGGAAGAGCTATTTCTATCTGGTGATTATTATAGGTGGTGGTAAGGGAAATCGGGAGAATTCAGAGTGAATTTTAAGTTTTGCCTTTAGCAATTGGATACATGTGGATGTATTTTATTAAGATGCTGAAAATCAGAAAAGGGGTAGGTTCACATGAAGGAAATCAAGAGTTATATTCTGACTATGTTGTATTTTCAATGGCTTGTCTTGCATTCACACAGCAAGATCAAAGTCAGCTTTGGGAAATATGAATCTGGAGAGGGTTGGGCTAGAGACGGTATTTAAAACTACTAATCTAGGGGAGATTATCCAGGAGCAGGGTGTAGACAGAGGGAAGAACCAAGGTCTTAGGAAGGAACACTGAGATTCTTCTACATTTAGTGTAGGGAGACTGAATGTCTGTTGCATTCTTGTTGAGAACCACAGATCTTTCATCTCCTTCCACCACAGGTTTTATGTATACATGGTCTTCTAGTAAAAAAAAAAAATTACCAAGGACAAATGTTGCCCAGCAGTATCAGGTGGGGAAGACGGATATGTGGTTGATATTATAGAGGAGGTTCAAGTTTTAGAATTCAGTCTTCATAACTTTGATGAGCACTTGGGTTTGTAAATTATCAGCCCATCAGTCAGTCCTCAAACACATACCAGGCTACACCATGTTAAGCCATAAAGATGTAGATTTCAAAAACACAATTCTTGTCCTCAAGGAGCTGACGTTGGAATGGGGGAGATAAAAAGACAGTTACAAAACAATAGGATAGGACTGGCACTGAGGCACAGGAGGTTAAGCCACTACCTACAGCACTGGCATCCCATATAGGCACCAGTTCGAATCTCAGTTGCTCCACTTCTGATACAGCTCCCTGATAACGTGCCTGGGAAAGCAGCAGAAGATGGCCCAAGTGCTTGGGCCCCTGCCACTGACATGGGAGACCCAGATGAAGCTCCTAGCTCCTGGTTTCGGCCTAGCCCAGCCCCAATGGTTGCGGCCATTTGGAGAGTGAACTAGTGGATGGAGGATATCTCTTTCTCTGTAACTCTGACTTTAAATACATTTTTAAAAACAGGGGGCTGGTACCGTGGCATAGCAGGTAAAGCCACTGCTTATGGTGCCAGCATCCTATATGGGCACCAGTTTGAGTCCTGGCTGCTCCACTTCCGATCCAGCTCTCTGCTATGTCCTGGGAAAGCAGTAGAAGATGGCCCAAGTCCTTGGGCTCCGGTACCCATGTGGGAGACCTGGAGGAAGCTCCAGGATCAGCACAGCTCCAACCATTTTGGCCATTTGGAGAGTGACCCAGCAGATGGAAGACTTCTCTCTCTCTCTCTCTCTCTTTCTCTCTCTCTCTCTGCCTCAGCTTCTCTGTGGCTCTGCTTTTCAAATAAATGAATAAATCTTTTAAAAAACAGTATGATAAAGCTATCATAGGTTTAAGTATAATATATTGTTGAGACATAAAGAAGGGAGTTATTGACTATATCTCTGGTTGTATAGCAATATTTTATTAGATTTATTTTATTTATTTGAAAGGAAGACTGACAAAGAGAGGGAGAGACTACGTGAGAAAGATATCTTCCATGTACTGGTTCATGCCCCAGATGTCTGCGGCTGGGCCAGACTGAAGGTTGGAGGCCTGGAACTCCATCTAGGTCTTCCACGTGGGTGGCAGGGGCCCAAATACTAGCAGTATTTTCCACTGCTTTCCTGGGTACATTAGAAGGGAGCTACAATGGAAGCAGAGCATCCAGGACTTGAATTGGCACCTTGATGTGGGATACCAGCATTGCCGGTGGAGGCTTAACCCACTGCGCCACAGCACCAGCCCCTGCCTAACAATATTTCACAGAGGAAATGACTGTGTATAGTAGAAGCTTTTCTAGGGCAGTAATTCTTCATAGGGAATGCATAGTGGTCCTTATAATGATTTTAGATAATGGTTATAAATTGATTTTAACATGTAAGAGAAAAATAAAGGTATGTATATACAAAAACACACATATGTGCATGTGCGTACACATATATAGCACAATAAGCTCAGTTTCTCAAACATTGTTATTGTGGCTGAGGAAATGTACACAGCCACATTGATTAGTCTCATTTATATTTAAAAATTCAAAAAATCAGATGGGAAGATAGCATGCCCATTAAGCTCACTCTACTGCCCTGCTACATTTACTTTCCTGCTTGCTAAAATTCTTCTCTCTCCCCAAACCACTACCATCCCATCCATTCCCTCCTTCACAGCTAGCTCATGAATGTGCCTCATTTGTGATTTAGAAAATATTCACAATCACATGGAAATTCCAGTCAGCAAGAGTTTTATTTTTACTTTTTTTTTTTTAAAGATTTATTTTAGGGGCTGGTGCTGTGGCGCAGCAGGTTAACACCCTGGCCTGAAGCGCCAGCATCCCATATGGGCGCCAGTTCTAGTCCCAGCTGCTCCTCTTCCGAACCAGCTCTCTGCTATGGCCTGGGAAAGTAGTGGAAGATGGCCCAAGTCCTTGGGCCCCTGCACCCACGTGGGAGACCTGGAGGAGGCTCCTGGCTCGTGGCTTCAGATTGGCACAGCTCCGGCTGTCGCAGCCATCTGGGGAGTGAACCATCAGATAGAAGACCTCTCTCTCTCTCTCTCTTTCTGACTCTCCTCTCTCTGTGTAACTCTGACTTTCAAATAAATAAATAAATCTTTTTTTAAATAAATAAATAAATCTTTTATTTATTTGCAATTCAGAGTTAGAGAGGTAGAGACAGAGAAAGGTCTTCCATCCACTGGTTCATTCTCCAGATAACCTCAATGGCCAGAGCTGCACTGATCTGAAGCCGGGAGCCAGGAGCTTCTTCTGAGTCTCCCACATGGTGCAGGGGCCCAAGGACTTGAGCCATCTTCTACTGCTTTCCCAGGCCATAGCAGAGAGCTGGATCAGAAGTGGAGCAGCCAGGACTCGAACCGGCGCCCATATGGGATGCTGGCGCTTCAGGCCAAGGCTTTAACCTGCTGCGTCACAGCGCCGGCCCCTTATTTTTACTTTTTAAAAAAGATTTATTTTATTTGAAAAGCAGAGAGAGAGAGAAAGAGAGAGAGAGAGAGAGAGAGAGAGAGAGAGAGAGAATGAATATATTCCATTCGCTGGTTCACTCCCCAAGTGGCCGCAATGGCTAGGGCTGGGCCAGGCTTAAGGCAGGAGCCTGGAACTCCATGCAGGCCTCCCACATGGGTGGCAGGCACCCAAGCATTGGACCGTCTTCCAGGTGCAGGGAGCTGGTTCAGAAGCAGAGTAGCTAGGACTCAAACTGGAGCTTCGATAACGCCAGTGGCTTAACTTGCTGTGCCACCAAGCTGGCCCCCCCAATTTTTATTTTACTGTATTCTTCAATTCTGTAATATCCATTTGGTTCATTTGTATAACTTCCATTTTTATATGTAATCCACCCAGTCCACTCTTAGGTAAACCATCAAAAGAAAGGAAGCATTCACACAAAAACTTGTATACAGCTGTCCATAGCAGCAAATTTTATAATAGCCAAAAAATAGAAACAACCTAAATGTCCATTAACTGATCCATTTTTTGATGAATGGATTAAAAATGTGATATATCCATACAGTGAACAATTATTCATATGAGAATGTCACTGTCCTTCATTCCTGAAGAGATGAACTACAACATGGATGATATCTGTAAACATTATGCTAAGTGGAAAAAGCCAGTTATGAAGGATGACATATTGTGTGATTTTATATATGAACTGCTGAGAACAGGCAAATTTATAAGTACAGAAAGTAGATTAGGGCTGGCGCCGCGGCTCACTAGGCTAATCCTCCGCCTTGTGGCGCCGGCACACCGGGTTCTAGTCCCAGTCGGGGCGCCGGATTCTGTCCTGGTTGCCCCTCTTCCAGGCCAGCTCTCTGCTGTGGTCAGGGAGTGCAGTGGAGGATGGCCCAAGTACTTGGGCCCTGCACCCCATGGGAGACCAGGAGAAACACCTGGCTCCTGCCTTTGGATCAGTGCGGTGCGCCGGCAGCAGCGCGCTGGCCGCGGCGGCCATTGGAGGGTGAACCAACGGCAAAAAGGAAGACCTTTCTCTCTGTCTTCTCTCTCTCACTGTCCACTCTGCCTGTCAAAAAATAAAAAAAATTAAAAAAAATTAAAAAAAGAAAGTAGATTAGTAGTTTCTTAGACATGGAGGTTGGGTGATTAGGTAATTGCTCATAGGTATGAGGTTTTTTGGGAGGCAGTGAAGTGTTCTAAAATTAGATTGTGGCCATCATTACATAAGTCTATGAATATATTAAAAATATTGAACTA
The DNA here is from genome assembly GCF_051225735.1 of Oryctolagus cuniculus. Classification (NCBI taxonomy): domain Eukaryota; kingdom Metazoa; phylum Chordata; class Mammalia; order Lagomorpha; family Leporidae; genus Oryctolagus; species Oryctolagus cuniculus. The sequence continues at coordinate 54,786,968 of NC_142888.1, forward strand.
CACTTTAAAATTAGTGAATTGTATGTTACATGAACAATAAATGTGTTTCTGGGCTGGTGCTGTGGCACAGCGGGTTAAAGTCCTGGCCTGTGGCGCTGACATCCCATATGGGCACCAGTTAGAGTTCTGGCTGCTCCACTTCCCATCCAGCTCTCTGCTATGGCCTGGGAAAGCAGTGGAAGATGGCCCAAGTCCTTCGGCCCCTGCTCCCACGTGGGAGACCTGGAAGAAGTTCCTGGCTCCTGGTCTCAGATTGGCACATCTCTGGCCATTGTGGCCATTTGGGGAGTGGACCAGTGGATGGAAGATCTCTCTCTCTCTGCTTCTGCCTCTCTGTAACTCTGCCTTTCAAATAAATAAATAATAAAATCATTAAAAATGTGTTTTTAAAACATCCTTGACAGATAATTCAAACATCTGTTTCATATTGCTATTGGAACCAATTGATTATCTTTTCTCTTTTATTTTTATATTAGTTTTCTAGGGCTACTGTAACAAAGACCACAAATTAGGTGGCTTAAATAACAGAAATTTATATCTTTTTTAAAGATTTGATTATTTACTTATTTGACTGTCAGTGACAAAAATTGAGAGATCTTCCACCTGGTGGTTCACTCTTCAAATGACTGTAACAGCTGGGACTGAGCCAGGCTAAAGCCAGAAATGCCATCTGGGTCTTCCATGTGGATGGCAGAGACTCAATACTTTAGCCATCATCCACCACTTCCCAGGAACATTAGCAGACTGCTGGATCAGATGCAAAGTAGACAGGACTGGCACTCTGATATGGGATGTGGGCACCCGAAGTGTGGGCACCACTGCACCAAAGTGTGGGCACAACACCCGCCCCAGATAACAGATAATTATTCTCTCATAGCTCTGGTGGCTGGAAGTCCAAGACGTTAGGAGGATTGGTTCTGAGAGCTGTCAGACTGGATCTCTCCCATGCCTTTCACTTTGCTCCTGGTGGTTTAGTGTATAGGTTCTGGCAACTTTTATAAGCTATAGTCACAATGCCAATTTAGTTTTTTTAAACCTTTACAATGCTTTTATGGTGTGCTGTATTTCTCTGGTTCTGCTTGATCTCTTGCTTTATACATGCAGGTGCTACCTATAGGGATGGAAGGTCCTTTCCTGGGCCACTGGTGTTGTCAGGCGAGGGGTAGAGGATACTAGTCCTGCTGAACAGAAGAATTTTCATTGGCTTATTGTCCAGGCATCCAGTTCCAGTAGGTTCTCCACTCTATCTCTGTTTGTGAGAGTGGGGAAAGGAAGTACCTCTCTGTACCATCTTTTTTCGCTGAGTGGAAGACCAAGAGTTTCAGGGTTTATGTAGTTAGAAGTTTAGAGACCATAGGCCTGATTTACCTTGTATTCCTAGGAGGATAATGGGCCAGAGTTGGTTGAAGGTCCAGGAGACACCTTTCTTGGGTCGTCTGCCAATTTGTGTAAGGCCAGGAGCTGATGGGTCTAAGTGGCTGTGTGCTACTGGGTGCAAAGCTGAGAGAACCATTGGTCTTAACAGAGTGTCCTGCTTACTGCTGATGGGTATGACATGTGAGTGATGTTTGCCTCCTTGGTTACTCTGTTGCTATTCCTATAGGCAGGTTACCCCACTGCTGCTATTGGCTAAGGTGAAGAAAGAGCTGGGGCTGTATTGTTTCAAATGCCACAGGTAGATTGTCTCCCATAACTTACCAAATAACAGGTTGTACTCCACTCCCGTTTAGCTGCTACCAATTTTGTTAGCAGATAGAGGTGTATGTGTTGGTCCACTGAGCTCTTTAAGTGCTGATGGTATGGGCATATCCAGCTGTCTATACTGGTTTTTATTCTATTATACACAAAGAACCCATTTATGAGATGTATGCTTCTGACCAAAATGAAATACTAAGGGCCATATTTAACTTTGTACCTGAAAAAATTGATTAAAAATAAGACAAAATATATGAAGCAACTATTTGGAAAATCAGCCAGTGAAGGACAATGATACCTGAGAATCATGAAGCAAACAAAGTGATCCCTCTAGTTGTCTGTGGGGAGCAGCCCGGACTGGACTAAGTTACTGGAATTAAGACTTATTCTATGCATCTGCTCTCCCACAATATGGCGCTGGGAGAGAAGTAAACAGCTTCTACACAGCTGCCTCCAGTTCAGCTAATAAACTGTAGGACTTGCTCCTGATTGGAGGAGAGCAGCGTACTCGGCGTGTGGGCAGCCGAGTTAGGATTGGCGGAGGAGGACTATAAAGGAGGAGAGAAGACGGCATGCACCAGGAACATCTATGGGGAACATCTAAGGGAACCTGTGCAGCCCCCAGAGAGCCGGCCGGCGGTGTGCCGCTCCCCTGCGGAAGTGGGGAAAGCGGCCAGGGGGAACCGCCCTTCCACGGAGGTGGAAGGGATAGTAGCCAAGCCGGGAAGAACCAGCAGCAAACCCGGGGAGGGCCGAGCAGACGAAAGAACAGCGCAGGGTCCTGTGTCGTTCCTCCACGAAGAGGGGGAGCGACAGTTGTCTCTCTGTGGAAGAGCATCCAGACTTCAATTTAAATAAGGGAAATCCAGGTAAAGCCATGGGGGCTCCTGAGATCAAAGAGACTGAGGCAACTAGAGTTTGCAGGACAGAGTAGGGAGAGGAGAGTTCTAGCTGCACACACACACACACACACACACACACACAGAGAGAGAGAGAGAGAGAGAGAGATCCATAGAGGATTCCACTCAAATATTCAACATATTGCTGATCAATGCTCAATGTGAGGAAAGTACCCAAAACAAGAGAAAGGACAACATGAAAGAAGCTGAGAGAAGGGTACCCAGCACTTACTCATAAGCAGTGCTTCTCCCAACTATTTAGAATAGAATACTACAGAATTCATAAGATAGTGTAAAGTACTCAGAAAGGTCTGGTTTCAGTAGTGGAGAATAATTATCCTTTTTTAAAAAAAAGATTTATTTATTTATTTGAAAGGCAGAGTTACAGAGAGGCAGAGACAGAGAGAGAGAGAAAGAGGGATCTTCCATCTGCTGGTTCACTCCCCAGATGGTCACAACGGCTGGAGCTGGGCCGATCCGAAGCCAGGAGTTTCCCCCCGTCCCCGGTCTCCCACACGGTTGCAGGGGCCCAAGGGCTTGGGCCATCTTCCAGTGCTTTCCCAGGCCATAGCAGAGAGCTGGATCAGAAGTGGAGCAGCCAGGACTTGAATCGGCACCTACATGGATTGCCGGCACTGCAGGCAGTGGCTTTGACCGCTAAGCCACAGCACCAGCCCCAATAATTATCCTTAAACACTGTTCTGATCATGCATAACAAATAATAAAAATTGAACTGGAAAGGCTGAAACTATTTCCAGGTTACTTAACCACACCACAGAAGCAAAGTTCAACAATATTTACAGTAATACAAAAATATCTAGCAAATAGGACATTTCAAAAATGGCAGAATAAGAAACCTTGAACTCTTCTTTGATCCATGGACACACCATTTTGACAAAAGAACATGGATTAATTCCTTTTGTGAAAAATATGTAAACTAACCAAGGGGCTCTACACCCTGGAGAGTGCAAAGCTAGCAACATTAAAACTGACCGGAAAAGCAGATATGCCTCTTGCCAAAGTGCCCACCCCTAGCACAGCAACCCTAGACCCCAGCTTCTCTCTGAGGAACAAAGGAGATGGGCTAAATATCTGGTATCCTAACTTCTCTTGGTGCTACTTGAAAGACTGGTTTCTACCTCATCTGTTTCAGAGAGCTGAAAGGGCCCAGCATACTATAGTCACCTGGGAGCTACAGAGAATAAGGTAACATTTTGAAATAGCATGTGGTTACCCAACACAGCTCCTCTCCCTGGCTAAGTGCAGAATGAGTGGGTGACAGACTCTAGTTCTCAACTTCTCTGAGAAGGGAAAGAGTTGGACTATATGCTTGGAATTTCAACTGCTCCAGCAGCTTCCCACAGGACTGGATTCTGTTCCTCCTGTATTGGAGTGCTGAGGGATGTGGCATATACTACATGCCTAGGAATCACTAACAACAAAGATGGTAGTTTAGACTAGCATGAGGGTTTGAGAGGTCCACAAGAGCTCTGGCCATATTGATCTTTGCCTGTGTGAGGCCAATTCAGAAAAGACAGAGAGAGGTGGAAGTGTTTTCTGATGCATAACTTATAAGAGTCTTCTATTGTGGTGCTGCAGGTTAAGCCACTGCCTGCAATATTGGCATCCCACATCGGAGTCCTAGTTTGAGTCCTGGCTGCTCTGCTTCTGATATAGCTCCGTGCTAATGCACCTGGGAAAGCAGCAAAAAATATCCCAAGTGCTTGCGTCCCTGCCACCCACATGGGAAACCCAGATAGAGTTCCAGGCTCCTGGCTTCAGCCTGGCCCATCCCCAGCCATTACAGACATTTGGAGAATGAACCAGCAGATGGTCTCTCTCTCTCTCTCTCTCTCTCTCTCTCTCTCTGCCTTTCAAATAAGTAAGTTTTCTTGGAAAAAATATTTCCTCATCTCAGAGTGCCCAAGTTTGATTTCCAGTTCTGGTCCTAATTCCAGCTTCCCGCCATTCCTGCCAATGCAGCCTGTGGAAAGCAATAATGATGGCTCCAGCAGTTGGATTCCTGTCACCCATGTGGAATACCTGGATTGCGTTCCTGGCTTTTGGCTTTGGCCCAGCCTAGGCATTTGGGAAATGAACCAGTGAATGGGGGTTTTGTTTGTTTTTAACTGCCTCTTGAATGAAAATAAATGAATAAAAGATAGAGGAATTCATCATCAACAGATGTGCATTTCAAAAATGTTAAATGAAGGCTCTCAAGCAGAATGAAAATGAACAGATGGATATATAGATTTACACAAAGGAATGAAGGACCCCATAAATGACAACTACATGATTAAACACATAAGATAATGATTATTACTTAAATATCTTTAAAAGTTTATTAACATTACTTTATTATTTCTACTGGAAGATACACAGATGTGGAAAGAACATTATTCTGATTCGTATGAGAAAACCGCTGAACAAAATGGAAATTAACAACTTTTCTTGAACCTGTCACAAAACTGAGGTCAAAGGGCAGGTAAATGACCTGGTATCTGCAGGGAAGAACAGGAATTGGATCACTTTCTACCCAAAATAGATGCCACTAAATACCTTATAAGCTGTAGAAAAATTAAACTGGAAGTGTTTGGCCAAATACTAAATGCCCTGTGGGCTAGTATGAGAGCATAAAACTGGTTCTTAGGCATAACTGGGTTCATACACCTTTGTGAGCCTTTCCTGAAGAACTTCTGCAGAGGAAACAGAGGAAAATTCCAGGAAAGCTCTCTTCTGTTTCTGCCTGGAAGGACCCACCCCGTAGCTACTGCCAAAATACACCTAAGACTGACATGTCTCCCACATCACTAAAACATCACCCATACTCATCTTTCTAGAAACTTCTGTATTTGGAGGAGGGGTGGTAATACTTGTGAAGAACATACCACATAACCCGAGTTCAAAATACTTGCCTAAGACTGAGGCTTAAATGGAACATCAGAGAATGCCCACCTACACCTCCCCCACCACCACCAACGGGGTTTAACAAACTTCAAATAAATATAGCAGAGTACAGCTGGAAGTATAGCAAGAGATTGACTCTCTATGGAGAGCAAAACAAAAGAAAGATCCAAAGCCAAGTGGAGAAACAAAAACAAGGTATCACTAGAGGATTTTGAAATCTCTGGTGCCCATGGCAACAACAAAATCCAACTCTCATAACCATAGCAACAAATTCCAACTCTGGTAACCATAGCAACTAAGCAAATTTCAACCCTAGTCCAACTCCTGACAAAATCAACACAAACCTCCACACTAAAGGCCCAGCAGAAGGAAAAGCATGCTAATCTTGAAGTATAAAAATTGATATCAATCAGTACCATCCTATACATGGTCATATTTCAATAAAAAATTGGCATATCAAAAAGCATGAAAAAACAAAATCCGAATCAGACTCAGATATCAGATAGCTGTTGGAACTATCATAAAGGGAATTTAAAACAACTGTGATTAACATGTTTAAGCACTGGTTCTCAAAAACAGGCAATTTTTCCCACAGGGAACATTTGGCAACATCTGGAGGTATTTATCATTGTCTTAATGAGAGATGCACTACTGGCATCTAGTGGGTAGAGGGCATGGATGGTGCTAAACATCCTATAAGGAACAGAAAAAGCAACTACCAACTGAATTTTTTGCTTAAAAATGTCAATTATGCCGAGTGGGAACCCCTGTGTTATAAGTTCTAATGGGAAAGTAAAAGACATGCAAGAGTACATCAGTACTTTCAGCAGAAAGATGTAAAACTGCAAGAATAAAATGGTTATTTTAATGTGACTGCCTGAAAATTTCACAACATCTATGTTACATACATACAAAAGAAAAACAAAAAGAAATCAAAAACATCCTAACAGAAATTATAGTATCTATGATGGGATCATCAGTAGAGTAACATAGCTGAAGAAAGGATTGATCATCATTTGAAAAAAAATTTTAAATTTATTTAATTTGAAATTCAGAGTTATAGAGAAGGGGAATCAGAGAGAGAGGGAGAGAGAGAGAGAGAGAGGTCTTACACCTGCTGGTTCACTCCCAGGAGCCAGGAACTTCATCTGGGCCTCCCACATGGGTTGCAAGGCCCCAAGTACGTGGGTCATCTTTTGCTGCTTTTCCCAGGCCATTAGCAGGGAGCTGGATTGGAAGTGGAGAAGCTGGGACATGAACTGCAACCGTATGGGATGTTGGTGTCTCAAGTGGCAGCTTTACCCACTATGCCACAACACCAGCTCCAGAATTGTTCATCTTGAAATTGACTCAATAGTTGAATTTGAATGGTAAGAGAAAAAAAAAGTAGGAAGATAGTACAGAACATGCAAGTGTTATGGCTTAATAGTAAGTGGTCTAATATATTCATACATGACATTGGAATGCCAGAAGGAAGAGAGAGAAAACAGATGAAGTATTTGAAGAAATAATGACTGACAATTTTCCAAAATTAGTATCAAACACTACAGAGTCAAGAAATTCAGAGAACATTAAGCATCATAAAGGTAATACAAAAAATAAAAACATATAAAGATGGCTTGACTTAAGGCTTTTTGACTTTATGGTGGTGTCAAAGCATACAAGTCAATTGGTTTTTTTTTTCATTGAAAGTCTTCTTATTTTATTTTGTTTAAGGAATACAACTTCATGCATTTAATATAAATATATATTTGGGAACATGATGATTCTTCCCCCCACCTTCCTCCCACCCATACTCCCACATTTCTTCTTCCTCCCTTTTCCTTTCCCATTCTTATTTTTTATAAAAATAAATTTTCAGGTAATTTTTATACTCATAGAAATTTTTAAAGATTTATTTATTATTTATTTGAAAGTCAGGGTTACACAGAGAGAGGGAGAGGCAGAGAGAGAGAGAGGTCCTCTATCCACTGGTCCACTCCCCAGTTGGTCGCAATAGCCAGAGCTGCGCTGATCCAAAGCCAGGAGCCAGGAGCGAGTGCAGGGGCCCAAGGACTATGGCCATCCTCTACTGCCTTCTTAGGCCATAGCAGAGAGCTAGACTTGAAGTGGAGCAACCAGAACCCGAGCTGACGCCCATATGGGATGCCAGCATTGCAGGCGGCGGCCTCACCTGCTACGCCACAGCACAGGCCCCTATACTCCAAAAATTAATCCTACACTAGAGAGAGTAAAGAAATCGCGTTATAAACTACATGGAATAAGGAACTATATTTGATTAGATTGCTAGAAGGATTAAAAGGCATAGAAAAATAATCCTTATCTCCAGTTTTATTGAACAAGTCAATTGTTTTCTTAAGTATTTTTTCATGTATGTTCATGGGATATTAACCTATAATTCCATTTTCTCTTAGAGTCCTTGCCTGGCTTTGGAATTAGGATGGTCCTTGTTTTATAAAATGTCTTTAAAAGTGTACCTTCCTATTCAATTTTTTGGAAAAGTTTTATAAAGTTCAGCATTAATTTTTTCAATGTTGTGTATAATTTTTTGTGTTGGGAGGATTTTATTACTGATTCAATCTACTTACTCCTTCAGTCTCTTCAGACTTTCTATTTCTTCATAATTTAGCCTTTTAAAAAAAGATTTGTTAACTTATCTGAAAGAGAGAGAGAGAGAGAGAGAGAGAGAGGTCTATCCATCCGCTGGTTCACTCCCCAACTGGCCACAATGGCCTGAGCTGCGCCGATCTGAAGCCAGGAGTCAGGAGCTTCTGGGTCTCTCACTCAGGTACAGGGGCCCAAGGACTTGGGCCATCTTCCACTGCTTTCCCAGGCCATAGCAGGGAGCTGAATAGGAAGTGGAGCAGCCGGAATTTGAACTGGCGCCCATATGGGATGCCAGCTGTGCCACAGAGCTGGCCCCCATAATTCAGTCTTGAAGATAGGTTGTATGTTTTAGGAATTTATCCATTTATCCTAGGTCATCCAGTTTGTTGGTATATAATTGTGCACAGTAGTCTCTTTTGATTCTTCACATTTCTGCAGCATCTTTGGCATATAGTTTTTCACAATGTTCTTTTATGAGCCTATGTTTTTATGTGGTATCTGTTGTGATATCTCCCCTGTTCATTTTAAATGGGGAACTTCTAGCCCACAGGCCATATAAGGCCCTCAAAACCATTTATAGTTTGGTCCTAACAAGGGAACCACAGTCAGGACTCAAAATTTAATAAATCTATAGCAGGCTAATTTTTAAGTTGATCATTTTGTAAGGCTTGCAAATGATGTTATAAATATCCAAATGGCCTATGGCAGATAAAAAGTTCTCCACTTCTGATTTAAAGTCTTATTTATTTGAGCCTTCTCTCTCTCTTTTTAAAATACTTATTGATTTACTTGAAAGGCAGAGATACAGATAGAGAAGAAGAAAAAGAAAAGGAAGAGGAGGAGGAGGTTGTGGTGGAGGAGGAGAAAGAGAAAGAGAAAGAGAGAGAGAGAGAGAGAGAGAGAGAGAGAGATCTTCCATTCACTGCTTCACTCCCCAAAATGGCTGCAACAGCCAGGACTGGGCCAGGCCGAAAACAGGAGCCAGGAGTTTCCTCCATGTCTCCCACGTGGGTGCAGGGCCTCAAGTACTTGGGCCATCTTCCACTGCTTTCCCAGGTGCATTAGCAGAGAGCTGGATCAGAAGTGGAGCAGCCACGACTTGAACTGGTGTCCATGTGGGATACTGGCACTGCAGGCGGAGGATTAACCTTCTATACCACAGTGCCAGCCCCTGGGCCTTCTCATTATCTTTTTGTCAATTTTGTCTTTTAAAAAACCCCAATTCTTAGTTTCAGTGATAATTTCTATCGTTTATCTAGACTTGATTTCATTTAATTTTGCTCTATTTTTCCATCTTTCTACTGACTTCAAACTTAGTTCTTTTCCCTAGTTCCTTTAAGTGTAAGGTTCAGTTGAGTGAGATCTTTCTTTTTCTCTTAGTGTATATATTTATTGCTGCAAACATCTAAGAAGTGCTTTTTCTGAATCCCAAATGTTTTGATATGCTATGCTTTCATTTTCCTCCAGGTATTTTTTGATTTCCTATTTGAATTCCTCATTGACCCATTGGTTTCTTGCAATATATTGTTTAATTTCCCATATATCTTTGAATTTTTTATTTTCCTCCTTTTATTTTGATTTTCATAACTGATCAGAAAAGATGCTTGATATGATTTCAGTCTTCTGAAATTTGTTAAGACTTCTTTTGTGACCTAATGTATGATCTATCCTAGAGGATGTTCCCTGAGCATTTGTAGAATGTGCATTCTGCTCCTGTTGCATGGATGTTCTGTGTATAGCTGTTAGGTATATTCAATCTAAGTATAGTTCAAGTCCAATGTTTCCTTATTGGTTTTCTGACTAGATGATCTCCAGATTGTTGAAAGCTGAGTATTGAGGTACCCTATTATTATTGTTTTGCTGTCTATTTCTCATTTAAGTTCAATTAACATTTATATATTTAGGAGCTCTGATGTTCATTGTACATATAATTGCTATATATCTTGATAAATTGACCTATCATTATGCAATGTACTTGTCTCTTGATAGTTTTTGATATAACCTGTTTTGTCTGCTATCCATATAGCCACTATTGCTCTCTTTTGGCTACTGAATATGCGTGGAATATCTTTTTTCTAACCCTTTACTTTTAGCTGTGTCTTTATCACTCAAGTGAGTCCTGTGCACGGTGTATAGCTGGATTTAATTTATCTTTCCATTCAGCCTCTCTGTGTCTTTTCATTAGAGAATTTAACCAACTTACATGTAAAGAAATTATTAACAGGCAAGGACTTACTACTGCCATTTGGTTAATTTTTTCTGTTTTTCATGTCCTTTGTTCCATTCTCTTTTGCTGCCTTTTTATGTGATATGATTATATTTTTGTAGTCATGTGTTTTGATTTCTTCTCTTTATCTTCTGTTTATCTATAATAGGTGTTTTCCTTTGGCTTGCATAAAATATCTTAGTTATAACAGTTTATTTTAAGCTAATAGCAAATTTAAAAAGATTTATTTATTTGTCGCTCTCTCTCTTTTTTTTTTTTTTTTGACAGGCAGAGTGGACAGTGAGAGAGAGAGACAGAGAGAAAGGTCTTCCTTTTCCGTTGGTTCACCCCCCAATGGCCGCTGCGGCTGGTGAGCTGTGGCCGGCGCACCATGCTGATCCGAAGCCAGGAGCCAGGTGCTTCTCCCTGTCTCCCATGTGGGTGCAGGGCCCAAGGACCTGGGCCATCCTCCACTGCACTCCCGGGCCATAGCAGAGAGCTGGCCTGGAAGAGGGGCAACTGGGACAGAATCCAGTGCCCCGACTGGGACTAGAACCCGGTGTGCCGGCGCCGCAGGCGGAGGATTAGCCTATTGAGCCACGGTGCCGGCCTATTTATTTCTTTGAAAGTCAGAGTTACAGAGAGAGAAAGATCTTCCATCTGCTGGTTCACTCCTCAAATGGCTTTATCAAAATTTACTTCAAATAACATTATTAAGAAAATGAAAAGATAATCCACATTCTATATAGGAATACTTTAAAGTCACATTTATGAGGAAAGATTTGTAATCAAACATATAAAAAACATAACTTAGTAAAAAATCCCAATTTTAAAAAAAAGGAACAAAAGATTTTAATATACATTTTCACCAAAGAAAATATAAATGACTAATGAGCAAGTGAAAAAATGGTCAACATCACTAGAGATTTAGGAATTACAAATTAAAAACACATGAGGTATCACTCATTCACATCCAGCAGAAAAAAAAAAGACAATGCAAACGTTAGTGGGTATGGCAACTGGAAGCAAAATGTCACAGTAACATTGAAAAGTAGTTTCCTAGGTTCTCAAAAATGATAAACATAAACTTAACAATGACCTAGAAATTCCACTCCTAGTTATTTACTCAAGAGAGTGGAAAACCAAAATCTCCACAAAGACTGCTATGCTCAAAGATTGGTATGTTCAAGGCACCATTGATCATAGTAGATAAAAACTGGAAGCAGTGCAAATGCTCATCTGGTAAAAGGGAAGCTTAATAAGGTAGACCTACACAAAAGAAATACAATTCAGCAATGAAAAGGAATGGACTATTAATATATACTCTGTTCATCAAATAATTTTTTGATTGAAAACTTTCATTGGGTGAGTTTTATGGCATAGAAATCATATCTCAAAAATTTTTTAAAAAATAAGCACATTATGCAAAATTGATAAATAAAATGTAGTGCTCTTAAAGGTAGGTTTTGTTGTACCAGTTTGGGCAACATTTTAATAAATTCTAAGTACTTATACAGAATTGTTATTTGCCTTCAATAAAAGTTGGGTTCTAGCATGGTAAACAGTGAGAATAACCATATAGTTTCTCAGGCATGAAAAGCCAAGACACTGTGGTTAAAAAAAAATGACCTAAATGAAAGTTCTCTGCGAGTGAGATCCCAGCGGAAAGAATGGGCCATCAAAGAAGGATGTACCTTTCTCTGAAGGGAGGAGAGAACTTCCACTTTGACTATGGCCTTGTCTAAATATGATCGGAGTTTGTGAACTCAAGAGGTTTCCATAGCCTTGGCAGCTCATGACAAGAGCCTCGGGTGATTACTGGTGTCATAAGTAAGAGTGTCAATTGTTAAATCAACAATGGGGGTCACTGTGCACTTACTCCCCATGTAGGATCTCTGTCTTTAATGTGTTATACTATGTAAATTAATGGTAAAACTACTACTCAAACAGTACGTTATACTTTGTGTATCTGTGTGGGTGCAAACTGTTGAAATCTTTACTTAGTATGTACCAAGTTGATCTTCTGTATATAAAGATAATTGAAAATGAATCTTGATGAAGAATGGGATGGGAGAGGTAGTGGGAGATAGGATGGTTGCGGGTGGGAGGGTGGTTATGGGGGGAAAAGCCTCTATAATCCAAAAGTAGTACTTTGGAAGTTTATATTTATTAAATAAAAGTTGAAAAAAAATTATTAAGCAAGCTCAGATTCAAGTATTTAAATATAGACAGGTAGAGCTATTATTCAAAGAAGTAGCACTGTCTAGTGTACCCTATATTGGAACCTCTTCAACTTTTTTTTTTTAAAGATGTATTTATTTATTTGAAAGGCAGAGCAATACAAGAGAGGGAGAGATAAATCTTCCATCTGCTGGTTCACTCTCCAAATGGCCACAACAGCCAGGGCTGGACCAGGCTGAAGCCAAGAACCTGGAGTCTGGGTCTTCAATATGGGTGGCAGGGGCCCAACCCAAGTACTTGGGCTATCTTCTGCTGCCTTCCCAGGTGCATTAGTTGTGAGCTGGATTGGAAGTGGAGCAGCTGGGACTCTTAACTGGCAATCCAATATATGATGTGGACTTTGAAGGCAGTGGCTTAACCTGCTGCACCACAGTGCCGGCCCCAAAGACAGTTATTTTATAACATTCCATTCAAAGCTCTGAAATGCACAGCACTTTTAATATGCTACTTATTGGAATATCTGCTTCATAAGTAAATTCGAGTGTCAGCACAAAATGTTCCATTCACTACTATTCTTTTATATCAAGAATAATTCAAATCACTTTTTAAAAAAGATTTATTTACTTCAAAGGCAGAGTTAGAGAGGAAGGGAGGGAAGGAAAGAGAGAGAGAGGGAGAGAGTTTGTTCATCTGCTGGTTCACTGCCCAAATGGCTGCAGCAGCCAGGACTGGGCCAAGCCGAAGCTGGGTATGGAGCAGCCAGAACTCCAACCGGTAGCCATGTGGGATGCCAGCGTTGCAGGTGGCAGCTTAACCTTTTGCACCACAATGCTAGCCCCTCAAATCACTTTTCTGATACTCAGTGGTGGACAGGTTTGAGAAAGTAGGATTTGTCCATGGGAATTTAAAGTAGTACAAAGATTGTAAATGATGCTTGGACAGATTACTGAAGTTGTAGAATCCATTTAATATGTTTTTCCCAGGTGTCATTTTATTCAATCAACAAATATTACTTCCGTGATCCAAGTACCAGAGCAATCAAGATGTCTGTATTATGTCTAATGACTTCATGGGCATTAATATTAAATATCTGTTCCATAATTTCACTGTTCCATAATTCTTGACATACATATAGTATAATGATATACAGTTACTAACATTTATTTTGCCATAACAAATGTTACTATCATGTATAATTTCCTAGCTTAATCTTTATACACATCCCTGATTCTCTCTTTTTTTTACTAGCTTTATTGAAGTTTACTTGATGCTGATTCATTTGATACAATAAACTATACTTTTTTTTTAAAAGATTTTATTTATTTGAGAGGCAGAGTTACAGAGAGAGAGAGAGAGAGAGAGAGAGCGCGAGCCTTCCATCCAGTGTTTCACTCACCCCAAAAGGCTGCAAGGGCAGGAGCTGAGCCGATCCGAAGCCGGAACCAGGAGCTTCTGAGTCTCCCATGCAGGTGCAGGGAGGGACCTAAGCACTTGGGCCTTCTTCATTGCTTTTCTGGGCCATAAGCAGAGAGCTGGATCGGAAGAGGAGCAGCTGGGATATGAACCAGCACCCAGTGCTGCAGGTGGAGGTTTAGCCTACTATGCCACAGTGCTGGCCCCATACACATATTTAAAGATTACTTTTTGATAGGTTTTGACACTCATAACCAACAATGACACTATCACCACAATCAAGATAATGAACATATTAATCATCTTCTGATTTGTGTGTGTGTGTGCTCCTTTACAAGACCTTTCTTATATCCTCTCTTACCATCCCTAGGCAATCATTTACCTGCTTTCTTTCACTACAGATTTGTTGTCATTTAAAAAAAAAAATTCTAGGGGCCGGCGCCATGGCTCACTTGGTTAATCCTCTGCCTGTGGCGCTGGTATCCCATATGGGTGCCGGGTTCTAGTCCCGGTTGCTCCTCTCCCAGTCCAGCTCTCTGCTGTGGCCCGGGAGGGCCGTGGAGGATGGCCCAAGTGCTTGGTCCCCTGCACCCGCATGGGAGACCAGGAAGAAGCACCTGGCTCCTGGCTTCGGATTGGCGCAGCGCCGGCCGTAGCGGCCATTTAGGGAGTGAACCAACAGAGGGAGAACCTTTCTCTCTCTCTCTCTCTCTCTCTCTCTCTCTCTAACTCTACCTGTCAAATAAGTAAATAAATAAATCTATAAACACATAACTAAAGATAACACATTCTTTCTTGCCCTGAATTCTTTCACCTTGCATAATTATTTTGAGACTTCCCAGTGTTACTGCATGCATGACTAGTTTATTCTGTTTGTCATTGAGTAGTAGTTCAGTGTGTTAGTTATTTTGTGCTGCTGTAACAAAATACCAACAGCCGCGTTATTTATAAGGAACATTTGTTTTCTCTGAGTTCTGGTGGCTGGGAAGTCCAAAATCAAGGCACTTGTAGATTCGGTTGTCCTGTAAGGGCTGCTTCCTCTGGAAGGAGGAATGTCCTCATGTGGCAAAAGGCAGAAGCACAAACAAGGTGAATGCTGCAGGAAGCATCTTTTCTTAGGACTTTAATCCCATTCATGAGGGAGGAGTCCTTGTGATCTAATCACCTCTTAAAAGGCCCCCACCACTTAAATACTATCACATTGGCCTTTAAGTTTCTTTCTTCCTTCTCTCCTTTCCCTCCCTTCTTCCTTCCTTCCTTCTTTCTTTTCTTTTTTAAGATTCATTTTATTTGTTTGAAAGAGTTACAGAGAGGTAGAGACAGAGAGAGGTCTTCCATCCACTGGTTCACTCCCCAGATGGCTACAACTGCCGGAGCTGTACTGATCTGAAGCCAGGAGCCAGGAGCTTCTTCTGGGTCTCCCACGTGGGTGCAGGGGCCCAAGGACTTGGGCCATCTTCCACTGCTTTCCCAGGTCATAGCAGAGAGATGGATTGGAAGTTGAGCAGCTGGGACTAGAACTGGCGCCCATATGGGATGCCGGAGCTTTAGGCCAGGACTTTAACCTGCTAGCCCCTTTTTCTTTTCTTTTCTTTTCTTTTCTTTTCTTTTCTTTTCTTTTCTTTTCTTTTCTTTTCTTTTCTTCTTTTCATTTCTTTTCTTTCTCGCTCTTTCTCTTTCTTTCTTCTTATTTGTTTGAAAGGCAGAATTACAGGGAGGGAGGGAGGGAGAGAGAGAGAGAGAGGTCTTCCAGCTGCTGGTTTAGTCCCCCAAATGGCTGCAATAGCCAGGGCTGGCCAAGCTGAAGCCAGGAGCTCCTTCCAGGTCTTCCATGTGGGTGCAGGGGCTCAAGGGCTTGAGCCGTCTTCCACTGCTCTCCCAGGTGCATTAGCAGGGAGCTGGATCAGAAGTGGAGCAGCCAGGACTCAAAACGGTGC